>NC_084882.1:12457837-12776587 GCF_023558435.1 Drosophila sulfurigaster albostrigata
ATTTATTGGGCGGTTGTCTATTGATTTAAGAAAGACTCAATTTATTTTTACCCACTGCAACTACATATCATATATACCCTATGAGTGTGTTTTATTTTAGGCAACTAATGTTCCATGTGCGAATGCAAATATATCTGCACAAAGTACAATATATGCATAGATTATACAAAGGCAGCGCATTGCAGACAAAATGTCTTGAAGTGCATATAGAATGAACTATTTGAGAGGTAATGTGTGTCAAGGCAGCGAAAGTGTTGCATGTCCCAAAATTACATACATACATATGTATTTATGTATAGTATGTGTGTGTCGTGGAGTAATGCTTAACACAATGTTGCTACGCATCGTAGCAATGCGATATTGTTAAAGCATGGTTAGAAACGCATAAAGCATGAGGTCATGCAAGCATTGATTTTTTTGACTTTACACACAAAAAACACATGCACATGTGAATGTACATATTGGATATGTGTTGTAAATACACATATTGCATATGCTAATTCTTAAACAGTTTAAGCCCCCGATAAACAATGTTTTTTTCGAACTTACCGGCATTATTTATATAGACTTAGTTGTACGAAACGCGATGTTCTTCAACCGGTTATTAAGACCTAAATTAAGACCCTATTTTCTTAGCAATATGATACCCTTATTAAATACACACTTATCTAAATATATTTCACGGACCTACATATACATATATAAATGGATAAATAATAAATATACACACTTAAAAGCATGCCTTTATTGTTTCACTTTGCTACTTACTTATCTAGTTCCCTCCTTGCGCCCTTACACTCAAACAAATGCACAAACAAACACGCAATTGTTCAATATGTATTTCCAATTTCTACAGAAATTTGCAATAAGTAAAATTTGTTATTTGCACTAGGACGAAGACGAACTGAGAATTTCGATAACAACGAAAGAAAATGGAATGTAGTGCAGATGGATCTCACATCAATTTTTAGTGGTGGACATATTAACAAAACTAAACTAGAGCCGGGCAAAATAATACATCGATACATTTAATCGATATTGAAAATCTTTTAACAATCTTTGAAACATTGCTAACGTTACACTAAATTTACAATAATTCTGAAATATTTTGTTAACAAAATATATATTTGATATTACCAAATTAACCTTAGGTTCCCATAAAAAAATATGCTCATCTTAGGTAAAATACAAAAAATATTTTTGATTTATGTAGACGCTTGTGAAACAATTCTAATTTATTTACTTTTAAAATTCTTAACCGCATAGTGATTAAAAAGTAAAAACAAATGGTATTGAAATATAAAAGTGTGAGCTTAAGTCGAATAAATCTATTTAAAAAACTAACGGAGATTTGTAATAATAACCCACTGACGTTGTTCCATTCCACACTTGACATACGCTTTCTATCATGTTTATTCTGACATTGTTTCGATAGGTTGTTCAATTGTCAAGTCCGATTATTCCAAACCGGTTCAGTTCGACGAAGCTTTCAACTGGAAATACGGATGAAGTCTGCGAGGCAAAATTAATCTATCAAAAGCATTGTCATCATAGGAAGAACGTTGTATTTTATTTAATTTTTGCAACATGGATAATTCGGGCAACAATCGTTACGAACTCTTATTTATGGATGATGATGGCGCTGCACCAGTTCTTCCACCGAAAGTTCCCGAAGTTGTAGCCGGCAAAAAAAAGTCTGATGATCGCCCTGCACGTCAAAACATCAATAAAACCGAAAAGGAAAATAAGTCTAGCGTATTGAATAAAAATAATGCTCAATCAAAGGTTGCCAATAATGCTGGTCCAAAGGCTACCGGCAAACCCGCTGCACCAAACGCTGCAGTGAAGGAAACTCGTCCAAGGCAAAATACGCGCAATAATCATGCAACAGAGAACAACAACCATTCGCATGGACCCGATTACAACAACGAGTTGCCGAGACGTCAGAACAGAGATCGTGATATTCGCGGGCCGCCATCGCGTTTCCGCAACAACGAGAAGTTTGGCAAGAGGGAATTTGACCGTCAATCTGGATCCGATAAAACTGGTAAGTAAATAAGTATGCATTTATATATTAAAATGTTAGATTACGAATTCTATTTAATTAATATTAATAAATTTGATATGAAAGTTAATATATATTCTCGAATTCATATATTTATATGATGGATTACGCATATATGTATAAAAAGGTCTTACGAAACGTGTTTGGTTATGCTAATGCATTGTGGTTAATCTAACAATCCGTGGTTAATAATAATATAATAATAAGAACTTGTTTGATACTCTTAATTACATCATTACTATTTATAGTGTATACTTAAAATTAAAAATAATTAATCATTTTTATTACTTTTCTACAGGAGTCAAGCCTGTCGATAAACGCGAGGGCGGTGGTGCTCACAACTGGGGATCTGCCAAGCAGGACATTGAAGACCAAAAAACAGGTGCTGATCCCACTCCCACTACAGATAAAGACGATTCTGGTAATGAACAAACTGTCGGCGCCGATGTGGCCAATAATGTGGAGGAGGACGAGTCCCAAGCAAATGACTCTGGATGAGTGGAAAGCTCTGAAGGATCAGCGTGCCAAGCCAAATTACAATCTGCGTAAGGCCGGCGAAGGAGGGGTTGAGAATGCCGAATGGAAAAAGATGATTGTTCTGGGCAAGAAGAAGGGTGGAATCGAAACTGAAGATGAATTCGAATATGATCCCTCGATGTATCCTCAACGTGTGGGACGCCTTCAGCGCATTGTCGATATCCAGTTCAATTTCAATGATGGTCGCAAAACTGGTTTCCGTAAGGGAGGACCTCGTGGTCCACCGCGTGGTGGTCCTCGCCCGGAGGGTGTTGCTAGCAATGGTTTCGATAACAACAAATTCGCATCCTATGAAAAGCGTCGTTCGGGCTCCAAGCCGTTGAAGGTCGACGATGAGAATCAATTTCCCACTCTTTCCTAAAGCACAGCATTAACAATTCTTTTACGTTTTTTTTACACAAGTTGATAAACATATTCCTAAGTAATTGATGTAAAAGAGATTTAAATATCATGCTGCTTGACATTCAAATTATGTAATTTACATAAGAAACACAAACAGCTTTCCAAAATTTAATTCTTAGAATTCTACGAATATAATTTGAATTTCTTTTTGGCATTTACAAATGCATTTCAAAACGGAGAAAAACAAAACAAAACACCCACATATAAACAGAAAAGCTATTGGAAATAGTTCAAATTGTTGAAACAAATATACATCATTTATAACACCATATACTTAATGGCCACTTCTCTTATTTCAAAATTCAAATATTGTATGTACATAAGTACGTGTGGAGTGGATCTTTTCACGATTTAAACATTAAGGTCGAACTCCCTAATACAAAAACTATTTTTTAGCTGTAAATATTACAAAAATACCGTGTATTGAGTAAGATGATTATTGATAACAAAAAAATGAATAAACAGATACAAATCAGCTATAAACAACTTAAAATTCACAAGTGTTTTTGGTTTAAAGGCGGAATTCGTTGTTTATTTCCGAGTTCCATATATAAGATAAGACTCGATTCATTATTCAATTTCACTTTTAATCTTTTCAATGAAACTGCTTAACCTATCCGGCATATAAATTTTCTTTTTCTCCTTTCGAAGACTTGTACTTTGCTCATCTTTTGGTAACTGCACCTGTAATGAAAGAAAGGGAATCATGAAATTGATGAGCATAGCAATCAGCGACTTCTTACTTACTAGATATTTGTACTCTGGAGAACTGGATTCCAGCAATAAAATTCGATTTTCTAATTTTTTAATACGATAAAGGATATTGCCATTATCATCCGAGTTAAATCCCATATAAGTCTCAATGTTCTTTAGACGAATGCTTGGTAAGGAATTGTTATCAGTCGGATTGTTCGGATTTTCTTGCGATGACATGAGTTTATTGAGTTCTTGTGAATAGTTTGGTCGCATCTGTGGTCCAGAATTATTATTGGCTCTTCTAACTATAGTAAACTTGTTAATATGTGCATTTATTAATATCAACCGTTCATACCTTTTAGATGGCCTTTTGATTGATGTTGCTTCACAAGAAAACTCTGGGTTCGAGCACACGATGTTTCCTCAGTTAAATCGTCTTCATTATTATTGCAATTCGACTCATTATCGGTGGAATGTTTCTTGAAATCATTTATATTATACAGATTAATTTCATCGCGTTTTCGTTTCAAGAAACACTCAACACGTCTATTCAAGTCGGTGTCATTGACTCTAATTTGCACCAATTTATTATCAGAGGTCAGAGATTGATCCTCAATAGGGCAAGATGAGAAATCGAAAGCCTTCAAAGTTAAAGGTGAACGTTCTATATATTTGTTGTAGTTAAAAAATGAATTTGTATATTAAATATTTATATACAGAATTGGTTTTAGTAATTGCACATGCATAATAATAACAATCATAAGTTCTTACGAGGCCATTGGCACTCCTTATTTTCTTTCCACTCCCCGACTGGATCCTCCTCATAAATTTCCTTTTTCCAAATAGGAACGCGTGACTTTAGCTCATCGATAGCAAAGCTAACGGATTCCAGGGCAGCGGCACGGTGAGGTGCTGAAGTAGCAATTACCACGCTTTCCTCTCTAACTGGAACTGATCCCAGTCGATGATAAATGGCTATGTGCTTAAGATTAGGCCAACGAGTTCGCAGCTCAGTGCAGATTTTACTCATTTCCTTAAGTGCCATGTTTTCGTACGCTTCATATTCCAATGATGTCACCTTTAATTGAATAGTTAAATAGACACTCGTTACTTATTAGAACTGGCAATAATCATAATTAGGCACTTACTTTTTTGCCCTCGAATGTGTCACGTGTTGTGCCCACAAACATCGAACAGGCTCCACAACCATCGTCGACTATTAAATTGTGCACTTGTTGAACGTTGATTTTGTCGTTTACTAATTTTATGTAGTCCATGGTGAAGATGTTAACCGCCGCTTATGGGAGGAATCACAGCAATTTCGTCACCCTGTTGTAGTCGAATCTCTTCTTCTAAGTTTTCAAGGTAATTCTCTTTATGAGCTAATATAATACAGTTACTAATTGCGCTCAAGTCGAAGTGATCAATTAGTTGTTTAAGCAATTGACCTGTTTTAACTACAGATTCAACTGCAAATACTGCACGAGATGTTTTTGCAAGCTCACGACTTTTAGCAAAAAATAGAACGTTAATATTAATAGTTTCCGAGTTTTCTACGCTCATCATGTTCCTTTGAACATTGTTTTTACATTTGTAAATTTCACAACTGGGGATGACACTGATAACCTAAAAGTATCGAATACTCAATTGAGTATCCGATAGTTGCGTAAAGAATTTGATTAAAATATACATATATAATATACATTTTTAGTAATTACTTTAACATTTAATGGTTGAAATTTAACCTACAGTTACTTTTGATTATTCTGTTATGCAAATACTAAGTAAAACTTAATATTTATTTCACAATTGCTTACCTATTTCGAAAAAATATTTGGTATCTCTTGAAATTCAAGTTCTGGTCACATTCAATAAATTCACATTGTGGGCTAAAGAAAATTGTGTTTAGAATTTCTAATTAATTTATTTGCTGTTTACCTGTGCTACAATCTCAGTGAGTTGCGGGAGATAAATAAAGACATGTAATTAAATACTTTCTTAAATTGTGCTTTTGTGCAATGTGTAAAATGAACTGTGAAATGAACTAATTAGTTGTCTGTCAATACTTACGCATAAATACATACATACATACATACATACATATGTAGGTTGTGAAATATGTGCCGGTGTCCACATCATAATAAATGATTCTTACATTTAATATCTTGTAAAAAGGGAGCTAAAACTTAATGCTATACAACGTCATCAGTTTTATCAAAAGAAAAATTTGATTAATATAGTTTTCTCGTTGCGTCAAATTCAGCAAATATAAAAAGTAGCTTGACTTGTATACGTCACTTGCGTTAATATATAGTATTTATGTATTAACAAAACCATTTCAGCAGTTAAAGTAAGTCATTAACTTTGTAATATATTATTTATTGCAGGCAAAAACTGTGATAAGCATTAAGATTTCACCATGAAAACACGCTTCAATTCATACGATATTATATCTGGCGTTGCTGAGTTGCAGAGGTATTTAAATAAATGCGTTTTAAAATTATTATACTAATTATATTTCCTATGTTGATTCAGGTTGGTCGGCTATCGCGTTAACCAGATCTATGATATCGATAACAAGACGTACCTATTCCGTCTTCATGGAGGGTCATCAACAGAGAAGGTCACATTGTTACTCGAGTCGGGAACGCGTTTCCACACAACAGGATTTGAATGGCCAAAAAATGTGGCTCCCTCTGGTTTCAGCATGAAGTTAAGGAAACATTTGAAAAATAAGCGCCTTGAGCAAATTAGTCAACTTGGCGGCGACCGAATAATTGATTTTCAATTTGGTACTGCAGACGCTGCCTATCATGTACTTCTAGAGCTCTATGATCGCGGCAATGTTATCCTGACTGATTATGAGCAAACCATATTATACATTTTACGGCCACACACTGAAGGCGAGAGTGTGCGATTTGCTGTTCGTGAGAAATATCCCATTAACAGGGCCAAAAAGGAAAGCACAGAGTTGTCCGAAGAAGCAATTCGCAACATAATTGCATCTTCAAAGCCTGGCGAGCATTTGAGACGAGTCTTAATGCCAATCTTGGACTGCGGTCCTGTTGTTATTGAGCATATTCTTCTTGAGCAAGGTTTGCAAAATCACGCCGTAAATGTTTCCCCCGAAGATGTTAACGAAAAGGAAAAAGAACAGGCTGAAGAGGAATCCTCAAAGACTCAAAAATCCAAGAAGAAAAACAAGAACCGCAATCAACAAGTCAGCAACGTTGCTGTTAAATCTTTTGATGTGGAAGCGGACTTACCCAACTTAATGAAAGCCATCAAGGTTTGTAATTTATTGTTTATAACATAGTTTACGCAAATTATATATATATTTTTTTTTTTTTAGTCTGCTTATGATATCATTGAATTGGCAAAAAATAAGAGCTGCAAAGGTTTTATAATTCAAGTTAAGGAAGAGAAACCCACGGAGGGGGATAAGGTTGAGCATTTCTATAGAAATATAGAGTTTCATCCATATCTCTTCACTCAATACAAGGATCAGCCATTTACCGAGTTCCCAACTTTTATGGAAGCAGTTGATGAATTCTTCTCAACGCAAGAGTCACAAAAGATCGATATGAAAACATTGCAACAGGAACGAGAAGCTCTTAAAAAAACTATCCAACGTGAAGAAAGATCACTCAAAACGGTTGGAAGAACTTAATAAAGTTCAAGATTTGGATAAGAGGAAAGCGGAATTGATAACTTGCAATCAGAGTTTGGTAGATAAAGCCATCTTGGCAATTCAATCGGCCATTGCCAGCCAATTGTCTTGGCCAGATATTCAGGAGCTGGTCAAAGAGGCCCAAGTTAATGGAGATGTTGTAGCCAGTGCGATAAAACAATTAAAGTTGGAGATCAATCACATTTCGCTATTGCTGAGTGATCCATACGGTGCAAGTGATAGTGAAAATGAAGATGATAAAGAGGAATCGATTGTTATTGATGTAGATTTGGCCTTGTCTGCTTGGGCTAATGCCCGACGATACTACGATCTAAAACGTTCAGCAGCTCAAAAAAGAAAAGAAGACCATCGACGCGTCACAGAAAGCTCTGAAGTCAGCGGAACGTAAAACACAGCAAACTCTTAAGGAAGTGCGCACAATATCAAATATAGCGAAAGCTCGAAAAGTTTTCTGGTTTGAGAAATTCTATTGGTTTGTTAGTTCTGAAAACTATTTAGTTATTGGAGGAAGAGACGCGCAACAGAATGAATTGATTGTAAAAAGGTGAGAGAAATAATCAATTTACTTATTTCTATTAAATTATTAAATTAACCTTTATTCATAAACTTCAACAGATATATGCGACCGAAAGATATATATGTCCATGCCGATATTCAGGGAGCTTCGAGTGTTATAATTCGCAATACAACTGGAGGAGATATTCCACCCAAAACACTACTTGAAGCTGGCACCATGGCAATCTCGTACAGTGTTGCATGGGATGCAAAGGTGGTTACGAATGCATATTGGGTCAATAGCGACCAAGTGAGTAAAACTGCACCCACAGGAGAGTATTTGGGTACTGGAAGCTTTATGATTCGTGGAAAGAAAAACTTCTTACCCTCTTGCCATCTGATAATGGGCTTAAGTTTGCTTTTTAAACTGGAAGATAGCTTCATAGAACGTCATCAAGGGGGAGCGAAAAATCAGAAGCACAGATGATGACATTGATGAGCAGGGCGTACAGGAAACGGAAGTAACATACCCCATACTTGATGATATTAGCGAAGCCAATGATATTAGTGAAGGTGCTACAAATGGCTTTCCTAATACTGAAGTTAAGGTGGAACACGATACTGGCCGAATTACCGTAAAATCACAGTTGTCTACTGATAATCAAGAAACTCCAGTTGTTGAAAAGATGCCTGAAAAATTGGTGGAAGATGAAGAAATTGCCATTATTGAAGCTGGACCTTCTCGGAAGAAGACTCAAGTTTCAAATAAGAAGAAAAATAAAGAAAAAGGACGCAATGATAAAACTGAGGTTGAGAAAACTCAAGCCAACTCAGGTGATGCAGAACCCAATGCTTCCAATAAATTAAAACGCGGCCAAAAGGGTAAATTAAAAAAGATGAAATTGAAATATAAGGATCAGGATGAAGAGGAGCGTAAAATTCGAATGATGATACTCAGTTCATCTGGAAAAGACAAATTACCAGCAAATGATGAAAAAGAAGATGAAAAAGCAATTGCATTGAAAAAAGGACCTAAAGTCGATAAAACTGGAGAATCCGTCCCGAAAAATCAAATCGATATTGATGAAAACGATGATACCCCGATTGGCGTTGACGCTGATTTGTTGGACTCTCTTACAGGTCAACCACTTGAGGATGATGAGTTGCTATTTGCCATTCCAGTAGTAGCTCCGTACCAAGCATTGCAGCAATACAAGTAAGTTTAACACAAATCGATTATAATATATAATTTTTTATAATCTTTCCTTCATAGATTCAAAGTAAAGTTGACACCTGGCACAGGAAAACGAGGTAAAGCAGCTAAAGTGGCAATTAATATGTTCTCCAAGGACAAAGCCTGTAACAATAGGGAGAAGGACTTATTGAAGAGTATAAAAGAAGAAGCACTAGCTAGAAATATCCCTGGAAAGGTTAAGATTTCAGCACCACAATTACAAAAGTTTAGAAAGTAAATAATTTGAAATTGAATATGAAAGGAAATTTATTTCAAAATTAAATTAACTGATTTTCATATAAAAAAATAAGATTGATTCAACCGAAAAAGAATTAATGGATACTTTTAAATGTTATAATCCATCTATATATGTATGTAAATTCAACTATTTGATTTAATGTTTGTTGATTTCACTGTGATAAGTCATTGAATGACTTGGTTGCTGAGTGATAATAGTTGGAAATTAAAAAATAAAAAAAAATTCCTAAAAATTGCGTTTTCATTAACAATTTTAAAAATTGGAACAAGTCTTGCCCTGTTGCCGTGTGACATATTTCGGATGTGCTTTCATCAAGTTTCTTATCAATGTCGACGAAGGGTGCAAATATTATTGATACATTAACGATAACATTTGAAATATTAACGACTTTTATTTTTATTAAATATATCAATGTGCGTCAAGATAGCTCCACTTAGTTATAGTTGTTTCATTTAGTTATTTTCTGCAAGCATTTGAAGTCCCGCCAAAGTCCAAATGGTGTTATTTAACACTGACTGGTTCCACGCTGGTTCCAGTTATTTGATGCACCTGCGAAATTAACTTGTTTTTGCGGGTTAGGAAAAGGTCAATTTTCTCAAAAACAGCTTAAAGGATTTCAACCAAAATTGCTATATATCTTCCTTATAGTTGTATCTACGAAAATATAATGTGCGCTATGAACGACAAGAAAGTCAAAAAAAGTTATGGTCATTAATCGGCAACATTGATTTTTTGTGCTCATTTTGGGGCTGGAGCTGAGGTTATCGTACTTTTCCTGAAATAACTCAAAAACGACTTAGGATAAATTTATGATTTTTTGAGGGTATATTTATAAAACAATACTCTATAACTTGTCATAAGCCGATTGGGAGACAACTCGTCAAAGCCGAGATATTGGCTAAAATGTTGCTACCTCAATTTTTCATTCATGATTTTAGTGCATAAATACTGCATGAAATTTGACGAACATGGATTTAATAGAAAAGTAATTTAATTTTCTATTGTTTCGCATTTAAACTTTTTAATTTAAGTTTAAATATCACGTAAAAAAAGAAAATAACAAGTTTTTTTAGCCGATATTTTTTATCGATGTGTGACGCTAAAGTTGCCGAGCTATCTTGACGCACATTAAATAATTATCACTTTTCTACTTCTTCACTTGTGCAGCTCATACACGTTGCGAACAGCTGTGCATGAGAAATTCAAGTCTCAGTCGAACGAAACGTGTGTGAGCTCCTAATCACTTACTGCTGTTTCTTGCACATGTGAAAGGCCAATTTCAACAGCCAGTATTATACGCTAAAGAAACACGCTTAAATAGACAAAACAAACAAAATAGAATATAAACAAATGGCGGAAGTTAAACAAACGGTTGTTGAAGGCGTCGATGCACTAACGTTGAACGGCAAATCAGACGCGGACACTGTGGAAACGGCAACCGATGCACAGGCCCAAGAAACTGCAGGAGACGAAGCAACAACAAATGCGGATGATGTTGTGGATCCATGGAACGTTGCTAGCAGCAACGATGCAGGCGTCGACTACGACAAGCTAATAAGTATGCAATATAAATTGCGCTTCAATAGCAAAATTAGTATTTATTTGTGTTTGTGTGTGTGTTGACACGTTGCAGAGCGCTTCGGTTCAAGTAAAATCGATGATGAACTTATCGCACGATTTGAAAAAATTACGGGGAAGCCAGCTCACCATTTTCTTAGACGTGGCCTGTTCTTTTCGCATCGCGATCTGCACACGATACTTACACTACGCGAGCAGGGCAAACCGTTCTATTTGTACACTGGCCGTGGGCCCAGCTCGGGATCCTTGCACATTGGTCACTTGGTGCCGTTTATTATGACCAAATGGCTGCAGGAGACATTTGATGTACCGCTGATCATTCAACTTACTGACGATGAGAAAACATTGTGGAAAGATCTTAAAATCGAGGAAGCCATCAAATTGGCTCGCGAAAATGCCAAGGATATTGTTGCTATGGGATTCGATGTGAACAAGACGTTCATCTTCAACAATCTGGAGTTTATGGGGTGAGTTGAAAGTAAACATTTGAAGTAAATTGTATTTATCCATTGTGTTTTTGGCTTACAGTAAATGTCCCGCTATGTACCAGAATATTATACGCATTCAGAAGTGTGTCACCTTTAATCAGGTGAAGGGCATTTTCGGCTTTGGCGACTCTGATATCATTGGCAAGATTGGCTTTCCCGCCGCCCAGGCAGCGCCGGCGCTGTCCAGCACATTTCCCTTCATCTTTGGCAATAAGAAGGTGCATTGCTTGATACCCTGCGCCATCGATCAGGATCCCTATTTCCGCATGACACGCGATGTTGCTCCGCGTCTGGGTTTCCCCAAATGTGCGCTGCTGCACTCAAGCTTCTTTCCAGCATTGCAGGGCGCCAAGACGAAAATGTCGGCCAGCGAGCAAAACTCTGCTGTGTTCTTAACCGACACGCCGAAGCAGGTCAAGAATAAGATCAATAAATATGCATTTTCTGGCGGACGCGTCACTGTGGAGGAGCATCGTAAGCTGGGCGGCATTCCCGACATTGATGTGGCCTATCAGCTGTTGAAATTCTTCCTCGAGGACGATGCCAAGCTGGAGGAAGTGCGTGTAGCCTACAGCAAGGGTGAAATGCTCACCGGAGAAATCAAGAAGCTCGCTATTGAGGTAAGCTAATGTGAAGTTATCCACAAGTTAAGTAAGACATTGATATCAATTCGTTGGCCTGCAGACTGTTACGCCCATTGTGGAGCAGCATCAGGCTGCGCGTAAACTGATCACGGATGAGGTGCTGGACAAATACTTTGAGCTGCGACCTCTGAAATACGGCAGTTAAAAGTACATAAACGATATGTACACAAGCATTAATAGCAAACAAATAAAAAAAAGAATGTTTAACGTAATAAATTAAATATTAAACTTATTCACATTTTTAACAAAAGTGAACAAGTCTAAAAAAAGCAAAGAAATATATTTATTGAACGTTTGTCACAGCTGAAAGCTTGCTAGACTTTCTTAAGCTTCATTGTGCTCGCTATTTATTTACTAAGCAAAACAGAAAAAATATATTGTTTGATTATTTTTATACGCATTAATCAATAAACGTAAACTCCGTCTCCGATTTTCAAATGCTAACGTCTGACCCACTTTTGGTAGCTGTAAAAATGCTGTAAAACTCCGTTGAAACCATTCGCTTGACCGGTCGCGTCAGACTGGGAAACTGAAGCTATATATACTACAGTGAGTGACATATGTATTCGTACTATTTTATTATTTACTTCCTATTCGTCGCAACTAAGGTGGGAGGTGTGGGAGGCAGCTGGAAATACAGCTAAATCAACAAGAGGTATACGTAGCTTCGCAGAAATGTAATAATTTCCGTGTAATCTGAGAGCTATTGAATGGGTTCCAATGCACTAAGCTTCTATTTTGGGCTGTCGAGTTGACTGGAGCTTACATCATACCCGGTTGCTACAGTTCAGACGGGCTTAATGAATCTGTGACAATCCAGTGCAAAGGGAGTCATAATCTTTTCCATAAAGCAGGAATCGAGAATTATTATTGTTGTATTTTTTGGCTATAAAACTAAAAACTACATATATATTTTTAGTAACTATACTAATAGGAATAATATGTTATTATTCTTATTGAGGGTTAATTTATGCATTAGCTTCCCAATTTTGTTCTTTTTTGAAATTGGTAGTTTTTACAAATTGAATCACAACACAGCTTCACTAAATATAAAGTATTTATTAGTTTTGATTTAATTTAATTATTTTTGCCCGAGTTCTAATATTAGTAATCATATTTTTTGTAGAATAAACTAAATTTTGTTGTAAACTAGATTCTTAATTATTATATTGTTTTATAATATGTCAGCTACTCTTGTATTCTTCTTATATAAATTATTTAACTTACTTTATTGGACGAGTATCTTTAAACCAATACGATTGTATCAAGACTTTGTAGGACTAGGTGATTATGAGGTATATCCAAGTCGACTTCAGCTTTCTAATCCATTTTTTTTTGTAAATAAGGTAGCTAAAGATTTGAACTGAAAATTGAGACCCTATGACGTTAAGTTATAGGCCTCATGGGCTAATAGTACATTCAGCTAAGCTAAGCTAAGCTGAGTTGGAATACCCCAATACGGCAAAGTCTTTCCTATGCATGAACATAGTATATATACAATATGTCGATATATACATATTTTTTTTAATTAAGCCAAAACACTTGTGTTTACACGCGTTGAAAATAGTACATATATCGTATGTATATGTGTGTACATACCTATATATGTATGTATGTGGCTATAGCAGCTCCTCTATATACTGAGCGTCGACTGTGCGACACATGAAGAAGAATGCTGCTCCAAAGAAAAACTCAAAGTGAAGTTGTGGCGATCGACGACGACAACGACGACGACAACGACGACGACGACAATCCACAAGGCAGCCCATAAGCCAAACGCGACTCCAACTTTGCACACGCGCTCATCTTCAACTCTGCCGCTTACAACAAACAATGCAAGAATATTAAGCCGCAGCAGCCACCTTTTGTTATTGTCGTAGTAGTTGTTGTGTTGTTGTTGTCGCTGGGCAGGTATACAAAAGGAAAAGCCGACAGACGGATCGATAGAGCGATCCTGTTGTTGACACACGTACAAAGGGCACTTGTCAACTGAAGACGCCAACAGCCAGCCACCATGATCACTTTTGCTCCATTTGTGGTGATGTGTGATGAATGATGAGATTGGTGAGCCATCATTTATCAAAAGGAAAACCTTATTTCTAATGCACTATAAACAGTGGCAACAGGTAAACGATACACATACAATTACGTACAAAATATACGCAATCGAAAGTGTTCCCATTGCAACGCACAATCGTCTTGGGATCATTGGCCAGCGGCAACTCATCGTCAGCAGTCGCAGAACTCAAATCGGCTTAAGCGATGAGTGATCAACTGCTCAGCGCTGCCGCGGACGATCCTCCAGCCACACTCTTGCCCACGCCCGTTGCACTGCCGAGCCCCTATGCGGATGCTGAGTCCAATGAGCAGCCGGTGCTGCTTGAACTTGGCGCCGCCACGCCTACAGCCAGCTTGAACTACACACTGGCGCCGGATGGTGGCGGTCTCTTGACCTATTCGACGCCACATAGCCTCTCCTATTCGCCCACTTTGATGACGAGTTACGACAAGCCGACACATTCGCATTCACATCCACATCCGCAGCACTTGATGACGCCAACCTACAGCATAAGTATTCCACAGACAGTTTCCATGTGGCCAGGCGGCGCTGGCGCTGGCGGCACTGGTGCTCCACTTGTTGAGGGCAAGCGCAACGACCTCGTCTCTGTGCCGCCACCCACCTACATGACGTACAGCGCCAGCGGAGCCATCGAGGTGGAGATTGCCAAGGAACAGAATCCCGCTTGGCGTGAGAAGGCGCTCCAAATGGAGAAGGACTATCGACGCACGGCCTGTGATCGGGAACGAACTCGGATGCGAGACATGAACAAGGCATTTGATCTGCTGCGTTCCAAGTTGCCTATTTCCAAGCCCAATGGCAAGAAGTACTCCAAAATCGAGAGTTTACGGTAAGCTAAGCAAGCATACAAATTTCACAGCAATTATTTTATATCATTTTTTTGCACAGCATTGCCATCAACTACATCAATCATCTGCAGGCCATGTTGCGGGATAATCATGTGATGCCCGAAACGGATCTGACCTCATTCAAATGTAGCAGCAGTTCCTCTATTCATTACGAAGTGCAATCCCATCATCATCATCATCATCATGCTGCCAGTTACGACTACGACAACAGCGCTTCGGCGGCAACATCTTCGCAGAACGGTTGTAACTGGAGCGGCGGCAGCAGCGGTTCCCCCAGCTATGAAACGAATGCCAAGGAACATTGGAACACGTAGCGGTTAAGGGTCAACACAGTTAATCCTTCAAATTGCCAAAGAACTAGGATGCAGTTACAATTGTGTTGATTTCGGAAATATGTATTTTTTCTATACTTGCAATAAAAATTTCTATAAGATACATTACAGCTATTGAAAAATTGAGGATAAGCCTTCTACTTCTGCGCTATGATGAGTCCTCTCAATAAGCATTATCAAACAATTTTCTATAATGAATTAAATGTTCCTATAACACACACTGAAATACAACGGTTGAAAAGTAAGGACAAAAGGCATGACTCAGAGTGCACGCCCATTTACTTAAGTGGTACTGGAAAACCCTCAGAGATAAGCCCGATTTTCCCGATAGCTTAGTCAGTGGCATGGACTTTTTAGGTTATATTTATTTAACGGTAAGTTATTAACATTTTACATGTGATAATTTACATAGTTTTTCGTTTTTGATATACAGAAATGACTTGAACCTAAAAAGCACAACAAACACAAAAATATAACAAATTATTATAGCTGATAATAATGGAATTACTGAACTGCATTTAAAAATAATAAGTTTGTAATACTTATTTATAGCTCTTATATATGGGATGGTGTTAATATCCAAGTCAACTACACACAACTGCTCTCACACAACACGCACACACAATTTTTCCGCTAATTTGAATTAGATTTGAAATAGTAGAACAGTACATTCGTAATAAAGTTAGTTGACTTTTCGCTACATAGAAATGGGGCGAGATAACAAAGAAGGTAGATTTGTGGTTAGTTGTTTTCTTCTTTACCACCAACTAATTTAGTTGTCCTTCTTCATTCTTGTGGAGGTCATGCGGTAGATGATGGAATCTCTGCCGGGATCCATGGCAGCAATGGCATAGCAGATGGCCAACAGGGACAGACCAAAGATAACCATGAACCACAGAATGATGTTGAAGATGACGGGATAATCTTGGTTATAGTAGACAGCCAAATTGAAGGGATTCGCATTATCGGACTGAATGGTGTCACGCTTAGAACGCGAGACGGCAGCATCCTTGTCTGTGGATTGCACGAAGAGCACCGAGTCGCTGGATTTTTGTGCGGCAGCCAACAGGCGACCAATGGCAGCGGACAGCAGTTTGTTGGCCTCATCCACAGCAACAGATTTCTCGCCATGAGCCTTGGCAATGCCATCGACAGACAGACGAATGATTAGCACGTTTGAGGGCTTGAGCATCTCGGCCAAGTTCTCGGAGGCAGCGTTAATGTAGCCGATCTCCTGCAGGAACTGCTTGTCGGCATTGTGCAGAGCGGGATTCAGGTGCTTGGTGGGCTTGGCAGCTGGGGCATCGGAAGAACCAAAGCAGGCCTTGAATGATTGCACCTGAAAAACACCATTACACATTTATGTAACCCTTGAAATGATGATAAGCTGCTATCAATAACTTACACCCTCGTCGTACTGTCCGAAATTGATGTCGCACACAGGCTCGTTGGCAGCCTCCAGCTCAGCAGCCAAAGCATTGAGGGAGTTGCCAGTGTTGGAACCAACCAACTCATAGGACTTCACATTGCCAGCCGAGGTGACATGGCTGAGACCCTCAACATGCACGGCAATCACGCCCTTAGCCAAGTTGAAGGGATCGTTGATGGTAAGACCGCTCCAGTCCGAGTCGCCAACGACGGCATTGCCCATGGCAGCGAACAACACATCACCGACATAATGACTGTTCAGTGGATCGTTGCCCTTGAAGCTGATCGACTTGGGGCTGTTCAGCACAGTGAACTCGCCTGCGGCATGAACTGTTGGTAAAAATTAAAACGAAAAATCTATTAGAATTACATACATATACTTCACTTAATCATACAACTTGATAAAGATTCTGCGCGAACTGAAAAAAAAAGTTGGGGGCTCCAACCTCCACCCTTGTGACAAGCAGAATCGATGCGACACTCGAGTTGTGAAGGTTTTGAACAATCTAAACACTTTTCACAACGCTCAATATGTATTCTATGTAGAATTTGATGGATTTACTTACTTGCTGCAATAAACAGCGAGAAAACCACGAAGTTTTGCAACATTTTCAATTTTCTGCCAGGCTTTCAATCATATGACGAACAAACTGCACAGAGAAAAACCTACTACGCTCTCACTGTCATGTGATGGGTAGTTGTTCGGCGTGACCGCAGATTAATTGCTAAAATACCATTATTTTTACTTGGCCACACTATGTTAGTGGTGTGGAAATGTTAAATTTATGCGGGTGTTAAAATCAACTCGACTCAATTGTTTGTATACATTTATTCCCATTTTTAATTTTTATACGTTTATTGTTAAATAAACAAAATACTTTTTTTATTCAATCCAATTAAACAACTATTGTTATTAGCAGTTTTTTCAATGTTTGGCAACAGCAATAGCCGTTAACTCCACTTGTTATTTGATTTGCTTTACATACAGTGCTTTCTTAACTGTAGACTTAACAGTGCCGCTTTTTTACTCAAGAATATGTTGTAATCTGTTTTATTAGTGCCATTTAAAGCACTTAAATCGGCTCACACTAAATGATCATCAAAAATCTGCATTGAGACTGGCTAAGGCAATTTAATAAAAATTGGGGAAAAAACGTAAAACCATTTAAAAGTGGCGCCCTTGCAATTTAGTATTTTTTAGTATTTCATAGAGCAGCTGATAGTTGAGTTTTTGGGTATTTCTTCTCCAACCAGCTGACAGTGCCACCTATTTGTTGTGTTTTTACGTTTTGTCTTTGCAAATGCAACAAAAAAAGTGTGTAAAACACAGAATTAATCTTATAAATGTTTTGGTCGCTAGAGCAGGTTGAGGGCATGTTAGGTGTCCTCAAAACATCCACAGACAAAACTGTAATATACAAATGCCTAGTGAAGCTGCGCACCGATTTGGTAAAAGACAAAGATGGTATTGTGTTGTTTCGTACTGCGGGGGGTGTTCCGGTAATGGTTCGCCTGATTAGTAAACTCAACGAAAAGATAATGGAAGTAGTGCTAAGCATATTGGGCAACTGTTGCACAGACGAGCAGTCTTGTATAGAGGTAAGTTAAGTTATAAGATAAACTGCATTCATCAAAATTAATTTTTTCATTATATATATTTTAATAGGCTGTTGAGTATAAAGTGATTCTGCCATTGTTGACCATCTTGAAGACAATACCCAATCCTTTGATTCAATGTCGTGCCTGTCGCATGCTCGGCAATCTGGCCAAGAGCAAAAAGGCCTCTCAGTGCCTAAATGTTCATTATAGTGCAATAGCACCAGCTATCTGTCACATTATCGAATCGACGAGTGCGGTGCAAACAAGGATAATGGCATTTCGGGTGTGTCGCTTTCTGCTGGTCAGCAGTCAGTTCTACAAGCATTTCCTTGCCTCCAATGGATTTCTCCAGCTCATGCGCATTTTCATGGCGGTCATGAAGAACAACGAGGCGCCCAAGGAGCCCACGCAGGACATCGAAGTGTCCGCTCTGATTGGACTCAAACGCAATCAGCACCGGGAGAAGTACTTCGAGGAAGTGGCACGCAATTTGGAAGGCGTGCGAAGCGACATTTTCGATTATCAGATGCTAAAGAACTCGACGCGCAACAATGAGTATATCATGCCTAAGGAAAACGAGGCTGTGGAGCTGGCATCGGAGATTCTAAAGTGTCTGCTTCTCTTATCCGCTCAGCAAATTGGGGTGCGTGCCTGGGAGACGCTTTCCCGCAACAGTTCGTTTGCCTCCATCGTGTACTTTGTAAAAGAGGACAATGAGCAACGCGCTACTGCGCTCAAGATACTTTCCAATTTCTGCAAGGATCCCTGCGCCTTCTATATGCTGAGCACAGCGGATGCCATTGTGGCTGCTTGTGAGCTACTCATGGCCGTCAACATGTCCAAGCCGCTGTCGGAGAGCGAGTGCCGGCATTGCGTCAACATTATATCCACGCTCTCGGCGGATGCCTGCAGTCGTTCCAAGATACGACGATGCGGCGCTTTGCGCAAACTTGTGGCCATGATTCGGGAGTCACATTCGCAAAGCGAACGATCTTCAGTAAGATGAAAGCCATCTTCACACAGAGCATATAATCAATTTTTGTTCTATTTGCAGCTGTTTCACATCTTAAACAACTTTCAGTACGATAACATTAGCATGGAATTGCTGCTCTATGAGGGCTTGGTGCCCATGCTGGTGCGTGAGCTAAATGACTATTTGACCAGCGATGAGGATCATCACAGGCGACGGCGCGAGGAGCGTATGCAGGGCGGAAAGAAACGTAAATTAACGGATCCCACAACGCCCGAGACGCTGAGCAAGGTATTTGTATTTAATTTTTGCTGTAGGCTCGAATTGTTTAAGTCTAAGATAAGCACAGGTTGAGATTCATTCGCTGGTTTGAGTCTGAACTTAACTTGCGCAGTTCAAAGTAAATTAATTTATTATTAATCCTACCTCTCCTTTGCAGTTTTCTAAGACGCAGGACACGCTTAATTCGGACTTTGAATCGCCTAGCAGTTCACCGCGTTCCTATCGCACCACCAGTCCTTGCAGCTCACGCAGCATGTCGCCCGTTTGCTCGAATCTCATTGCCAATGACGATGATGAAAACTATTCACCTGCCTGCAGTGATGATGACGACGATGACGATGATATCAAGACGGCGACAACCAATAATGATACACGTGAATCGCGCATAGCTACTAATCGGGCACAGCCCGCCAATGTCATGGACATATTGAAGCTAATTGATGAGGGCAGCGAAACTATTGACGATACCTTGTCCGACAAGGAGGATCTTGAAGAGCTGAGCTCTGATGTGCCGCCCCAAGCTGGCGCAGTTGCGCAATCAGTCCGGCGACACTATTGACATAATTGAGAATCTGATCTATCGCATTACGCTAATGATTAACAAGCGGCCGGAGTTGGGCAAACCGGAGACATTGGACACGCTCATCAGAGCTATCAACATATTTGGTGCGAATAATAATTTTGCCAATGCGCTGACCAACATATTGCTGTAAGTTATAGTTGTAGTTATCTGCTAAGTTCATTTAATGATTTATATTGTGATCGCAGTGAAAGCCAGTTCTTTGCCCAGATTATCAAGCATGGCGTTGTCCATCAGCTCTATCAGCTAACCAAGGTGGAGGAGGTGAGAAAACTATTTGATGCTGCCCTGTGACTTCCACTAATTTTTTTTCTTTTCTTAAAGATGCGCAAGGATGGCTTTGCTTTTCTAGAAACGCTGACGAATGTCGGCGAATCCCAATTACGGCAAGGAGGAGCTGGTGCGTCTGCTACGCTCCGAGGCTGATCTTAATGCCCAGCAGCGAGCGGCTATTTCGGTGGCCTACATCATCAAGAGCCATCGGCTGCTGTATCAGTTCCTCTACGATGGCAATGCGCTGACGCTTCTCTTCGACATGTTGCTGCGCAAGAAGAGCGACAATCTGTATGCGGATGAGGCTGCTGATGCTGTCACTGCCATGTCACGCTTTACGTTGGGCATCACGCTGCCCGAGTTCGATGTGGAAGAGGATAACAGCACCACCATCTGTTCCAATCAGCTGAAAGCCTCAACAACGCCGCTGCACGACAATTGTGACATGCGTTTTCTGGTCCACAGTGATGTGGCAGTTGTCGGAGAAGCGGACGAAGCGCTGCTCAGTATTGGCTTTAACAAGCAGTTGCTCTGTGATACCAGCGAAGTCTTCAACAAGATGCTCAACAGCGACTTTCGTGAGGGCCACAAGGGAGAGATACAGCTGTGTGATTATACTGCGAACGGTTTGCGCTACTTTCTGCATTTGATTACCTGCCATGCGCGGCATTTGAGTATGCCCGATTATGCGGCCTTGTTGCAGGCCTTTGAGATGTCGCGTGTCTACATAATTCCTGAACTGGAGAAGTTGCTGTATGAACGTCTAATCGAATTCCTTGACTCACACAACTGCCTGCGTCTGCTGGAATGGGCGTTAAAGAACTATCATGCCGAGCTCACAGAGACGGCCATCAGTTATTATTTGTGCGCCACATTATCGTCTTCAGATAAGTTGCTACTGTTTCGCGCTGCCGAAGATTCTACCTATGCCACCGAATGGTTCCAGCTGCTCAACGATGCGGTCTACGAACGTTGTCGCAGCACTGGCTATTAACTGCCCCCCCACTTAAGCACTTAAGATTGATGTGCCAAAACGAAGGCAAGCAAAACAACAACAAACGCCTGTGGTGCCCAGTGTATTTAAACAGACTAAAACAAAAAAAAAAAAAACATTAGTACCATTTCAATGCAGTTCAAATAAAACTATAGACTATATCTAGATACTAACAACAATAACTTAATGCCTTGTTGATTCATAAGTGGGCAACGCACAGAAACGCACAACCAGCCAATCCGTTAGAGGCGTTGGACAGATGCCGAACAGCCAGCGATAGATTCTATAGCGCCATGGTTCGTGTATATAGATTGCAGCTGGCTGAGTGTTGGTGAGAGCATCTTTAAACTTTGACAGCAACTCGATGTCCCGCAGCTTGTTTGGCGCCTTGAAGCCCGACAACATGCTCAGATACTCGTTGAACTTGGTGAAGTATGTGCCGTAGTATGACAACTGTTCCTCGCTAAAGGCCTCGAGCATTTGCTGCGCATGCTGTTGCTGGCGTGCAGCAATATTGCTGTCCATTACAAAGGAGCCGGGTATAAAGTTGACCACTTCCATGTCGTATTGCTGCAGCTCAATGCGCAACGCATCTGTCCAGCTACGCAACGCTGCCTTGGAGGCGGCATAAGGCGCCAGAGCAGGCAACGCATGGAGTCCACAGTGGCTGGTCACGTTGATGATGCGTCCACGATGTTGCCGGAGTAGTGGCAATAGTTGTCGGGTTAGACGCATTGTGCCCAGCAGATTGCAATTGATCTGCAGCTCAATCTGCGATGGCAACTGCCATTCGAATTCACCGAAGCACATTACGCCCGCATTGTTGACCAGCGCCATCAACTGATAATCGCTGTTGTGCAGCAACTGTTGCAGCTTCGCTTGCAACTGCTCGATGGACTCGGGTTGCAGCAGATCCAGTTGCCAGGTGAGCATGCGTTGCTGCCGTGCTCCATCATCAGTGTTGAGCTGCTGCAGCAATTGAGCTCCTTGGGATTGCAGATTGTGACAACACGAGATGACAGTCATGTTGAGTGCTTGGTGGCAATAAACCGCCAGCGAATGTCTGTTGGAATAGTCGAACATTAGCCAGGCCAAAGTGTTGAAGGTTTCGCTTTGTTCTTACCCCAATCCCGAATCACAGCCTGTCACCAACACCACTTGACGATCACCCACGCCCAGCTGGCGTCTTCCTAATCCCAAAGTGCGCTTCAAGGCGCGCAGCAATTGCCTACAGCTGGCCATATCGGAGGTTCTAGATCGACTGAAGCGAGGCCCCCCAAAAAAGAACAAATAAAATGCAAACCCAAAACGAAATCATTCATGTATACGCTGTGTCTTATGTGCATATAAAACATATGTGTCTCCATATCTACCTGTATACATTATCTCCATATATTATATATGTACGTATGCGTATGTAAGTAAGTATATATTGTTTATATTCCCTTTTGTTGCAGTGTTTGTGCCTTGCAAGAGTCAAGTCTTACCTGTAGATTAGGCTGGTGCCAAAAAATACACGCAGTCGTCCAGCTGGTTTGTGTAACTAACTTTATCATTTTACTCTTGGAGTAGGGCAGCATCAATTTATTGAGCAGTTTGCAACGACGCTTAACAAGTAAATTGATCATGAGCTACACTGCCACTCAACTGAGTAGGTTTAATAGGTTGAAAGGCCCGAATTAGAGATATGCTAAAGAAGAAAGCTAAGCATTATTGTCATCTATCCCACCTTATCAATCCTAAAATCTGCATTTGGAAATTTAAATTTTACACTTCTTGAATTTTGCAATCTCATCAATCTTTACAAAACTTTTTAGGATTTATATTTACTATATTTCCCGAATTAAGTTATCTTCATATTATTGACATTAATCAATATTTAACTGTAATTTAAAAGTTAAAACTTTATCATTTTACTCTGGCAGCAGGGCAGCATCATTTTATTAAGTTACGTCTCTTAAGAATTAAATTTATCATGAGATGTGCTAAAGAAGCAAGTCAAGCATTATTTTCTATATTTATTATTATTTGAAAATCAATATTTTTCTTTTCTTAAATTTAGCTGTCTTCGCAACTATCTTTCAAAATTTATGAAGAATTTCCATTTTTCGTAATATTTAACATTAATAAGCCGAGTTTTCTTACAAATCAATCCTTATGTAGTATTCCCAATAAGCAACTTATTTTTGTAAGAGCATTTACTATTCTCCCTTCTTGAGTTTCATAAAAAAATGGAACCTGAACATCCAGTAAAAAATGCTCGACTCATCATTATGAGTATGTGTATCAGTTGCTATTTGATGCTGCTGTTTGGGTTCAGCCCAATTTACCTGCTTCGCCTTATCGCCGGATGAGAAGGCGAATAAGTAATTTTATACGATTTTGGGATGTCTTTTTTTGTGTTTCCAGATTTCTATTCATTACCACCTAAGGTCAGGTAGAGATAGATCAATAGACTTTGAGCCTAGCACAACTCTACACTTGATGTACCCATTATAATAGAACAGAGATTGAAGACACAATTCGGTTTTAGGTTTGTCTGTATTATATTTATTTCTCTTTATCAATTTTGGCATTGTTATTGCCCAATGAAAGTGCAGTGTAATATTGTATGTAGTTACTGTTTTACAATTTTCTTGATTTTTGATTTTAGATTTTTGAAAAATTTTGATTTTGTTTCGATATTTTTTTATTTAAGTTTTCGATAATTTCTGCTAGGTTGCGTAAGCAATAAAGAGGGGTAGGGGAGGGGGAGTTACTCGTAAATTCCGTAAGGCTTTCAAATATTGTTGGCCTGATTTTGCTTTGTTGTTTGTCATAATTGTTTTATTATTGCATAATACACGTAATTACATATTAAATAATTGCTTTGCGTTTTGTTGTCATTTCATATAAATTGTTTTTTTTTGTTTTTTTTTTTAGAAAATAGCGCATTTTGCGTTTAGTAAAAATATATTTGGGTTTTTCTACTGCGGCTTAAATAGTAAATAGTATAAGTATAGTATTTAACATATTCTCTCTCCTCTCTCGTTTCTTATGTGTTGTCCCTATTTCTCAATTATCAAGGCATCGCATTTAGTTATTATTATTTTTTGTTTTTTTTTTCTTTCACATAATTTGTGTATCTTTATATTAATAATATTTTCGTTTTTCTGTGTTTAAATGTACAATTTTAAAACCGGCTTAGTTCCTTTCATTACACGCTCTGTTAATATTTTGTTTCATTTTATTTAACTTTTGTTTTTGTTTTTGTTTTGTTTTAATAATAAATATCACAACGCATCCTTCAATGTCCTTTCATTCACATTTCAATCGTCCATTTCTTTGCAAAACATTTGCGAATTGTTCGCAAATGCTTTGTTTAGGCATAAATATATATGTTACTATGTATATTTTTTGAAAATATAACACACGCAAATGAAATGGTTTAAAAATTGCACAAAAATACAAGTAAATATATCATTTAAGACTGATATATATAATCGATAGTAGTTATAGTTGTAGTTGTAGAATAGCATAATAATTGATACGAAAATCATAAATTAAACGTAATAGAGATAATAATACAAAAAGCTTTACAGTTAACGGGAAAACAATATAATATTAAATAATAATGAACCTGGCTGCCACCTGGCTGAAGTTGCAACCAGTTGCACTTGCCACTGCCCCAAATGAGGCACTTTAAGGGCGTCAGACCGTCGCACGACTGAACAACCATTAAATTGCTGTTGCAACAGTGGCAGCCAAGTTTGCATTACAAAAATAATCGATACAAAAAAGAGCAAAACATCAATGTATGTATGTATATAAATCCTTAGCAATTAATTAATTAGCGCGTTCGCTTCGTAATCATAATTGTTGCACGTGTGTGTGTTATGCACATGTGAATTGTGTACAAACTAAATGTAATGTTGACTTTGTTAGCGATGCGCCATCGCCACGCCCCCTACACTGGTTATAAGCTGACCAGCTTGGACGGCTCACTCGTGGGCGTTGGCAACTCCAGCGGATGCTTGTTCTGCGACGAGCAGGTGGGCACCAAAGGTCCCGACACCGGCGTCAGTCCGGTGCCGCCATCCATCAGCGAATCGAAATTGAAGGTGCCCGTCGACGGCGTCTGGATGGGCACACCCTGGATCTGCATGGGCGCCTTGCCATCGCCGAACGCCGCCGCCGCCGCCTGCGCCATGTGGGCGCCAAATGGCCGCTGGACATTCAGTGTGTTGGGTCGTGCCTTGGGCAGCTTGTTGAGGGCATTCAGCGTGGGGCTGCTCATGTTGCAAATGCTGCCAGCGAAGGCGCTAAAACTGCCCGGAGGCGCAGCGCCCATCGGTGTGTTCAGAGAACCACCCGCCGGTCCCGTGGGCGTGGTCAGCGAGGCGTTCAGCGTGGCAATGTTGGGCAGCGCAAAGCGTTTGGCCGGCGTCGGACCGTCCTGGTCCAGCGAGGAGCCCGACTCGAGCGCACCGTCTTGGGGTTCGTGCTTGATGTGCTGCAGCAACTGTTCGTTGGTTAGCACCGGCTTGAGATCGAGCGGCGAATTGCTGCGCCCGGTGGAATTGAGCGTGGCATCGAAGCCGGTGATGGTGCCGCTGCTGCTGTCATTGCTGTTGCTATTGTTGTGCAGACTGCTGCCGCTGCAGCTGCCGCCGGCGCCAGCGCTGAGCAGGCTGGCGGTGGGCGCAATCAAGCCATTGCAGGTGGCCACGCTGAGCAGATCATCGCGCACCTTCTGGCATGTGGGACGGTGTGAATGGATCACGTATTCCAGTTGATTTTTGGTCGCATTCAATTTCTCGATCTCCTTCTTCAGCGTTTCGCCCTTCTTCTGCAGCGCCTCGACCTCCTCGGACAGTTCGTTGGTCTGATCGACGCGTCGCTTGCGGCAACGCGCTGCCGCCAATTTGTTGCGCTCGCGGCGAATGCGACGCTTCTCCTCCTCCTCGGGTGACATGTTTGCCGCCTTGTTGGGACGTCGACCGCCGCCGCGACGCGCTGGTGTGGCACTTGTTGAGGTATTAGAGTTGTTGCTGCTGCCGGCCTGGCCAGCATTGCTGTTGTTGCGTCCAACGCTGTTGACAGCCGCCAGAGCGGCGGTGAAATTGTTGGCAACACCATTCGAGTTGTTGCCTAACATGCCACCATTCTGATACGAGGTGCTGTCTGTGGCGGCACTTGCTGTAAATTTAAGAATTAGTTAATAAACTATTCAATAGAAACGATTTCATTCAACACTTACAAGTATCTGTTGTGCTTTGGTCATCGTTCAGCTGGCCATCGTTCCAGGAGCCATTCGAGTCCTCTGAATCTGAACCTGGCATGCTGCCGCAATTCATGCTCATATCGAATTGCTGCTGCTGCTGCTGGCTGACAATCGGATTCGCATTGATCACATTGGCCAATGTGCTGATCGAAACCGAAGATGTGGGCGTGCCTGTGTTGCTGCCACCGCTGCTGCTGTTGACGGGCGTTGTCAGTGGCGGCGGCTTGAAACCGGCCTGGAAGGGCACATTCTGTGGCTCCGATGTCAGCTCGAAGATGGTCTCCTCAATGGTCCGCAGCGTGGTTGGCGTCAGCGTTGGCGTTGTCAGCGTCGGCACACTCTGCATGCCGTCAAATGAAACGAGCTGCAAAAGAGAAATTCACATTAATAAATCAGACACTTGACAACATATTTGGTGAATTATATATTGTATAATTATTGACCCAATTACAGCACAAATAGTTCAGATTGTTGCTTTCGCTTTCTGATATCAGTAATAATATCAAATTTCACTCAAAAATACAAAACTCAAAAACAAAGTTGTCAACGAGAATCCTAAAAGATTACAAGAAAAGTTGGAAATCTGAAATTCCTCAGCTTTGGTTTCCTATCCCAATTATTTGCAGGGTTTTATGGTTTATGAGTTTAGTTGCTTCATTAATAGTTTCTTGTTTCGCTTACAATATCAAATGTCACTTTAAATCAATGTTTCAAAAATACAAAACTCAAAAACAAAGTTGTCAACGAGAATCCTAAAATACCATAAGAAAAGTTGCACTTTATAAATTCTTCAGCTTTGGTTGCTTTATGCTTTATGCGTTTACCTGCTGCATAAATAGCTCACTGGCCAAAATATTTGCAATTTCGCTGGCATCCAATGCTAACTTGTCGCCATTTGTAGTTGCTGCTGGCAGTTGTTGCTGCTGCTGCTGCTGTTGTTGTTGTGGTTGTTGTTGTTGCTGCTGCTGATTATAATTTATATGAGCACAATTATTATTGTATTGCTGCTGCTGCTGTTGTTGTTGTTGTTGCTGCTGCTGCTGATTTAAAAAGCTTTGCATTTGGCACATGGCGGCCATTGCTGCTGTCGCTGTGTTGGCGTTGCTGGTGTTGGCGTTGTTGTGGTTGCCGTTAATATTGCTGTTAGTCGTTGTCGCAGTAGCAACAGTTGCGTGCAAGTTGCTGCGTGCAGACATTGCCATATTGGCAGCAACATTATTGTTGCCGTTGTTATTGCCATATGATTGCTTCGAGTGCTGTTGCTGTTGTTGCTGGTAGGTTGGCAGCGTGGGCAGCTGTTGCTGACGTAACAATTGCTCTTGCTGTTGTTGCAGTAGCTGTTGATTGTAGTACTGCTGATTGCTGTATTGTTGCTGCTGCTGCAGCTGGTTGTACTGAGCATAAGGCAACTGTTGCAACTGTTGTTGCTGCTGCTGATGTTGCTGCAGTTGAAGTTGCTGTTGCTGCAGTTGCTGCTGTTGGCCGTGCAACAGTTGCTGATGGCGCTGCTGTTGCAGCTGTTGCTGATAGTAGGGATGGTAGCACGCATTATGCGCTCTACCATTAAGATTTTTCATCATAACGCGCGTTTCTTATAAACTCAGCTTAGAATCTATGTGTATCAAGTATACGCAACGTATACGCAACGTCTTATTACGTATACACTTAAATCTGTTTTGACTAGTTTTAAATTCGTTTTGGCTCTTAAAATTTAAATCTCTCTCTTACTAAACGTTCTAAACACAACAAAACAAAGTTTCTTTTTGTTTTTTTGGACAACAATGATAAATAAATAATGTATATTAATTTACAGTTAATGTTTAGATGCAATTAACAACAGGAAGTTGGCGAATAGAAATTCGTGAAAATAAATAAATGTTTACAACAGCGAACTTTTCTTGGAAAAGCTGCAAATTTCGCACACCGCGATATTCAGTCGAGTGCTATGTAATGTTATTGTTGTTCCTTCGCCTCACAGTGTTGTTCTTGTTCTTGTTGTTGGTCGATGAGAATTTCGTTGTAGTTGTTGTTGTTTGTCTTAGTTGTTGGGGCGCCAAATAGTTCGTTCGTTTCGCAGTTGCTTTGCCTTTTGGTTCGTTGATTTTATTTTGTTCGTTCGTTTTGGGCTTTCTCCTCGTTATTTATACGCACATATTCTTATGCTTTTATGCTTCTATGCTTTGTCGTCTCCTTCTTCCGGCGGCTTCAAGCGCTTCATGAGCAGCGTTTGCCAATTTCGCAAGGGTTCGAAATGTGAGTGCAACAACTTTGTCAATGCAAACATAATAAATTTGATAATCGAATAGACGCAATTCTTCTATAAGAGCACGTGTTTGCAATTGTACAATAGTAATAATAACAATAAACAGCAATAATAATAATAACAGTGATAATATTATATATTAATTATAAACAACTGAGTGCATACTCGAAACTATTTCAATTGCGAAAAATTGCTCAGATTATATAATTATGTATGAATGAACCATATGCTGAACTATATACATATGCTATATGATATATATGCTATATGCTGCCTTGCGCTACTTTTGGCCCAGCAATAATTACACTTGTGCTTAATTTATGTTTAATTAATTTTTACGATTTAGTTTTTAGCGCGTTGTTTTTTGTTTTTTGTTCGCGTTTCTATTTTTTGCAGCGGCGGCAACGCCTCTAAATGGGAATTTGTAGCTGTTGTTTTTTGCGTCTACTTTGGCCAACAATTCGCCTCTAATTCACATATATAAATATAGTACTTATATGTATTTATATATGTATTTATATCTTTTAATGCTGTGCGGAGCACTCTTTGCTTTGCTTTGCTATTTGCTGCCTTTAAAATCCACGCGGCATGCAACTAAAATATAAAAAAATATCTATATATCTCAAAAAGAAAAAATACAATAAAATTCGTTGTTGCTTCCTTAATTTTATTGCTTGATTTTTGCTTCTTTATTTGATGCTGTGTTGTTGTTTCGTTGTTTCAAATTCGTTTTGGCAAATAACACTTTTCCTTCTTCTCTCTCTCTTGTTGTATTATTTTTGCAATTTTCGTTTTGTTGCCGTTTTGATTGCTTTTATTTTGTTGTTGTTGTTGTTATTGTTTTATATTTATTTTCAATTTTATTTTCGTTTTCGATATATTTTATTTTTTGTTCGAGAAGAGCGCGCGCGATCGCGATCGGAAGTTTTTTCCTTAGCGAACGTTTGTTGTTCAAAATTCTAAACTTCGATGGTTCGTTGTTCGTTTGCGACTGAACTGAGCGAAAGAATTGAAATTGAAATTGGCAACGACTTTTTTCTTTTGAGATTTTGAGATGTGGTTGCTCACATTGGATATATACGTATGTATGCCCCTAAAATGTATATTGCAATAAAGAAGAGAATAACAATATTGAGAGAATAATGATGAGAGTGTGTGTTAGTGTTTGTTGTTCTCCTGAGTGTGTTTTCTGAGCAAATTAGACGAGCAACAACAACAACAACAACAGCATTTAGCTGCTAAGCAAATCGAATAAATTTAAAATGTGCCCCGTGCCCGTGCTCTTAATTGAGCCAGCGAGCACAACCCACACGAACAGCAGCAACCACAGCAGCAGCAGCAACATCAGCAGCAGCAAGAAGAGCTAGCAGCAACAGCCCACGCCAACAGCAACAGTTGCTGCCATAAGTTTGCCATAAAACCCTGTGAATTTCTAGCTAATTTCACCACAGAATACCCTAGAGACGAAAACAATGTTTGCATACTTAAATACGATTTACTTTATAGAGTATCTTATAGTCACACTCTTGGCTGGCATTGCAGCGTTAAACGTTTCTTCGCTTTCTGTGTTCTGTGTCATAAATTATCAGCCAATAACTCAATACGCCTATTTCGGGCTGTCAGGCGAGAGCGTTTAGCAAAAGTTATGGCTGATTATACATATGTATATTATATACACACTACTCAAGCATTGTTGAGTGAGAGCGAGTGTGTTTTGTATCTTTGCATGTTGTGTTGTATCTTTGTATTTATAGCAAACGAGAGTTGTCCAACATTTGCAAGGCAATGCGTAACTTGAAGGGCTGCGAGCAGGTGTCTTGTCAGCAACCAGCAACCAACAACAACATTCAACACTTAACAATCACAATTATTGTTATTTCAAGATCTCAGCTGGGTCTCTAACTAGGCGTGCGTTGTATTGTGTGTGTATGTTTATTTTTGGGTTCCGTTCGAAATTAGCAAATGCGTTAATTTCGTCAAGTGCCAACAGAGTGAAAGAGAGACAGAGAGAGAGAGAGAGAGAGAGAGTTTCGTTGATGGTTTATTATTGTTATGACATGTGACGGGCGTTGATCCTTTTGACTTTGACTTATCTTGTTTCCTTAACTTGTAGTATTTACTTTTTAGCGAGCGACACACGGCAAGCAATCAAATTGATTCTTTGCACATTTGTTAATAAATTTGTGCGCTTTGATGTTCAACCGCGCACCGTCTTATTGTTGACTTAAATGTTTAAACATGTGCGACTTTCGTTTTAACCCACTTTCGAAATGTACAACACAAAATACTCGACACTTAAAAAACAAGAAAACACAATACTACATATAAAATTCAGTGCTTTTCGCAGAACTCGAGATGAATCAGTCGCGTCAATTTAGTTGAATTAAAAATATATAATAATCATAATGTATAGTACTCTATATGTATGTATATTGTGCTCACTCGCACACTTGCGTATAATTGTCTAAATTGAAACGAGCTCACTAACGTTATCAGACAGTTCCCGGCAAAGTTCAGTTCGGAGGGTCAATTGAGCGCAGAGTACAGAATAAACATGAACATGAAACTGAAACTGACGTCGTCAAAACTGTTTTACCCTCCACTCGAGGGTGGGTATATTTGTTAATTAACTCATCTTACACATAACACAATCTTACAGGGTATTCGCGTGTCGTTCATACTGCACTAAAGCATGCAAATTGTTGACTAATGAGCCACAAAGTCAATTGACACATGAGAGTTTCTAAGTAAATGTGATTATTTTAGTTGCACTTGATAAGCTCAAGTTGAACTCAACTCAGCATCGGCTACAGTTTTACAGTAGCCACTGTGTATGAGTTCGTCGAAAGCAAACAAGAGTTGAGTAAACAATTTTGTGAATATGTACGAGTATATTCATTATTTTATTATTATTCATGAAAATCAATTTCAAGATGCGTTCGAAAATTGTAAGCGAAAGTTGTGTGAGATGGATGCCCTTGACTTTAATTAGTTCTCTTTATCGAAATCGCACTGTTTTTTCTTCGTTATTTTGTATTTATTTGTCAAATACTTAAAGAGCTGTGGAGGGAGGCGGACAGCGGGGCGACAAGTTGAAAGCAAAAGACACGACAACAGCAACGACGACGACGACGAAGCGTTTTATTGTAGTTGTGTGTAGCTGACGTGTTGGGTTATTTTTAAGCCAATTTTAGCCAGACAATGACGTAATGGAGCACAATACAAACGAAAACACAAACAACTTGGCAACCTCTGAAAAGGCAAGCACCAAACGATAAAAACGATGACAATTTCATTGTTTATATCAAAAGTTGCGAACACGCCAAAAAAAAAACAAAGTTGTTCTACTAGCAGCAACGGATGATCAACAGTCAGACTAAATGGCGGCTGTTAAAGCTCTGTTAAGCGACTGTTAGCATGCTGTTAAGCTGCAACATTAAAGAGTAACTGGAAAGCGACGTCTACTAGAAAAAAATAGCAAAGTTTGCATTTAATTCAACGCTTATTTTAATGCCTATTATTTATTTGTTTCTCGATGTGCAATTGCATAAATTAGTTTACTAGCTACATTTAGTAACTATTCGCTGAATGACTGAAGGTTAAAAACAAAAGGCGGCTTATTAGAAATGCGCATTATTTGCGAATAAAATGCAATTTTGATTTCTAATTGGCAAAGAGTTGCCACAAACGTATAGAAAAATATACTAGATATACATAAATAAGTTACATAGGCATTCATTTTATTTTATTGTTGTTGTTGTTGCTGTCGTGACTGCAGTCAAAGTTGTTGCAATGTCAGCACTAGAGTTGACAAGTTCAAGTGCGCCTCGCTTTTAGTAGGCCAAGCCAAGCGAGCAGAGTTGCCAAGTGCACTGTGTGTGTATGTGTGTGTGTGTGTACAGTTTGCACTTCCCTTTCGCATACAATAAGCATACGCATAAACTGTCTCACTCACTCGCACACATGGGGGACAACACACCATTTAAAATAATATTTTTCTTGTCATATGATTTTTGTTATTCTTGTTGTTGTTTTCATTATTTTGCATAAGCAAATTTCTGCGAATAAAACAATTAATGAAAAGGAGAAGCAGAAACAAAAAATAAATTTTATTTTTTTCGCTGTCGCATTTGACTTATTTTTGTTTGTGCTTCTCTTTTGTTGTTGTTGTTGTATTTTTGCGCTGGGAAGGAGAACGTGACCGCAATGCCAGAGTGAAATTGTATGGAGTGGGCTGCTGAGCTAAGTGCTTGGGCTCTTTTGATAAAAAAAATAAAAAAAAAGTCTGGTCTCTCTCCCTCCGCCGCTGCTGCTGTTGTTGTTGTTGTTGCTGTGGCGTTGGCGATCCCCGGTTGCGCTTCCGCGCCCAGGCAGACAGAGCAGTCTTGAAGCAAAGTCAACGCCCGGCGAAGCATCGAAGTTTGCCGGCCTTTTTTTCTGTGCTGTGCTTTTTTTTGGGCACGCAAACGCCGCTTGACCATATTATGGTATATATATATATATAGTATATACCATATGTCCATATATCCAGCACAATATGCTGTCTGTGTAGTCGACGGCGACGGCGGCGGCAGCCATTAAAATCACTTGGTATTTGTCCATTTTTGGAACGCCCACGCGATCTGTCTCTCTCTCTCTCTACCTCCCTGTCTTCCCCCTTTTGCCGCCAGCCGGCAATTGAATTAAATATTTTTGCAGCCATAATTCAAAATTTGCCAAAAAGTGCAGCAACAAAAATAATGTCAATATCGAGGTATATAAATTTTAACTCAATTTTAAGAGCTGCCTTTTTTTGTTGTTGTTGTTGTTGTTATCGGGTTTTGGGTTGCGGTCGCAGTTTTGGGTTGCGCCTCGCGATTCCTTTCGTGTCCAGGCTTTTAAGTTCAGTGTCAAATTAATCAGACTTTGTTCGGCCTGTGCCATTAGGGTGAACACCAGAGCAACAACAACAACAACAAGGAGAACAACAACATTTGACAAATTTACATGTGATGTTCACAACACAGAAATATGTATTTCATTTGTTTGTTGGTGTGCGTTTTTTTTTGAGCAGTGCATTGAACTTGGCTAATGAATATGCTTGTATTGTATTATCTACATACACACATAAAGCACAAATAAGCTGACTTTTAGTAAACACACCTATTTGGAAATATTTGGCAAAGGTGTGAGTTTCGCAATGGGTTGAATTTGGCTCTTTTTCCTCTTCTTTTTTGGGGAGATAAGAAGAAGCCACTCCCCAAAAAAGCAGACTCGATGATAGCACGCCATCTATAGATAGATAGATATGACAACGAAGCAATTATTAATACTATATTGCAATCGATTCGCAGACTTTGGATCACTTTTGTTGTTGTGGTTCCAGTGAAAAACAGCTCAAATTACAGCGTTTAGTTTATATAAGCATTGCACGTTGCATTTTCAGTGGAATATCATAAAGCGATAAAGAACTTAACTGATAAGCGCAGCCGATAGTGCACACAATAATTTACTTTGGTTAAAGTGTCATTAGCTTGTAATTAAATTGTGTCCAGCGCAACTCGCATTCATCTCACATACCAACAAAAAAAACAAAAAAAAAAGTGGGGAAATACCCGCAAAAAAAAGAATATAAAAAGACGGCTAATAAAATGACGCGACATTGGTCTGCGAATAATTTATTTAAATGCATTTTGTCGCGACATGACAGCAGCAAAAGCAACAACAACTGCAAGAGCAACAGCAATCAGCTAAAGCAGCAACTGCAATAAAAACAATAACAACGATTTTGGGGGAGTTTACGGAATTTATGGCAAAGTTTTCAGTTTCGAGGAAATGGCAAACAAACGACGCGTCTGCGAGGCGCCATCGACGAGGACGAAAAGGACACCGTAAAATGCAAGCGACATTGCACTAAATAGAGAGAGACAGAGAGAGAGAGAGTGAGTGAGAGAGAGAGAGAGAAGGGAACTTTACTACGAGAGACAGACAACAAGGCAAAAGTAGTAAAAGTTGTTTTCACTTTTCATTCCATTTGGCTAGCTGACTGCTTCTTTTGGGCTTGGCCAATTCCAAGAATAAGGACAATGCGACGCCGACAATCAAAAGGGGTGAAGCAAGGGGGGGAAATCGAGTGCAGTCGCGTTGCTCGTTGCGGTTGCTCTTGGCCAATGTTTGTGGCTAGCTTATCCAATTACGTCGGGCATGAAATTATGCTAGACGACAGCAGCAGGACACACGTCGTTGTCCGTTGTCCGTTGCCCTTGTTGTATTTCTTGTTTCTTTTTGCTCATTTTGGGTTAAATGACAGAGCAGCAAATAACAAAAGCCTGATCAAATTATCCGTATATTGGCCAAAATTGAAGCAGACTGAGCTGAGCAGAGAGCGTAACTCAAGCAGACAGCTGCAGACTGCAAAATTAAATTGCAATTGGCAACTGAACTTAGCTTCACTTCACTTGTCTGCTGCTTCACGCTGCAATTAACTTGATTTATAAGTGTAAACCTGGCTATCTTTAATATAAGCTGCGCTTCAATTATAACGGCATTCTTTGGCTATCTCCCTACCTCCTTCTCTCTCTCTCTCTTTCTATCTCTCAACTTGTCACGTATACGTCAAGTGCGCTTTCTTATGTTACTTTTTTGTGGCCCACGTTTGTGGCCGCCCACAACTACTCAAAAAATGAAATAAGTTAAATAAATCTGCGACTTCAATGGGCAATCGAATATTGTAAATCGCCCCAACACTTTGTGTGGTACTTTGTCCATATTCAGTTAATTAAAAGTGTTTCAGTTTTTTAAGTCGAAAGAAAGTTTCATTTGTGTGTGGGGGTTGCCCTTGTAACTCCCTCGCCAAATACACTGAGAGAAACTAGCTGTGGAGAATACTTGAGTATAAAGTTGATTTAATTGGGTGACTGAAGAAATTATTGATTTTTATGAGAGAGTTTTTCAACTCTTCATTTCGAGTGCAGTTTGTAGTTAATTAAACAATTTAAGCGCCTTGTCCGTCGTTGTCCGTTGTCATGTCAAAAGTCGCAAGTGTTTGACTTGAAGCATGTTACTTTGAACCGCCCTAATTGTGGCAATAACCATGTGGAGACATGCACATATGTATTAGTGTGTGTATTTCTACACTTATGCGACTAAGTATGCGCTCAGTTTCAAGTGTCACGCGAATGTCCGACCGGCTTTTGGTGGTCACAAGGGTCATGCAACAAAGTTGTACAATTTTCAATTCACTTTCTACGTTTTTTTGCTTGAACATTGAACCCTTCTACAAAACTATGTATAATATATACAATATATATCCCCCCCTCCGAAAACGGAAGGTGACAGCAAAAGTAAAAAAAGTTGGTACATAAAACTTGATAAATTACCACGAAAATCGCACGTGTGCGATTAACGTCAAATGGCGCCGTTTCCAGACGCCGCGATCACTCGACTGTGAAATGCAATGGACGCAATATGCAAAAAAAAAAACAACAAATTAAAAACAACAAAGAAGTCTTAACGGGTTGTGGGCACTCATGAGTTGGCAACGTGATTTTCCGTTTGGTTTTTTCCGGGGTGACGCTAGCAAAAAAAATTCGCATTTTAACTCGATTTTGAACAGTGGAAGACGTTAAGCGGTTTTCTATCAAATATATAATATATATATGCACACACATGTATGTATGTATCTCCGATAACATAATATATAATTGTTTAGCATAATGATTTTGGTTTTTGGGCTCGTTGGAATAGAAGGTCGCACATAACTACGCAAATATTTGGAATATTTCATTTTTATCGGCCTTTAACGGATCGGGTCTACTTCTGCCTCTGCTAACTTGACTTGTGCACTTGCCACAGTCAATAATAATTATTATCGCAAAACAAAAAAGAGCTAGAAATAAGTACACACAAACATAATCATAATAATAGTAATAGAACAACAACAAAAACTCGAAAAAGTAAAAAAGAAGAGAACAAAAAAAAAAGTGAACATAAATCGGAACGCTGATAAGGCCGCCACTTAATCATTAAATAAACAAATTCAATTGCAAAACAGCACAAATCACATATAACACGATATAACGCATATGTGCTACAAAAATGGGGGCGAATACGGGCGACGGGGAAGGCGATAGGGGAAAGGGTTTTACAAGAACAAATTTCCAAGAATTTCGCGACGATAAGCGAGCAATGCACATTATTAAATGAAAATGCGATAGAAACCCAACCAACTGTAAGTCCGAGTATTTACATAAATGTTTCGATTTCGTTTACGAGTATAAAAACTGCAAAACTGCCGGACAACTGTTCCGATATTTCTCGAATTTTCAGAGCAGACCCCACAGATAAGCAACAAATCTGACGACTAAATGTTTTTAATGTTTTTTTTACTCGCTTTGTGGGGGGAATTTTTGTATATTTTGTTTTGAAAAGATTATTATTGCTTACCACTTTGGGCAATGGCGATAGCGGCATGTTGAACAATGGATATTCATCGCCAAAGATATTATAGTTGTCCAGCGTCATATTTATGATTTATTTGTGTTTTTGTTTTTGGGATTAAGTGGCAACTGCCGATTTGTTGCTAAAAGAGATGCGCAACAGGCGGCGCAGCGTCTTTTGCGATGACGAATGCAAATTTCTGACGAAATTCGCCTTTAAAGTTTGTTTGATTTTTGTTTTTGTATTTAGCGCCGCGTATTTGTATCTTGTATGTTGTCTTTGTATTTGTATTTTGCTGTCTGTTAATCGCTTTTATATGGTGCGAATTTGTTTTGTTTTCAGTTTTTCCGAGAATTTTTCACGTTCTCTCACACACTCGCCAAAATACCGAAACAGTATTAACACTGTTTTAATTTTATTTATTTTCTACTTGGTTTTTTTGCGATTGCGTTTGCTACTCGCGTTTTAATAGCAAAAACTGAATTCCTGCACTTGCCGAAACGTATCGGTCGGCCAACGGGTTTCAACTAAATGCGTCATCGTTGCGCCGACGACTTTTATACGCCAGCTGGCAGCGCCGTTGACTTTTGAGTGCTTATCGCATTCCACAGCCCCACAAAGAGAGCGCAAGCATGCGAGAGAGCGGCAAGCACACAACCGGCGAGAGTGAGACCTCAAAATATTGCGAGAGAGAGAGCGTGAGACGAGTGCAATTTGTGAGTGAGTTGAAAGTTTTTTTTTGGCGATTGGCATTTCCTGAGCGAAGCTTTAGCCTGGCTGAGCGCACAAGACTTGTTTCCCCAAGCTCTCGAGTGTGTGAGTACAATACGTGTATGTTTGCGTGTATTTGTATTGGTTTTTGGGTTTAGCCCCGCTGTCGTTGCTTTTGGATTGCACTCACGTGCCCACGCCCAGGCAAGCGTCCAATTTTCTTGGCTACGTTTTGCGTTTGCGACTGCGACGATGGCGACGACGAGCGACTTCTAGCGCGCCTTTTTATCTTATCGGCAGACAATATGGTTATGACATAAGCAACTAAATTTAAAGACCTAGGTAAAGTACCCCAAAAAGCCCACAACCATACATAATTACACACAATGGCTTGGCTTTGTTTGCGCCTGTAAAAAAAAGAAGGCTTTTCAGTCTTATCATCCCGCTTTGGTTACTGCAAAATAGGTCGATTCACATTCAATGCGATGCGATACGATTTGATATAGTTTTGTCTTTCCATTTTTATTTCGTCGTTATTCGGTATTTAGCATTTTGTATCTACCCCACAGGTGTGTGGCAGGTGTTTGTTTACACTAGCTAGGGCTCTTATCAGGCCTTTGATGAGCCCTGCAACTGTACGCGCTGTTTTTATTCGAAACTCAATGCGCATTGACAACATACCCTGCAAATGAAGGAAGTATGGTTGCATGCACTGTTGAGATGCGGTCAAGTCAAATTAGTTAAATAAAATACGATCTAGAGTACTCAACTGTATTTTGAGTGTGACCAAAGCTTTCAATATTCATTTTTGATCTATAAAATTAGTTTTTAAATAACTTTCATTTGCAAAGTGTGCGTAATTACTTTTTCACTCAAATATTCGGTCTTTAAAATGAATCATTTTTATAAATATCAACTAAATTTACTTGTAAAATAATTGATTATTGTAATAATAAAATATCGTTTTAAGATCAATATAAAGTAGTTCATATTCACTGCGTCAATATAACTTTCTATCCTAAGGGCAGCTGCTAAATTTAGCTGTCAACAAACTGCTCACGCTTGCTTCTCTTTACAGGGTATTCAGGGGCCGCACTGACCTTGTTTTTGGAGGGGAAATGCAATTGGAACTGGGCCATGTGACACTGAACATTTGTGGTAATTGATTTGCAGTAACCCTTGGATTTACTTACCTGCAAAGATAAATAGAATGGAATTTGTGTTTTAGTCATAATAGTAATAACAGTAATAATAACAATAACAATAACTATAATAATAATCATAATATATAATGGTTATGATGAGTGTGCGCATATCGATCTGTCGCAATAACCGAGCTAATAAATACATTTTATGTTATTTGATTGAATTCTCTTTATCGTCATTTCACCCGCATCCTTCGCATCGCCATATGCAAAGTAAAATTAGACATTGACCGAACCGATCCGAAGAACAAACTTATGTATATAAGTATGAGGTTTACCGCATTTCAATCCAAGACGTATGCGGGTCTTTATTTAAAGAGCAACCTGTGAGGCACCCACATTAAGATTAAAGCGAATTATTTGTAATCCCTTGGCCAGCGGTTAGTTCCTCGAATCTCAAATCGAACTAACCTCATTCCACTGCCGATAAGAGTCGGAAGTGGATGTCATAGAACGGAAGCCACAACATCAGCTACTGGGAATGCCAAATTCTGAGTAGTATTTGAAAACATACTAAATCATTGCATACATATCTCTGACGTAAATTTGATAGGAAGTTCTAGCTCAACGATGGTCAATTGTCGATCATGAATAATGAGTCGATTCAAGTGAATTTAATAGACCACACCTGCGAGTTGTGATAACGACCAACGGCAGTTTACATCAGTGTTTTAAAAATAAAATTGCCATTGTTGTTTGTTGTTAAAGTTGTTGTTCTTGTTGTTGGACTGTCTGTGTCCCACTGGGAGATAAGGTTCGGTCGATTCGAATTGGATCCGATCCGTTGCGTGCACAGCACTTCCGTTGATGATTTATCAAAATAAATATGTATGAAGAAAAGTGCCAAATGTATTGACTCTGTGGTGTCGTAGTCCCAGGTCCCAGGCCAGACCAAGTCCGGACCACCAGGCCAACACGATAAGATTACACAATGCCAAAGGCACTCTGAAGACTTGAATGAGTCTTGTAGTATTATTCAAAGGAAAACAAAGAAATAATCATACACAGTATCTGCAGCAAATCAAATACTCCAGAAATTACGATTATAATTACTATATAGATTCGACGACTGATAAAGCAAGTCCATAAGGCGAAATGGATGATGCACGATTTGTTTACATTTACAGATATCTGTGCACACAAAGCCAATATACGAGTATGTTATGCATACTATATACATAGGTAAGTGAGTAAGTGAATGAAATGAATACTCTACTTCCGCAACAAATAGATCTGAATGGTGAATGAGGTGACAATTGCTTAGATACCAGTTTACATATGGTATAGTACTTAACACAAAGAACAGACTTTATAATTAATCAATGTCTAACTTTGAATTCACTTAAATAAATAAAAAGGAAACTAACCAAAGTGACGTAATTTATGAAAGCTAATAAAAGTATTTCTGTATTACAAGAATAGTTACACTTTTTAAATTTTATTTATAGACTATCTATAGAACAGAAATGGTTTTCTATATTAATACTATGTATGAATGTATACATAACTACACATATTCAAAATATTTCTAGAAAAATTCAACTTTTTTTTAAACAAAGAATCAAAATTTTAATCTGCTTCAAATGTGTAAAATTAATCACATGTTATGGTATTAGTTTTATCTTCATGTATCTCAAAGATGCAGACTCTTTACTATTCCATTTACTTAACGATTAAGATTTACAAATAATATTATTTATTTTGATAACAATAGTTCCAGAAAATTTATTTGCACTTCTTTGTTAAATATAAAACCAACTTAATGATAGCTCTTGTTTATAAATGCATAGCTTGAAACCCCAAAGTAGAGCACTTTCAACATTTTATTTCGAAATCATTATTCTTTAATTTAATGCAATACAATATCATATTCAAATTTGTTTTTGATAAATTTTAAAAGTGACAAAACCGCTAAATTAGGAAATGTTATTGCAACACCTTCCACTGCCATTAAGCGATGAAGATTTGGAAATAATATTACATATATTAGGGCTTTCATAAAAGCAAATACTATTTATTATCATAAATATAGTTATATTCAGAAGATAAAGAACCAACTTAATGAGTTGTATATATAATTTGTGGCATTCCAGACAATTTATAGAAATGCATAGCTGGTAAACCTAAAGTAGAGGACTCTCAAATATACATTCTATTTTCAATTTTAAAACTCATTATCCATTGATTTAATGCCAAACAACTTCAGATCCAAAATTGATTTTGATAAATTTTAAAAGTGACAAAACCGCCAAATTACAAAAATGTTCTCTGCACACCGACGTTGCATGTTATTGCGACACTTTCCGCTGCCAGCACTGAAGCAAGCTCAAATCCTCCACATTCGCTGTGGCAGCAACAACAGCAGCAGCAGCAGCAGTAAAAAATTATCCGTATCTGGTGAAAGCTGTACAGGGCAGCGCCAAGGAACGTCAGGCACAATATCAGCGACCAACGAGTGATTCTCATCGCTATGGCGAGGACAGTTGGTTCATCAGCAGCACACCAAAGGCGGAGGTAATGGGCGTGGCCGATGGCGTGGGCGGCTGGCGTGTCAAAGGCATCGATGCGGGCATCTTTGCCAAGGAGCTGATGTCCTCGTGCTCGAGCAATGCCCAACGCCCCGAGTTCGATGGCCGCAATCCTCGCCAGCTGCTCATCGACAGCTTCAACCAGTTGAAGGGGAAGACAACACAGTTGCAGGGCAGCAGCACCGCTTGCCTGGTTGCCTTGAAACGTTCCGATTGCACGCTGCACACGGCGAATCTGGGTGACAGCGGCTTTCTGGTGCTGCGAGGCGGCAAAGTCGTGCATCGTTCCTATTGCCAACATCATGGCTTCAACACGCCCTATCAGCTGGCCATGCCGCAGGACAACAAGCAGCAGGGTGGCGACGAACCCGAGGCAGCCGTTGCCACCCACATGCCACTGCAAGAGGGCGATCTTGTGCTGACTGCCACCGATGGCCTCTTTGACAACATGCCCGAGAGTCTGTTGGTGCGTCAGCTGGCCACGGCGCAGGGCGAGACGTCTTCGGAGCGATTGCAGCTGGTGGCCAACAAATTGGTGGCATTGGCCGGCAATCTTTCGGTTAGCGCCAACTTTCAATCGCCCTTCGCCTTGAGGGCCAGGGCCAACAATCTCAACTTTGGCAGTGGCGGCAAACCCGATGACATTACCATCATTTTGGCCAGCGTAGCGGTGCCATAGAGCACGAAAACAGACGAAGCGAAAGACGCAGCGGAGAGCAATAGCAGAATATACATATATAGTAGAGAAATGTGAACATGTATTTGTAGTCAATAAACATGCAGAAATTGTGAGTAGTTCAATGGGTCAGAGTTGAGAAGAGCTGCCAGAAGTATTTCATACTTTTTAGATTTCATTTCATCAGCTTAGAAATTGAAAGTTTTGTAAAAGGTGTGTAAGCAGTAATCTAACCATTTTTGGTTGTTATTTCAGACAAACATGCATTTCACATGATCGGAGTTGACAGAATATAGCTTCAGAATGCTTAAATTTGTTTTTTTTTGAAGAAATAATTTTTTGTATAGTACAAAAACTGTTACTGCAGTTGCTTTGGCTGACAATCTGGTATATTTTATGGTATATGTTGATGGTAATAGTCAATCTGATATATTTCATAGTATATTCCGATCGTAATAGTATATTTAAATACAAAATATAATTTTTAGTATGTAATAGTATTTTTTCTATTCTATTAATTTGGTATATTTTAAGAATAGTACCACACTGTCAGTTGAAATTTGCAGGTTATACTTTGCTAGATTTAGTTATTATGCAAAAGAGATATCAAAAATTATTACAGCAATTCCTGTAATGAAGCCAATAAATAGCAAAAACAAAATAGTAACAATAATTTTATGCAGCATATTTGCAGTAAATTTGCACAGCTATAAATGGTGGTGTTTATGGTATCTTTGTATTTAATGGTATATTTATATATCCAATATCAAATTTGGTGTATTTCAGTATTTTTCATTATATTAATTTTGTATATTCTGTCAGTCGAAAATTGCAGTTCATACTTTGCTAGATTTAGTTACTATGCAAATAAGATATATCTAAAGATTTTACAACAATTGCTGCAATGCAAATAGCATTTAGCCAAATATGATAACAATAATATAATGCAGCTTATTTGCAGTTAATTTGCTCATCTATAAATTCTGCAGTAATTTTGGCTGACAATCTGGTATATTTTATGGTATATTTTCATGGTTAACAGTATAATTATATATATATATTTCCATTATACAAATTTGGTATATTTGGTAGGTCACAATTTTAGAATATCTAAAGTTATTACAACAATTCCTGCTATGCAAAAAACTAGCTAACATTGTAGTTAAGAAATAGCATAAAGGTGATAACAATAATTTAATGCAGTTTATTTGCAATAAATTTGCTCAGCTATAAATTTAAAAATTGAGTCAACCTCGCAACCTCAACAAACAATTTAACAAGTTTTAATTACGCTCTCAAGATGTTGACAATATTTTAAATTTAGAATTGTAGCAAAAAGTTAACACTGCTTCCAGCTATACAAATATTTCAAAATTGTCACAGTTATACAAATATTAAACTGAACAAAATCTAACCCCTTTTCATCTTCATACTCAAGAGTCGAAGTTGTCAGTAGAACGAATTGTATTTCATTTGGTCAACGAACGATTTGAAAACTGAGCTGCTGGCAAAGTGCGAAGTGGCAAAGTGGAAGCAACTCTAGAGGGTAACAAAGGTGTTTCAAGTGCAAATATTTGCAAGCCTATCAACGAAACAAGTCAACTTAAAGAGTATAAAATGAAAAAAGTCGCTGCTGGCGATAACAACGTAAAATTCATTCATACTCGAAGCGTGAAATGAATGGAAGCGAGTTGTTGGCTACAACTAGTAGACGCCAATGTATACAACATGCCACTACGTTCAGCGATGACTCATACGCAATTTAGCCAGAATTAAGCCCAGTTAGCAGCGAGGGGCAGAGGTAGGGAGGAGGGGAGGAGTGAGGCTCCTACGCTATAGCTGCGAGCGTATAACAAATGACACTCGGCAAAAAACAAGTTAAGTGCAAAAGCACTCAAAGAGAGAGAGAACGAGCGATTCACTCATTCGTTGAGTGAGAGAGATAGCCAGACAGAGAGAGAGAGAGTGAGCGAAACAGAGAGCGTTTAGCTGGTGCAAGTGCAGAATGTTGAGCACAACTGACGACGGAAATCCCCAACATATTTTAAACCAAGGCAACAACAACAACAACAATTGAAGGAGCTGCCACGTCATGCCACATTTGGTGGCAGCATTCGCAAAACCATCTTCTTTGCCTGCTTTTCTCTCCCCCTTTTACTTTATTATCTGCGGTATTTTTCGCACTTCTCCAAGTGGTTGTTGCTGCAACGCTGCAACGGAATGCTGCGCCTCTTTTTTCTTGGAATTCGGCGCCATGACGCGTCAAAAACAACACAACAACAACAAAGAACGAACTTAAGAAATTAATCGCCCCCCTTAGAGCATTGTGGCACGGGCCAAAACAACAACAAGTTGAGCGAGAGGCGAATAAATTTCATGCGTGTTAAATCTTTCAATCGTGCTGCACTCTCCACACAACAGATGTGCTCTTCCACCTCCCACCTTCTTCCTCTCCCTTCCCCCTACCAGCACTCACTTATACGATATATGCCAAATGTAAATGTGCAACTTAATTAGGTTTATTTGAGCAGCCGTCAAGCTAGCAACTAAAATTCCCACTTCCCACTCTTTGGTGTCGCTTTTGTTGTGGCCAGTTCAACAAACGCACAACACAAAAAGTTCGAAATGGATTCGTAGAATTTTGATGCCATGTCCCATGTCGCACCTCCCGCAACGAATTTTGTTGTTGGGCAACGCCTGCCAAAACATGGCAGTGAAAATCGAAAGTGAAAACACGCAACATTTGACATTTTGTTGCTACCAGTTGAAAATATAACATGACATAATTCCAATATTTAGCATTTTCCCACAAATAATAGAGAGAGAGACAAGGAGACAGACCCAATGTAGTTTGTGTTGTGGCGTAAACGTTGCGTATACGCAACGTACACGCTCTCTCTCTCTATCTAACGTCTTGTGACGTCAGCCTACAATATTTACTACCTAATTTGGCAAAACACAATACCAACGATCTCGCCTCGAGTTCGTTCGTTCGTTTTTTGTTATTGGTTTTTTTTGAGTAAAATCAAAAAACCGGCTTATCAAAGACTAGACGCGTCGCGACCTAAAAGTTTTTTGTGGTGAAGTCGAAGGCGAAGACATTAGAGGCAGAGTCGAACAAATCGAATTGACGTCACTAAAGACCCCGCACAGTACAGTTGTCATACGCTATGAATGATAAGCGCGAAAGCAGTTAAAAGGCAAACTGTTGCCCAAGGCGGAAAATCAATTCATTGGGAATTCCCTGCCTAAATTATGCTCCAATTTTATTTCTATTTTATTGGGTTACTGTGGCGCCCTAAGGCAATTGAGTAAATCATCTTTGTGGAAAGAGTTTTATTTATGTAGCGCCATAAAGTGTGATAAGAGCAATGTGTGGAGAAATTAACAGGGATTTCCCCTTTAATTGCATGTTTATTATTCTAATTGATTTCTGCGAAGTTCTTTTATGCAAGCACAACGAAAATTTGGCAAGTCATCTACATATGTGTGCTTAGCTTAAGCTTAGTAATTGGATTAAAAGAAGTAAGAAAGCTACTATTTTCATTTAGAGTACTAAAGAAGTTAAATAAAAGCACTTTTTACACTTTTACAGAATATATTCTAAATCATTAAATTGCTTAGCGTTCATTAATTAAAATAGATTTCTTCTTTTATAAGAGAAGAAAGCTTTGATTTCGCTTAGTAACTCGATAAAAAGATATTTAAAATAACTTTCTTCTTTAATAGAATTATAAAGTTTAATAAAAATATATTTACTTTTAAATAAAATATTGTAAATATCAATATCAAATTGTGATAATTATTTTCAATAAGTTTTTACATTGATAGGAGAAGTTAAATATAATATAATATTTATTTTAAATTCATCAATGCTTTGCATTCGCTTAGCAACTTTTTTACTTTCATTAGAGAAATTCAAGTAAATAAGTTTACTTTTATGATAACTAAATAAAATACTGTAGATCATCAATGCTTTGGTTCCGCTCAGCAACTCACTTAATTATAATTTAACACTAATTATGTGTCTGTTATGTTCAAAATGGTTTCCTTCTAGTAGAAAAGCTAATACGCATAAGTTTGTTTTTATGATAAACTAAAAAGGAAAATATTGTAAATCATTAATGCTTTGGTTCCGCTTAATAACTCGATTAAATGCATAATAAATATATTTTGTTTTATGACCACTCGAAGGTGCTTCTCAAGTTCTTTGCAAACAAAAGCGAGAACTTGTCGAGATTACCACGTTTGTTCTTCATACTCAATTGCGGGTTCAAATCGAGGGGGATTCCTGGAAATTGGCCGTCGCTCATTTCATATTTTTAGGCCGAGGACACAAAGAAAAGTCGGCAAAAGTTGTCAAGTCGTTAACTTAGCACGCCCAAGTTAAAACGCCTATAAAAGCAAAACACGAAGAAAAAAAAAGCCAAAGAGAACAGCAACAGCCACAGCAACAATAACAATTAATGCTTAATTGTATATATTTATTGTTGTTTACTAAACGTCGGCGACGTCGCAGTCGCTGCATTGGCAGTTTTTATTTATTTTTAGTTGATGCGCGCATTAAATGGCCAATTTCTGTCGCTCGTTCTGCCAAACACACGCGCCTCGAACTATCTGTATCTGTAGCTCACTATCTGTGTATCTGTATCTGTATCTGTATCTGTAGCGGAGTGTGTGCTGAATATCTTTTCAGTTTCATTTGGCAATTTAGTGGACACTTTTAATATTTAAATAGGAATTAAGGACGAGAGTCGTAAAAAAAAGGTTATCACCTGTGGGACTGACTTTTAATGCATTGGCTCTTTAATGCTTCAATATTTATGCATGTTCACAACTCGCGCATATTTTATGCAACAACAAAAACAACAACACACATACGAAAGCAATCAACTAAAATGGCCATTTGTGTGCACTTCAAGTGCAACACGCCATTTACGGGCCATTGACGAGACGCATCCAACAACACACAACACACAGCACACAAAACAATTCGCATCCAAATCCATCCACGACAAAACGCGTGAGCCGTTTGACATTCCAATTGCAACAGCAGCAAGCACCTGTGTTTTGTTGTTGTTGCCATTTGACCTTGGCATTGTATTTAATTTTGTTGTGAAATTCATGGCAACATAGAATACATAAATGTTTAATAATAATATTAAATTGCCTGGCAATACGCAACTCCATTTTGGTAAAGTTTATATGTTTTATTGATTTCAATCAGCATAAATTAAAGTGCAGTAAGTTCTCAATCAAGTGCAATCAATATGACTTTCAGCTACCTTTTATTTTATGTTTTTAATATGAAAATTAAGTTTATGTTTAACTTCAATTTATTCCTTATTAATTTATTTTTCAGTGAATACTCAACTGCTTTTAATTATAGATTCTGTATTAATTCATAAACGTAGCCTGAAGGCCTTCTTCGCTCCGGCTCATTTTATCTAATAATATTATTCAAAATCGATCTTTTCAACAGATCTTTTTAGAAGCTATCGAAACATTTCTAGAAATATTTCACTAAACATTTTATATTTGCCAATACAAGATTTTTTATAATAAAATGAACTTTTAACAGGTTAAATAAATTACCATTAATTGCCAATTGCTCAGGTCTATAAATCTTATAACACATGCTTTAAAAGCTTTACCTATCATATAAACTTAAAGTCGACAAACTTCTTCTAAACTTAACTCGTATGCATGTCTATTCAATGATGAAATTCGAGTAACGCTCGCAGTAAAGTGCGTTTATTTTAGAAACTTGTCTACTCTACAACATTTTGAATCTTCTTCTTTCTTCAATCTTAGAACTAACATCTTGTGGTTATTTTTATGATGCAGCATGACTAAGACTATGCTGCAGGTCAAAACACGCATCTGTTGGCTAGCCTTGACCTTAAGACAACAACATAAATTATGGCTAAGTAATAAGCTACGAGTAATTGACAAAAATGTACAGAATAAAATAAAACAGAATAACCGGGAATCGCACGTGCTGCAAATGGCAACGAAATAAAAAGTACAAAAAAAAGACTGACGGCGGCGCCCACGCAGAGAAAATGACATCAGAGGGGGAAAAAAAGCGCATTGAGAAGAAAATGCGAAAATGCTGAAGTAGCAAACAGAATCAAATGTGGCAGCCAGCCTTGAATTTAACGCCACATGGCGAAATCACAAAAATTGAGTGTAAATTTCAGGCAACTGCAGCAAGCGAGAGCGAGAGAGCATTTGAGTTTGGGATACAAATCTCTCGCATGCGAGAAAAATGTGTAGTACGTGTGCGAGAGCATGAACGTATCTGTGAGCTATGCTGTCTCTGTGTTAGTGTGTGGGAGAGCGAGAGCGCGCTCTTTTGAAGGCAAATGGAGGAACAACAACAAAAGTGTGAATTGAAATTCCAAAGATGTCGACAAAATAAACGCGAAAAAAACCCCAACAACTGAAACTGCGAAACAACAACAACATACACTGTGGAAAGATACAATAAAATTGCGCACAATACAATTCGGCGAAAAATACAACAACAAATAAAAAGCAGCAATAACAACAAAGCAAAACACATACATGTACAATTTTTAAACAAGTTTTTTGACTTTTTTGCTATAAAAAAAATCGCTATACTGCGTTGGGACTAAAGTGAGTTGAGTTGTTATTGTTGCTGCTATTAATTTAGTGAACAGTTTTTGCACTGTCTTTGTTATTGAAAGTTATGGAGGGTGGAAAGGCGGACACTTATTGCGTTCTATGCAACAACACAATGTGCAACCCTGCCAACTGAACTGAACCAGCCAACAATTGCACCATCTATTCGTATCCGTACCAACGTACCGACGACGATCATAAAAAACGAGAGTCGAACTTACGATAAGATTGCGCGCTGCTGTTGCCGTTGTTGTTATTGTCGCCGCCGTCGTTGTCGATATCGTTGTGGACATATCGGGCAAAAAGTCCAATTCTTGCGCCGTTGTCGCTGTTCTCGTTGTTGCTGCTGTCGCTGTTGTTGTTGTTATTGTCGTCACCTCATCATCTTCCTCGACCGTCTTTGTTAACGTTGCCGCTGCAGTTGTTGTTGCCGCCACTGCCGCTGCTCTTGGTTGCGTTTTTATTGTGCGTTCGACTTTAACTTTCATTGTTGCAAACACTTCGCACTAATTTCGTTACGTTTCGTTTGATATTTCGTACACAATGCGCACACACAACACTCAAATTTACATGTGCAACCGTTTCGTTGACTCTCTTTCGCTCACTTAGCACAAACTGCACACACACACGTAAACAACAGTCAGAGGCGCTCTCTTGTTCTCTCTTTTGTATTATTTTTGCGCTCTCTCCGTTTTGCCTTGCAGTTCGCTTTTCCAGCTGTCAAATTGTTGCTGTCAATACTGCTGCTGCCGTTGGTGTTGGCTTTCGTTGTTGTCTGTGTGTGTGTGTAAATGTTAAAACAAAAAATTGTTAACTGTGCGAACGAAGCACACAGGAAAGAATTTTCTAGATTAACTGGCAACGCCCCGCACACCCGTTACCCGTTACCGGTTAACCGCACCCGCACTCTGGCAACGTCTTTTATGGCGGAGTGTAAATGTGTGTGTCTGTGTGTGTTTGTGTCTGTTTATGTGTTTCGCTGTGAACTTCGTACAGCAAATTGAAAGTTCCAAAACGATGTTAACGTTGCGACGTTTAACGCAAGTTCTCCTCTACGTCCACTTGTGACTGTCGTATGTCGCAATTTAACACCAACGTTTTGTGACGTTTCTGACGTTGTCACAAATATGAATGCGCGATAAGAGACACCAACCAACACACAATCACAATGACTTTTACTTGCTGGATTGCTGGATAATAACTATGGAGGGGAGCGGGTGTCTTTTTAACGTGTCTGTTGCGTTGCACTTGTGCACAAATGTAACAACTAACTAACAAGGGAAAACAAATCAACTAGAAGAACAATAATAATAAGAATCACATGAACACAAAACGTTTGTCTGTTCCGCGATCCGCGCCTTGTTCACACAGTGGGCTGATGTTGTTGCTTTTGCTGCTGCTGTTGCTGTGTGATAGTGAGAGTGACAGAGAGAGAGCGATGTGAGGGGGGATTAACTACACGGATAGACAGAGACAGAGACTGGGGACGCAGCCGCGTGGCTTTCCGTTGCCGTTGCAGTCGCGTTGCCTTAACAAAAAGCGAAAAATAACTGAGCTAGTAGCTCCCAACCAGCCCGCCATCGTCATCCATACGCTCTCGTGACGTTTTAGCCATTGCCAGGCACACACACACGCACAGATACAGATACATTCGGGCACACAGATACACACCAACACAGACACGCGCTTATGCTGGAAATTGAAGACTTTTGATAACCAGGGCTGCATTAGTTCAACGGAACCAGTTTAATGAGAAATGTTATTTGGAAATGTTATTTCGCTTTAATATATTATTTAATAAAGTATAATAAAAAACAAAACAATTAAAAATAAATTCAATTATTGAATTAATATAAACTATCAAATAAGAAATAATTTAATGGGTGTAGAAAATTAATTTAATATTATTAATATGCAAAATAACAACAGTTAAAATGTAAATATTCTGTAATGTAAACGAATATTTATTTTTAAATATTTAAAAAACATAAATTATTTGTTCAGTATAGATTAAAAATTAATTACTACTCTGCAAATGTCACACAATTCAATTAAATTACTAATATCAAATATAATTTCATTACCAAAAAATAATATGCAATTAAGTATGCTGACAGTATTTTATTTATTGTATTGTACTTAATAACCAGACACGCAGTTTAACTTCAATCAGTTTCATATTTACATACTTAGATTTCATTTTAAATATCAATTCGATAAAAAGAACTATAAATTGGTGAATTATCAACTAATTCAAATTCATTTTTATACTCTGAACCAAGTTCTCAAGCTCCGCTCGTTCTCATTAGGCCACCCTGACGAATGACTGCGCACAAGCGGAGCGCACAATGACTGTCAGAATAGCGACACAAAAGGTAGAAGGCAAAGAGAGAGCGCACGGCACACAACACACTAGCACAAAGACAACAACGAGAGGCAAAAGAGCAACACATCAGGCGAGCGCAAATTCCACATTCAAGTAGCAGCTAGAAATCTTGGCGCAAACATTTTTCTCGCATGCGATATAAATGTTTGAGTGAACTCGCTCTCTTTGTGAATATTTCTCATGTCTCTCTCTCTCTCTCTCGTGTCTAACTCACTCAAATTCAACGTTCGTGTTTAGACTCAAAATGTGAATTTGGCGGGCAGTTTGTCGTTTGTTGACATTTTCTACTTGGCTGCTTCGGCTGTTGGCCGCGTTTTGTTTTGATTTTCCCCTCACTCACTCGCTCACTCTCTCTCCCTTCTTTCTGTCTCTCTTACTCTTTCTTGCTGTGTGCACATGTTGGATTATGTATGCCAATGTGGCGACCCACGCACCTTCCTCACACAGCGCTCAGATGCTGATGACTCATCGGGGTTTCTACACACCAATACACACACACATACCCTGCCTGTGTATTGGTGAGCATCGACAGGTTCCATGGCATCGACAATTGGCGCATATTAGCAGCCATTTGTTGCGCGCTGTCTTTGTTTATGCCTTGTGTATCTCTCAGATACATTTCGAACGCGTGCTAAATGCGCCTATTAGGCTGCCAGCCATTAGGCAGCCACCACAACACTCAGGTAGGTAGTCGCCTAAATCTCTCTGGCCAGCCATTAGGCAACCACCATGAGGTAGCAACAGCGATAAGCCGGTCTGAGTGCAACTGTAACGTTGTTGTTGTCTCTGGCGTCGCTGGCACTTCCAATTGTCTGGCCCTTAACGCACTCAATTAGATAATCCTCGCAGCCTAAAGTGCAACCTTAACGCAACGCAACGCAACGACAGTGTCAAGGCCGTCGAGGGTTGTTGCTTTGTTTTGCTTTGCTTTGCCCACAGTCTCAATTTACTGAACCCATTACCGGATCAGGGTTGAGCTCAACTCACTTCCATTTGCTGCCCACTTGAACGGAAGTTGACCTATCTACTCGCCACATGCAGTGCATGCAATACGTTATATGTATATACTTCCCTTCCCCCCTGGCCTCAATCTACTGAACTACGGCGATAAGGTTTTTGCATTTTCAGCGAAATAAGGAAACGGTGATATTTGAATTCTTGGAAATTCGTAGGATTAACTGGGCACTCAATATAACTATAAACGATACGCGTTGCCCTTGTCACTATTCATTGTATCTGTAACACGTAATTCAATATTGCTCGGAAGTTCATTTTATGAGCGAACCTTTCCAGAATTTCCATTAATTTGCTTATAAAATAGAATTTTATTATTAATTATAAGATGCAAGCCTATTTCTAGAGAAAGTTTCTTACATCTAAGGAATTCAAAATTGACTATTTTATTTAAATAATAGAAATTAATATAGAAGGTAATAAATATAATTCTTCAACGTTCTGTAAATTATTATTATGTTTATAAGACCTTGAAAAAAGGTTCAATAAATTCTTTTCCTTCACCTGTTAAATCTTTCATATTTTATCTTAGCTCTAACAACATTCAAGATCAATTAAAATTTACATGCGTCATTTCTGTGGTTTCTACATACACTAATTAAGCAAGCTTTTAAGCTTAAATACAATTTCAAACAGAAGTTAGCTTATTATTAGTTAACAAATATTATTATTTGCTACAAAAAACTTATATTACAATTAAAAACAAGTAATATATTTTAAAGAAATTGCCAGTAATATAAGTTTTTATTATAATATCCGGACAATTTCGCCTGCTTCCGACCGTCAAGATAGTCTAATTGGTGCTTGAGAGATTAGGGTCATATCTATCTTATAAAAAAGTATTTGTTTTCTGATTGTCACGATCATTGTCGGCGTTTATGTCATGCAAAAAAACGTTGTGAGTAACACTTTTTTTTCTTCATTTTTTGTTATTAAATATTGCCTCAACAATTTCTAGGAATTTCGATTGAATTTCGTGGAACTCGAAGTCTTCATCACGCCATTTAGTCTAAAGGCATTTCCGGACGAGTCGAGGTGGTTTTTTTTTCTTCGATTTCGATAATTTAGCGGCACCTTTTGCATTATTCAAATACTTTTACAACTAATAACAATATATCGTTTAGGTAAATCATTTCATTTAGTATTTCCGATTGCAATCAGATCGAATGAATCGAATGAATCATTTTGATTCAGGAGAGAAAAGTTGTGCTAAGTGCTAAATCGGAAAGTTGGAATAATTGTTGTCGCAATTGTTGATTGTTGGTTTCTGGCTTCGATTAGTTGAAAAGCAAATCTGTTTCATGGACAATCACAAATGGGCCAGACCTCTGAGATTGTGTGTGCGCTATGCGCAGACTTTCGCAGACAGCTATTAAACAAATTCGAATTGGAATTAAATTTTGAGTTTTCGAGCGCTGTGAAGACCTTGAGGAAAACAGCTGATTTTCGCGTTAAAAAAGTGGGCGTAACGCGGAGCGGAGCAAAGCACGGGGCGTGGCTGCAACACTTTGCGACGCAATAAATGATTAACGAATTTAATGAGTTTGTTGTAGAATCGCGTTGTGCACTACAACGAGTAAGAAGCAAATGGCAGCAACACAAAAATCTCAGCTCAAATGTGACGCTCATTAAAATTAAGCATACGATAATAATAACAACATGAACAGCAGCAACAACAATAACAACAATAATAACAATAACAACAACAGCAACAGTTAAACGACTGCAATTTAAAGTTGTTCATTTCGAGCGCTTAATTGTTTTTTGTAATAATTAACAACAAAAGCCAGGTATTACCACAAAAGCCACAGGCGAACAGCAACAGTAACTGCAACAACACTAACAATGCAAAGTTCAAGGACCAGCGTCAGGCGGCGCTTAACAGAGAGAGAATCTCATTGCAAAAAACAGAAACAAATATCAAGAATATATACTCGTACAACAAAAAATTAGCATGCAAAGCGGAACTGTAACAATAACATTAACAGTCGCTCACGAGATCTTGGATAAGAAAGATAGACAGCTAAGCATCCAGATAAGAAGACACTCTTGACTTTGATTAACCAAAAGCAAAAGCAAAAGCATTTTCTAACATTCTACAGTAAAAATATAATTGCAGATTCATTTCAATTTACAAACTGCAATTACAAGCCAAATAGTAACAATTTTTAATTCATAATATTTGAAATCAAATGCTGTTACTCTAAAGATTTCAGCAAGCAAAAAAAAAAAATTGTACTAAATTTTAATCACAATACCTTTCAATTTTATTCAATACTTAAATCATTTGGAATTAGTTCAAATGCCTTTTCCATCTATTCTTCATTTCAGCACATTCATTTTTATTGACATTTAATCAATGTGCAAAATATCTTCATACTCTTTTGCTAACGGCCGTTAAAAGTAAGATTAATGTTTGCCGCAATCACAGTGACAAGCCGAAATTAACAATTAATCTGTGGTTCCAGTTCCTATTTCGATTCGAAACTTGTTTCCACACTGTTAACAATAGGTCGTATAATAAGAATATGTGTGAATTCCACTTTCTTTTTCATTGCTTCGACTTTTGTAAAGGTCACCTTGTTTCAACAGACGATCAACTGCGATGATGATACATCATTATCACATTTCTTTGCGCGGCTTATCACATAAGTAAATGTCTTGCACTCTCTGTATTTAACTATCTATCGTTCTCTAAACAGTTATGTTTGATTAAAGTGTGTAATCAAGAGTCTAAAGTCAAGCGAACTCATCAGCTAAATTTAGACTAATCGTATGATATGTCTATTAAGCATAAACTATGTGTGAGAGCGACATTTAATTGTAATACTATCGATAAGAGAAATTAAAATATTTAAAAGTGGAAAAAGAGTACTCATATTGTCTATAATAAAAAAAGCTATCTACAATAATGTCTAAAGTCAACTGAGCTTATCAATTAATCATATGATTTGTCTGTTAAACATAAACATACTATCGATAACATGAAAAAGAAATAGAAATGTTGTCCCTAATAAAGCACTAACTACTTATAATATAGAGAATTGTCGTCAAGCACACTCAGCAGCTAAAATTGGACTAACCGTTTAAATTGCGTATTTAACAAGTAAAATAGAGTTGAAATTTACTATCGATACTAAAACTTTTATAGGTTAGAATATGTTATCGATATTACTGACAGTATGGAGTAATAAAGCACGAACAGTGCTTATACTTCGATGCTTACAAGCTTTTATATTTTAATACAATACAAATATTGATTCTAAGGATCAATAGTTAGAAGAAAAGCCTTCAAGACTTATAATTCTTTCAAGGCCGCCAGAACTACGCATTGCCATCAAAGTACGAACAATAATAAATACAAGAATATATATTTCAGCACAATGCAAATATTAGACTACTATGAAGATATAAACAATGTTTACTTGCTCCACTTGAAACTTAACAGTGGAAAAAACGTGTCTTCAGTGCAATTTGCGGTTAACATGATGTTAATAACTTAACAGCGACCACGTCTAGGCTGGGCTGGGTTGTAAAAGATAACGAGACAGACCAAAGCTGATGCCACCGCACAGTTGGTCAAATATGGGCATGTCTCCGTTTGTGTTTTTGTGGCATTTCCGTTACGCTTTTTTCGAGCGAATTTTTACAGCTTTTTCAATTTCCTGGCCTGGCCTGAAGGGTTAGCTCATTGCTCGTTTGCTTCGTGACTTGACAAATGCCATCTTATCTACCACAAGCTCAGCCCCAACACAACACAACACAACCAAACTAGAACGTGTTGCGATAAGAGATTAGTTTCGCCAATGGTTGAGCACATTGCTTTATTCAATGACGTATGGCTGTCTGTCTGTCCGCTTGGATATTGAAAAGTGCATTAAACCGCATGAAATTTTATAACTGTCTGTTGGTTTAATTTAAACAAACAACAAAACAACTCACACAGGCGCTTTGTTCAGTTCCCCCCAGTTTCAAGTTGAAACAAATTAAATTACTTTAAAAATTATATATTTGTATTTTTTTTTTCTTTTTTTTTGTGCTTGGGGCGCGGCATTCCCACGACTTGCGAACTGCAAATATTTGCAAAACACACACACATACAAGCCAAGCAAATCAATTGGTTCTTTTTTTGGCGACGCATTTCACTTTTTCCCGCCTGGTGCAACGCTGCGTATGCGTAATGTGCTGTACAATGGAATTGCATTGCGCATACGCCCCATCTAACTACATATATTATCTACTAATTGGAAAAAAAACGCATTTCGGTTGTTCATTTGATCGTTAACTCCACCTTCGACTTTGGCGCAGGCGCCGCCCACAAAACCGCAAAATGAAAGGCGACGACACAAAACAACAAATCAGAAAGCGCTTGCGTGAAGAAAAGAGCAGCGCATCAGCGTATAGAGCGAGATAGCAACAGGGTAATTAATGCACATTGTATACGAAACGAATGTATTGTATTTTTTGTAAGTAGTAAATATTTGATTTCTTGTTTTTTTGAGTACTCACGCATTGCTGTTGACGTCGTCGTGTGTCCTGCGTCAGCTGTTGCAAGTGTCGATTTGCAGGCGCCAGGAATTGTTGTTGTTCCTGTGCTTGGTGTTGCAACTGTTGCTGCTGTTGTTGTTGTTGTTGTAGTTGCAGGTTGGCGTAGTAGCAACTGCTGACTGGAGATGTTGTTGGCACCGTGAGTTGTTGCGTGTAGTTGGCGTACGTTTGTTGCATGTATTGTTGTTGTGGCTGTTGTTGTTGCTGTTGCTGTTGCTGCTGCAACAAGTGCTGATTATAATTGACATTCATACTGTTGTTGTTGTGGCACTGTTGTTGTTGCTGTTGTTGCTGCTGTTTATTGCTCTCTGCTATCCACAAAGAAGCGCGATGTTGTTGCTGCTGCTGCAATTGCTGCATTGCATTGCTGTTGCCACTGTTGTTGTTGCTGTTGTTGCTATTGTTGCTTGTGTTATTGTTATTGGCCCAAACAACATAATTATCGCTTAAATTGTGTTGCTGTTGTTGTTGTTGCTGTTGCAGCAGTTGCAGCTGTTGTTGTTGCAGATTGCTGTTGTGTTGCATTTTAATGGATTTTAAGGCAATCATCAACAACACAACAAATTATCAGAGTTTATCACAAGGTTTTTATTTTTTGTTTTGTTTTGTTTTGCTTTGTGTGTCTTTTTTTATTTTGTTTCCTTTGCGTTTTTATCGCTTTCCGTGGGGTTTCTTCAACTTGTTATTTACGCAAATTATTTGTTGCGAATCTCTTTGGTCACTTATTTTTGGGGGAAATTCTCACTTCTAGTTCTAATTTAATTTAAAAACAATATTTATGCGCTCCTGCAGAAAATTCCAGAAGAAATTGGTTAGATATATTTATCTTTATATTTTTTAAGGGGGATTCACTTGTTACTTAATATTGTTATTTGCATATTGTGCAAAGAAATGCAAGAAGAGAAAAAGTTTGTAACGATGACTCAACTTTTCACTTGACTTGCTTATTAATAATACACTACACTACACACTTATGTGCTTTTTAGTTGCTCGCGCAATATGCAAATTATATTTTATTCATATTGTTGTTGTTGCACTTTTGGTTTCTTTGCTGCGATATTTCTGCGACGCGTGCGAGAGAAAGAGAGAGAGGGATAGTGTGAGCCCAGAGCCCTGGCAGCATTCGCAAATGGCACCACCAACACCACCCCCCTTTAGACAAGGGAGCAGGACAGGGACAGCAACAGGGACAGAGACTGGTTAGAGGCGCACACGTGTCAGGCGAGTTAACCGTAACAGTAACGGCGCGTAAACAAACACCAAACAAACACAAACTGCAACTGCACAAATTGGAAGTTTCACAAAGTGGTGTGGTGGGGTGAGGGAGTGAGAGAGACGGCATACGCCTGTAAGTTGTTCTGTGTTCAATTGCTATGCTTATTTGTTTGCGTGTGTGTATGTTTTTCATACGTTTTCTTTTTCTTTTTTATTTGATTTTACGACTCCTCCACTGCGCACACGGATTAAATTACGTGATTCTTTGCTATAAACACATACAAACACTAACGATCGCAGACACAGTTTGTTTATTTTTTTTTAATAAGTTTCCACTTTTATTTTGATTTGCTATTTTTATTGTGTGTGTGTGTGTTTTTTAATGCACTCGCGTTACTGACTTAGATTTTTGTTGTATTTGTTGTGCTGACGTCTCCTGCGACTTCCACACGACAGCAAGGCACAATTTGTATTAAAACACAAACTGAAAATCGAATTTTGATAAACCTGCGCTCAAAGCAGCACACACACACACGCACACATGCACGAGACACGGACACGACACACAGACAGCGTCGACGACGGCGACAGCGACGAATGTTCGTTTCGGCTTTTTGTATTTTTTGCCCAGCACGATCGTTTTTCGAATTCGCTTCGTTTCGTTTGATTTCGTCTTTTTGGGCTCTGCTTCTCTGCTCTGCTCTGCTCTGGCCGGGTTCTGGGCTCAAACTGCGCTGGAAGGCTAAAAACGCGAGCGAAAAATTGTCAAAAATGCACAAGCCGAAAAAAAACACACACAAGTCGCGTTTTATTTCGCTCTTTTGTTGTTGTTATGGTTGTTGTTGTGACTAATCGCGTTTGGTGGTCGCTCGCGTCAATGTCCAGTAAAAATGTTGCAAACACCTTTTTGTGGCGCCAATTTTACCAATTTGCGGGAGTTGAGGGGAAACCCTTCTCTGTTTAGCGTTCCGTTTTTAATATTTTTTTTAGTTCCGTTCGCGTTGCTGGCTCATAGATCACTCACAACAAAACAGCGCGCAACGCGTTGTCGTCGTCTTCTTGGCTGATTTTGCCTGCTATGACGCTTGACGTCGCAGTCGACGTCGCCGTCAACGTCTACGCCAGCGTTGCCTATGTGTATGATGACTAACGCAGCCAGGCACGCGGCTGTAGCTCCAACTACAAAAACAAAATATGTAGAACAGCAGCAGCAGCGGCAACAACAAGTGCGAGAGCCCTGCCAAGAGCTGATTTTTTTTCGTTTTTTGTATTTTTTGTCGATTCAGAATCTATGCAACAATAAAAACAACATGTCAAAATATGCGCGACGTGCCCACTTTTTGCACAACAACAAGAGCAACTTTGTTGTGTCTGTGTGTGTGTGTAAATGCATTTTAATCAGTTTTTGCGACACCTTGCGTCGCCTCAAATGCAAATGATCCTTGCACACACACACAGAGGCATTCGCTGCTTGTCACGCTCTTTTGCTTGCTCTCACCCTCACTCTCTTTCGCTCTCGCTTTGCCATTCTCACACACAGAGAAACCGAAATTTGCCATGCCGCCTGCTCTCGGCGCTTTTTACCTGGACACAAAATGTTAATTGAAGAATTTATTGTTGTCTCATTGTTGTTGTGTTTATGGCTGGCGCTGGCCTGGCGACGATGTCGGCAACGTCGATGGCAACAGCAACAGCAACGACGACGGCGGCTCTTTTTTCTTTTCTTCAAATTGTATTTGTATTTGTCGCGTTTAATTATGACAGCAACAGCAGCAGCAGCAGCGACGACGACGAGGCGATCATTGACTTTTGCTTCGAGTTGCGGCGCGCTGCCGCCTCCGCTGCTCACATTTTGTTTTTGGTTTTACAATTTTTCGGCTGGCCTTTAAAATTTTTGCTCGCTGCTGTTGCTGGGCTTTTGCATACACTACAAACGCGCGCGGTGTCGCAGATATGTACTAAGTATTTACTTATATGTATGTATTGACATTAGTTAGAATTATGCTTACATGTATTGAAATTTACTTTGGGGATTACATGTTGTAGTCAGTTGGAATTATCGCAAGCTCATCTTCATAATATATCGCAATGTATTTTTGGAGAGCAGTATCGAAGTTATTACAGTCGGTTAGATTTATCGCAAGTTCCTGCTCACAATTTATCAAAATGCATTTTGTGGAGTGCATATCGAAGTCGCTCCCCCAAAAGAGCAATGCGAACTTTTGCAGCCCCGTTGACATGTTAATGACATTTTTATAATGCGTACGAACAAACAACAACAACACCAAAGGCGGATGCTGCATTTCGCTTTATTAATGGAGCAGTACGAAGGGATGGGAAGTAAGGGAGCAGTAAGCGTTGAGAATTTTGCCAACAACAAATCGCTTTTGGCAGTTCGCGCTCACTTTTTGTTGTTTTTGTTGTGTTTTTGGCAAAGGGAGCGGTCGCGGTTCACAAAATACGTACATAATGCATTACTTCCATTGAGTTCACGAGATTTAAACACATTTTGATATACGACGCATATTTGTTGTTGTGATCACTTACATAATTACGTTCACACATACAAACGCGAGTATTAATATAAATTTAAATTAAAATAATATATGCAGATGTACACACATACATATGTACATATGTATGCAAAAAGGTAACGAGTACACTGAACTCGACGCAAGCGCGTGCGCTGTAACAAATTTTTTATTTTACTGGCAACAATGACGCGATCAACAGCAGCAAGGAAAGCAAAAGCTTTTTCCTTTTATTGCGTGAGTACACACACAACCACGCACACACCAATGAGCGTGCGCACTCTCACAATCCAAATTGGCGAATGTGTAGAACCAAAACAAAAGCACAAACACGCAGCAAATTGGCGGCGAAAGAACAGAAGTTGTATTGCTGTCGTCGCCGCGGGCATTTTATAAAATGCGCTACTACTTTCGGTGAAGAAGAAGACGAAGAAGCAGCGTCGAGGTCTGTCGTTTGCCTTGGCCCCATTTCGCTCACCACTCTCCACTCTGCGAGCGAAAGAGATAGCCACTGTTCTTGTTCGTGGTCAAACGAAGTGCTTAAGGAAATGATTCGCATTCCTCAGCAAGAGGTAGGAGTTAAAAAGCTTTTTCTGTTGCTGCTGCTGCGGGGATATTTCATTACAATCGTACCTAGTAACTTTACCGTTGCTGTTTTTCCTAAATGCTTGCTGTTGTTGTCTCTTTGTTTGGGGTTTGTTGTTATTGTTTTTATTAGCACGTTTTGCTTTTATGATCGTAGCGTGATTTCTGCGTTGCTGTTGTTGTCATTTAACTGCGACGCAATTTTTTTTTCTTTTTATTATTATTGTAGTTTTCTTCGCTGGGTTTCGGCAACAGGTGTGGCCCCACATACACACACACACACATATTTGACGTAGCCCTTGGACATTGAACTCTACCGTGTCCGTCATGGGAATGACGTGTTCGACATCCTTATCGCACTCAAAACGCAACGTGACGTCTCTTTCTTTCCAATTTCTACAAGCTGGACAGTGCTGTGGCGATGACTCATTTGGAGAGCACCCGCGTAGCTAGTCGATTTCGATTTCTAACCTACATTAAGTGACGAAGCGTCGCGCGCGTGTCGTCGACGTCGACGTCGCTGCTGCTATCGACGCTGATTTCAATTTCGTATGCGCCGCTCACTTAACCATTTACTATCATACGCTCTCGCTCTCTCCCTCTTGTTCTCTCACCTTTTGGACCTAGGTCTACAAAAGAGTTGAAAACGCACACAATAATTACGTGTATGGGCTTTACTCTAAATCGCATTGACTTCTGTGGGGTAATACAATTAAAAATCTCTCCATTCTATGAGATTATTATTGTGATACCGAGTTTGCCATAAAAAAAAAGTCCAATCAGGCAGGCAAACAAAGCGAAAACACTAAATGCTCTTGCCCAAAAATAAAACAAAAACAAAAAAAAGCACAAAGCGCAGAACAAAAAAAAAAGAACTATAAAAATCAGCAGAGCTGTGACTCTGGTATTTTTATGCCCTCTGCGCGAAAGTATCCGAGCGACTCCGACGCATATTTCAATTCCAACTTGTCAAGCGAAAAAGGCTCGTAAAAGCTAAATCTGAAATCAGCAAAGCCGCAATTCTCCGGTCCCTGAGTAATTAATCGACACTGCCAGCGAGTCGCGTCGTGTCGCGTACAATGAAAGAAAGACACATCGAGACGCAGACGGAGCCGGAGTCGGAGACTCAGACAGACAGACGCACAGACCCCTAAATTTGAGACTCTGCGACTGAGCAGTCTCCAAAAATAAAAGATCCACAACGAGGGCTGGCAAATTGCTTTTGAAATGTCATCATGGCATTCCAATTTGAATATAGATTTTCATTAGCATGTGAACTACAAATATTTGTCACACATATTACAATAGAATGTGGTTTACAGTTTAATCAGCAAATCATACAAATACATATATAGCATACATTTGGGAGTCAAATTGAACAATGTGCAAGTTGCCAATTCATCAAAGCAGCCAAATCAAATAAATTGAAAAGAGATAGCGCATGTCAAGCAAAGACAGAGGAAAGAGAGAAAGATAATTCGCGAGTGTGGCAGATAAAAGATTTCCAAATTAACAACAACAAATTAAAACCGCACACACCTTAAAAATGGAGAGCATGTCGGCAATAACAGGGCTACAATAATAATATAAAACACCAGCATAAAACGATCTAAAGAAAAGCGAATTTTGCATACACTTTGCTAAAAAAAAAATTACTTCACTAAACGAATAAAGTTATACACTGCTTTAACTACAATTATGTTTTTTTAGTTATAGTGTAATTATGCATTTTTCCTTTTTTCTATAAATTATGTTACTTAAAAGTTTTACAAAACAATTATTTTTAAATACAAATTTTAAAACTTACAAACCAAATAAGTATTTATTTTTTTTTTTTTTAATAATAATTTTAGTAAAACGAATATTATTGTAGCTGAATTGTAATTTAAACAGACTAAAATTAAGTTAACGGTTAATTTATTATAATTCAAAGGTGTTGTGAATATCTTGCAAGCCGCACATTATAACTGATATGCCGCTTGGCAGCGTAACACGGAGCGTATGTGCAATAAATAAAAAGTTTGCGTCGTTGCTGTCGCCATAACATCAACAGCCACAAACTGCTGCTGCTGCTGCTGCAGGCAAAGCAGGCGACAGAGGTGTAGAAAGCAAAGCAAGGCAGCCAGGAACACCAACTGTGGTTGAAGAGTGGAGAGTGGAGAGAGGAGGAGAGGAGAGCCAGAGAGAGAGAGAGAGAGGATACGGAATAGGAGCCAAGATCAGCGCAGGCTGCTTGGAACACACAGCTGTGTGGTTTTTGTTATGTCGCCACACAAATGTAGCGTAAAATTTTGACTACCGAGGCAATGCGACGTCGACTGCGACGGCGACGTCGACTGCGACGCTGGCAGCGACGTTGACGACAGTTCCTAGAATTTCACAATCCATTTTCAACGCGTTTTTAACTGTTGTTTGCCGTTGTTGTTACCTTTATTGCTGCTGCTTTTGGTTTATTTAGTTTATGTTTTGCTTATATTTGTGAAATTGAATTTATCATTTCGCAATTTAACAAACAAGAAAAAGAGGAACAAGAAACACACATACGCACAGTTGTACACGGTTGTAAAGCGCCTTTTAAGTCGCGCGACAATGGCAGCCTGTAATTGACCCACTTACCACACGTTGGATGATGCGGGTGGCAGCACACAGTGGCATGCGGCATGCGGCGTGCGGCACGAGGCATGAACTTTATGCAGCACGTCTGGCAATGCCAAGCAAAAAGTTGCCCGCAAAACAGCAACTCAAACTGAACTCAACACGTGTGCGCAGCAATCCAGCAGCCAAGCCCCACAGCTTGAGCTCGAAACCTGTTTGCAGGCGCTCTAATTGTGCTGTATTCACCTAGCCATCCCCCAGCTCACCCAATTCCCTGCACCTCCCTCCTTAGCCACCACTTTGTGTTGTGTTGTCTGCACGTTTTCATTCATCGGCAAACTGTTGCATGCAACTCAACAACAAAAAAAGAAAATAAAAACAGTCCAGCAGTTGTAAACTTAATTTTGTTTTCGTTTCTTATATATATACCAATTTTTTTGTTTTTGGCCGCTCGTGCCACTCGTGCCACACTTGGTTGGAGTCTCAATGTCCACGCGTTGCATGAGTCATCGTCATCGTCTCAGATCTCGCAGTCTTGTTATTGGCTTTATTATCATACGCGACACGCATTCGCCGCATTTATCGCTCGTTTTTATTTTTGCGGTTTTTCTATTTAAGCTCAGCTCATGAGGGGAGCGAAGCGAGGGGAGAGCATTTGAAACTCTTATTTGCATATACTATGTATAACTACTACATCGCTTATTTGCTTTGGGGGTTTGTCCATTTAGCAACAAGACTCGGTGTGTTTGCATTCTGGGCCAAGAAACACGCACCTCTTTAGGGTTTCGACCAGCTCGAAAAACGGAAACTACCCAACACTTGTGTAGATATAATAGAGTATGTGATACAATGAACAGCTTATGTATGCTTTGCGCATGCTCTGCGACCATCGGGGAAATCCCAAGATGAGCAATACTTCCACTTCCATTGCTTAAGTCGAGTGCAGAGTGAACTTAATTCATTAGCCACATGTTTATAAATAAAACTGGCAAACTTTGTAATTTTAAAGCTAATCAGCTTGAAGTCTGTGCTTAAATTTCATAAGAAAGAAATTGTTTGTGTTGCTTATTATCAATGTCAATTGTATAGTTTGCTCTCACTTGCAAGCTAACGAGATTATTTTGCATACGCGTGTGCCACATCCGAGTTTAAATTTTGGCAGATTTTTTGTTGCAAGGAAGTTTGCTTGACCGACAGATAAGAGTCCATCGTCAGCCAAGCAACTAAGACTAAGACTACCCTATGGATTGTGGGTATAAAAAGTGGCAAGCATATTTTACTATGCACCATGCAGTACGACAGATAAGTAGGTTGAAACATAGGAAGTTTTTATGATACAAAATTTCTTTAAAATAACTTTAGAAAGTCTTTAGAAGACTTAGTCACTCAGTCTTCTTTAGAAATTCTGCAGCTTGAAAATAAATATGGGTAATTTCATGACGGAATTTGTCCCGTGCGAGACTCTTTATATTGAAAATAACGTAAACTGAAAAAAATTTTGAAAATAAGAAAAGTTTATTTTTATAGCTTTAGATAAGTACTTTAATTAGAGCTAAGAATGGTTTTGGAATTGGTTTTGGAATTTTCTTTCTGATAATTTTGTTTTCTGTTGTGCAAAACCAAAAATGAACGAAATTATATATTTTATCGTTCCTAAAATCAATCTTAGCTCTAAATATAGTGCTTATCTAGAGCTTTAAAAATATCATTCATATTTTCACTGCAGTGCACTGTAAATAGTCTCGCACGGGACAAATTTCGCCATGGAATTACCCTTATATAATTACAGAGCTTTATCATTCCCAAAGTGGCGTGATGATTTGAATGACTACTTGAAATACTGAAGACTTTAGCTTGACACAAACTGCAAATATTGTTAGCAAATAGCAAGTTCACATAGCAAGTATGGTGCCACTGGGATGACTTGCTTTTCGAGATGATAAGATGCACCTGCATACTAATTACTGTACAAATATTTATAAAACCAAGACGCTTGACAGATTGCCTAATATAGGGGCAAGCTGCTGTAATTGCCCCCATAAAAGCGGAGCAAATCAAATATTTCTTACATGGAAATTCTATCCAAAGTCAAAAACTTGTAAATGCGATCAAATATGACGGTAGTTCTGGATAACTTCACAAGGTCAGCGACAGCATCAGAAGGTGAAGAACGTTGAGATTTTTCTTAATCGATGACAATAGTACTGAAGTCAGAAAAATGCTATGAAATATTTACGAACCGCTCCTACAAATGCGAAGGAAAAAACAAACAGAAAACAATACAACACACAAAATGAAAAACATGAACATTAAACCAATGCAAACTGCAGCTAATTTGAAATTTTAAACAATATTTACAACAACAAACGATGCCGAAAACAAATCCGAAGCCGAAGCCAAAGCCAAAGGCAGCGGCACGTTGCGCTTTGATTGAATTGAATTGAATGCGAGACGCTGACTTTAGAGTTGAAGTCAAAAACGCCAAATACTCGTAATATGGGAATTTCTCAACAGACTGATGGATTATGAAATACGCTATAGTAGAAAATACCACAAAATTTATAATATTTTTAGTCTTTTTAATATACAATTATGGAATACTGAAAATATATAATATAGTAATTTGCAGTAATTTTACTACACAATATTTTATTGAAAGAAATAAATAAAAGAATAAGCTAAATCGACAAATAATGTTTGTAATTTCAAAAATAAATAAACAACTTGTTTTATGATTGCTCAGCGATGTATAATAAGAAAACTTTCGAAATTCTTAAATTTATATAAATTGCAACTAATACTTTCCCAACACAACTAATATGAATTTAAAGAGTTGAAGCCTGGATTATATTAAAAAAAACGTAAGCTACTTTACTTTTATTTCTAAGTTAACTGAAAAATAAACTGCATACCAAATATAAACTTGGTCAATCAAAATGTTATTCTAAGTTTGCTCTGGCTCCATTATAAATTGTAATTCTAAGCTACAAATATAATAAAAATGATGAATGGTATTTTGATGTTGTATTAAAATTAACGAATAATAACACTTCAATGACTAAATATGATAGATATGGTAGTTAACTTTAAATTCTACCACTGCAAAAGATATGATAGTTACCAGAAACACAAAATGAAATAGTTTTCAAATATAACTATACTGAACATAAGAATTTTAATATATGAACTAAATAATAATTTTGATTAACTAAACTAAAAAGCTAATATTGCGATATCAATGAAAATTAAATGTTGTGTACTAAATGCTATATGAATAAAATATTTATTTGTTCACTAATCATCTACCCTAATGTCTATCTTATTTACAGGGTATCTTCCACGCAGCCCTACAAATACAAGATCAGTTGCTGCGACATCAACGACACAAAGCATTTAATGCATTTTGCGCACGCTTGAAGCGAGAAAATGATGTGAATTTTGTGCATTTTGTAGAATTGTTGATTTGTTGGTATTACCGCACACCTGCGTGCCCAATTGGCCCGCATCGGTGACAACACAACACCACACAAAAATATCAATTTATATTTCAAGTTTAATGCATGCCGCTGACAATGGCCGTACAATCGTACGTATGCGCAATATGGGTGGCATTTGTGATTTTGGCCAAGAGGCTGCGATTGATTATTAACATAATGATCTCAATATTTGCACAGCTTTATCACGACCAAGCATTTAATTATACGAATCAGCCGCAGTACATGCAATTAGACACGCGATCTCTCTCTCTCTCTGTGTCTGTGTCTCTGGTAAGGCAGGGCGTATGAGTAATGCAAGTGCAGCATTGTTAATGCTATGATTATCGCAGTTGTTGCCTGCTTGTCAACCACCCTCTCTCCGCACTTGCAAATAGAGATTGTTCTTAGCAATGACTTCAGCAACTAAAAATAACACTCCAAAGACATTTCAGATTTGTGCTAAACGAAACGAAACTGTTTTGGACTTGCTCAACACGAAAAATAAAAAAATACAAAAGCTGAGGAGCGAAGTGGAGTGGAGTGGAGTGAAGAGGGGAAATGAAACGAATGCAAGACTCAAGTATACTCAAATAATGAGTAATTGACTCATGGCAAGGGCAGCTCCAACATTCAAGTGCAACACAGAAAAACTGAAAAACAAAAACTGAATGCGAATGCGAAACGAGCGCGTGAGAAAAGCAGCCAATCAAATTAGCACAGTTTGTGGCTTGGTCTTACCTATAAATAAGTAAGTGGAGCGCCTCCGAATAGCGTGACGCTGTGAAACGATCTGTAATAATTGAAGAACCAATATAACCATTCGTTCCCAGATTTACTACAATGCACCCCCATATAATGCAAAGAGGAAATCGAATGCGGTTGCATATACTCTTAATACACAACATCATATGGGATACCGGCATAAAAACTTGCGATGGTTTTTTAATCGAACTTTAAATGGTTTATCAAGAATATTTTAAATAATATATTTGCCTTTTCTAACAATAGATGATGACAGATGATTAAAAAAGGAATTTATTTGTAGTGCGAATTCTTCTTACAACTGCATCTCGTGCCATCTTTGTGGCAACATTTTGATCTACTTTATTAATCGAACTTTAAATGGTTTATCAAGAATATTTTAAATAATATATTTGCCTTTTCTGAAAATAGATGATGACAGATGATTTAAAAAAAAAAGAAGAAATTTTATGTAGTCCGATTATTTACAATTCCCTACAACTGCATCTCGTACCATCTTTGTGGCAACATTGTGTGGCACTTCTTTGGCTGCCACTGCAACTGTGTGTAGTCCTTGGGCGCAGCTTAAAACAGCTGTCTAAACAGGCATTTAAACACAATATCCGAAGCGGTTAATGCCATTGGTTTAATTGTTGCAATTAGCAAACAATGCGAAACAGTTGTGAAACCAATTTTCAGAATTGCCTGACCATTTGTGTTGAGGGTGGCTGAACAAAAGAATTCCATCAGCTGCTTGCTCTATATACTATATATACATATATGTACATATATAGAAGTATAAAATGCTAATTTATGCTACAGTTAAACTCTCAATGTCCAGCTGTTTGCTCGCTGTAAAACAAATAGTCAAATTTCAATTAGACACAAAGACTCCAAAATATGTTAAATTTTTCAAAATGTATTTTTACTGATGATTAGTACTAAATAATTTGTTAATTTTGTTTCGTTTTGTTTTCTTCATCATTTTACTTTTGTTTTTCATCTTTTGTTGTTTGGTTTTTGTTTTTGTTTTTGTTTTCTATCATTACCACTTTTCAATGAATTCTTTGCAGTCTTTAAAATTTGTCTAAACAATGAATTTGTCATGTTTTAGTTGTAATAAATTTCATTCACTAATTTAATGTTGCTCTGAAAATTGTATTTTCTAGAAATGTTATTTAAAATGAATGCCACAAATACGTTTCTCATTTCTCTAGGACTAGTTAGCATTACGTTGTTGTTGTTGTTATTTTGGTATTCGGTTTTTCGTTTTTTTCTTTTTTTTTTCTGTAATTTTCTTTTTTGCTAGATAAATTGCAATATGTACCAATTTCATAAACAACTGACGCGGCGACAACAATCAGATTTCAAAATTCAACATTACTCCGTTTTTCATATTTTTTGGTTTTGATGTTTTACTTTTATCGGTTATCGGTTTTTTTTTTTTTTTTGGTTTTGTTTGGTTTTTGGGTATTAAAAAATATATATGGAAAAATTGTACACTGATATTGAGGTATTGGAAAAAATCGGCGTATATGTTATGTATATATATATATGAATATATATATGTATGCATGGATGTACTCATGTATGTATGTATAAGTATATACAGGCTATATATATATATTATATTAGGTAAGGTAAGGTAAGGTATTTGTTATTGTTTATGTAACTTTGAGATGCAAAAAATGGTTTGCGCTTGGTGCTGTTAGTGGGAAAATTCACATTTAAAAATTGTATTTACTTGACCAAATTGATTCACTGTGTGTGCTTTCGGTTTTCGTATCATTTGTTCCTATATAGCAACATAGGAAATAACAGGTGCAATTTTTACTACGTACAAATTGTTTGTAATATGAAAAAGCTTACAAATTATTTCGTTTGATAATTGCTTGCGGTTGTTTCTCATATCCATTTCTTTCTTTTTTTTTGGTTTGATTTAGCATTTTATCATTTTGTTTTCAATGTTGTTTTTTTTTCTTCGTCTCGTTTATTTGTGTTTAGGTACTATATAAAAATACAATATATGTATATGTATATATATATATATATTTATTAAAATTCACATTTGGTTTACTTTAGTTTTGCTATACGCGTTTTACAAATTTTGTTGTACAGCGCGCGCTCCTAGAAAGTCAAATCTGGAATACTAATTCGTTTTTAAATCGGAAAATGGCTGAGCAAATATCTTAGGGACTTTTCTCCATACAAAACACAGCAGGCAGACTGAATTGAATTTGATTAAATTGTTAAATACACACGCATGCATACAGTCATACAAAGACACACACACACAACGAGAGACAATGCAATTTGATATTAGCACACATGAATGTTATCAAAAAAGATATCGTAGGATGATGAAATCATCTTCATCTTCTATCATCATCTTTCGAGGATTGCTATAAATTTCAAAATTATTTACTAGCTAGTTGTTGGTTTTACACTGTTAACTAAGATTCGTTTAGTTAGTTTAAAGAGAGAGTGTCTTACGAGGATTCCAATGCTTAAATAATATCATTCCAGCGTTATACTTATGCTTTAAGTATGCAATTTTTTGTTTTGTTTTATTGCGCCTATGGGCAAAAAATCGAAATGGAGGCTTAAACATCGAGACTGCATTCAATGCAAAAAACACACACACACACAGGCACACACGCACACACGCTCAATCGCAAAACAGACAGACAGATATACACAGATGACACGCATACACTTTAGGCTTACAGTTTTTGGAATAAGAGCTAATAAATATACAATGGTAGAAATTGCAAGCACTTTTGCTGGTTGTTTTTGTTTTGTCTGTAAATCCGTTTAAAGCTTTTTAGCGCCCAATTTTAATGGGCCAGTGGCGCGTTGCGCTCGACGCGCCTCCAATTCCCGCTGACGTTGCAACTTTTTCTCCTCACGCTTGCGACGCGCTTCGTCCAGTTTGCTGTTGCCTAAAAAGTTGCACGAAAACACATCCATTATTAACTATACTCAAGGCAATGCTTGATAAACGTACCTGATCCCGGATCATCGAAAGGCTCAAACTCGCCATCGGCCCACGAATCGCTGTTCCAATTGGCATTATGCATTGAATTGTTTAAATGCGCTGAAGGCGGACTAATGTTATTGCAATTGGTCAATGCACCCGGCGTTGTTGGCGATGTTGTGGCACTGCTCGACAGATTGGCCAACTCTTTGGGCCTCAGCGTCGCCTGCTGCTGTCTCGATGGCGATGTTGTGATGTGTGAGTTAAGCTTGGCAAGTGGTTCAATCAGATCGTTCAGCTCATGCTGCTGCAATTGCTGTTGATGCTGATGCGGCAGCAATGGTCGCTGTTGCTGCTGACTGGATGATGTGGTTGAGGATATCGATTGTCTGGCCATCTGTTGCTGCTGCTGCTCCTGCTCGGCTTGCTCTTCTTCCTCGCACTGCGACAAAATGAGTCATGAGTATGGATTCAAGATTAAATGTAATTCTTGTCTAACTTACAGGATCCTCTTCTAGGCTGCCCCACTCCTCGTTGTCCCAGCCATCGCGCACTTCGTTGAGGGCATTTGCTGCAACCAGTTGGCCATTGTTGGAAGTAGCTGCCAGAGGACTGCTTGGATCCTGCGAAGTCTGCACAATTGCAATTATTTATATCAATATATGGGAATAGTTTAGTTGGCAACTAATCAACTTACATCCATTTCTCCCCAGTTCTCATTATCCCAATCGTTGTTGCCATAATCAGAGGCCGAGGCAGACGTATCATTGCTTTCGTGCTCCAACGATGTCATCGAGGTTACGCTACTTGTTGTGGTCGATAAGCTGCTGCTCGATGGTTGCTCTGTAATCATAAACATTTCAAATCAATCATAAACTATAAAACAAAAACCAAGTAATTAGCTTACCAAGTGATGCTGGCTTGGAGAGATTGCGGCCTGTTAATGGCGGCCTTGGTCGAGATGAATCGCTTTGGCTGCGATAGAACTTGGCAGTTACAGCGGTCACAGCCCAGCCCGCCCAGGTGGCAGCCGCATTTCCAATTGAAGGCGTTGCGGTATGAACGTCCGCTTCTGCAAATTACAAACAAAAAAATTTAGTTTTCGTTTACTACTTCTACTATCGTTTCTCAACTTACCCATTGTCTCGCGCAAACTTGGATCCTCGGACACCTTCTCGAGCTTGCCCAGAAAACCGCGTATTGTTTTGAAGGCTGGTTCGCGCACCGTTTTCTCTGGATCGACCGTTAGCGAACACAATGATGGTAAGACACGATTGGCCACCTCATTGAGTAGAAAATATTGCTGTGTGGCTGCCAGCGCCAAAACGCCAGCGACTCGCGCTGGCGGAAACGGATCACGCATGGCACGTATAAATGCCGAAACGAGCACACGTTGACGCACCTGTGGATGCAGATGCGGTGCAATCTTGCCCAGACACACTGTTGTATTGGTGCGTATGCCGCCCTGATCATCGCGCGCTTGCAGACGCGCAAAATGCCGCAAAACTTCTACATTCAAATTGTTGTAGTTGAGTTTGGGTGCCAAGTGTATGATGGACTTCACCGTCTGCTCGCGTATGGTGGCATTTGTGTCGAGGAAGCCATGTGCCACTTGAGGAAAGATCTGTTCATTGACCACTGGTGGCTGCAGATGCGCAATGAACAGCTCCAGTTGCTGCAGCAGCCGTGAACGCGTCACACGATCCGTTGAAGCAAACAACTTGACAACGCAGGGCACAATGCGTTTCTGATACTCCACTTCGTCCAGCAGTTTGCCAAGCTATAGATAAATTAAAAGCATTAACTTTAAAGATTGCAAAGCAAATTTTAAGCAAGATTTACCTTAAACATGGGTGCCAAAACCGCAGAACCAGCGTCGCCATATTCGTAGGCGGTTATCAGTTGTGGAAGTATTTTGTGTTTGCAAACATTATCAGGAAAGTTCTCCAAGTGTGTGGTCAGACCGCTAAAGAAACGATTCTTCTCCGCCTTGTCTTTGATTTGGATCTCCTCGAGGAATAGCAACGTGTCCACCAAATCGTTCTTGAAGAAACCACCTGGCTTGCGACATCGTGTAATAATATCTGCTGGATTTGGTCGATTTGAAGGCGAGGCGCCAACAAGTTCGCAATAAAGCGACTGCAGTGACTTGGGTATGTGTTCAATATCCTTAAGATTGGAACGTTGTCGCAGCACGCCATTGAAGGCCTCCCAAACCAGGCAGCCCAAGCCCCACATATCCACAGAGCTGTGAAGAAAAAGTATGAGCAAATAATGTATAAAGTGTTGTATGATATTTACCATTTAGTGGCTGCCTTTAGCTTGCTCTGATCGTTCTTCTCTGGAGCATCGTAAACTTCCAGAGTCACGGGTATTTTGACAGGCGGCATAGGATTGCCATCAGCAGCTGCAACATACTCCAAACTGCCCAGTTTCCATTCGCCGGAGGCATTCACAAACACTGACCAGGCGGAGACGTTGTTGTGCCGCAAATTGCCATCGTTATTGAGAAAGGAAAGAGCACGCTATAAAATTGAGAAAATGTTAACTATATACATATTTTTACGTTCATCATTTTAGTGGACTTACTGTGATTTGGAAGATGCCCCAGGCCAAATAGAGACCCTTTTGTACATTGTCTGTGGCCAGTTTGGTGAAGAATGTACCCAGCGGTTCCACAGCCTCTGTGGCCACATATAACATCTTATCGGTTTCCAGCGAATCCAAATATTGCAATATGCTTGGGTGACGCAACGTCTTTAGGCGTTTCAATGCCGCCTTGGCCAGCTCACATTTTGTATCGGAACCGCTGCGAATGTCGTAGACAAAGACAGAGACCTCCTCTTGGGTTGCCTTGCGTTTGGCCTTGTGCAGTGTCCATATGGAATAGTTGTCAAAGCCAGCGACGGGTTCGCCAATGTCATATGGGAAATCTTTGGAGGAGTCGCGCGAGAAGAACGACCACATCATGTGTTTTGCTCGACGGCTCAATATTTTGTTACGTCCGACAAACACCCAAAACAACAACTACACAACACACACACACACACTTGCGCAGCTAACAGCACACACACACGCACGCACAACACACACACAGCTGTTGCTGTTCTTTCGCTATGTTTGCTGTGTGTTGACTATTGTTGAAGGCAGAAGAAGAGGCGCTGGGCAGGCTGACGAATAAATGTGAGAGCGAGAGAGAGAGCGAGATAAAGAGGCATTAACATTAATGCGTGTACACCAGCACTACCAACACAACATCATCATCATCGTATTGGTACCTACTTATGCAGCCGTTTTTTGTATTTATCGCGTATTCCTTTTATTTTGGGCCAGCAGCTGTTAACGTGTCTGAGATGTTTGCACTTGAGATTTATATCTGCATACACATGTGAATTTATCAACAAATCACTTTAGCCTTCCTCCCACTTGTCTTCCTTTTTTTGCACGTACGCTTCGAAATCTATAAGTTTTGTGTTTCCTTTGCACACGACGACGACGACGAGCAACAATTTTCCAACATACTTTCGGGATTTCAATCGAGGCTTAAGACGAAATTAAAGACTAACGCGCGTTGCAGATAGATACACAATGTTACATTATTACGTTACTATTACGTTGTGCCCAATGTTAATGTTAAATAATTTCGTTTTCTTTTTGTTATTTTCTAATCTTTTCCCCGAGTACGTCAGCTTTTGCTTCTTCTTCTTTCTTTTGGTGGATTCAGCGATGGCACGCGAACAAGGGCTGCACTATCGAATAGCTCAGCAGCTGACTTGAAATATGCAATCGATTGAACATCGAATTTGCTCTAAAGCACTTTGAATTTGTTTACTTAATCATAAAATAGATTATTTGTAAATGGTGTATCTAATTTAAGTGCAGTTTTAGTGTACTTATTATTTAATAAACATTATCAGGCATGTCATTCACAGCCGACGCTGACATTCACAACATGGCGCTGACAGTTGCGAAATGTGGCAACACTAACGCCTGTGTTATAACATACGTCTCGCTGCCAACTTCACGCAGGTAAATTTTCGCTGGCTGGTTCGTCGGATTTTTTGTGCTAATTTTTATTGTGCAGGAACTTCAACAGCTTACCGCAGGATGATGATGCAACGTACTCAGCTCTTGTTGCCACTGGCTGTTGAAGCCACGATTGTGGCCCAACAACAGCGTGGCATGGCCACATTGAAGGCCATCTCTATTCGCCTCAAATCCGTGAAGAACATTCAGAAAATTACGCAATCAATGAAGATGGTGTCCGCCGCTAAATACGCTCGTGCCGAGCGTGACTTGAAGGCAGCGCGTCCCTACGGTGTTGGTGCTCAGCAGTTCTTCGAGAAGACCGAACTCGCCGCCGATGGCGCCGCTGAGCCCAAGAAACTCCTCATCGCCGTCACATCTGATCGTGGTCTGTGCGGTGCTGTTCACACCGGTGTTGCCCGTCAAATTCGCGGTGAACTGCAGCAGGATGATGTGAACACCAAGGTGTTCTGCGTCGGCGACAAGTCGCGCTCCATTCTGGCCCGTCTCTATGGCAAGAACATCCTGATGGTGGCCAATGAAGTGGGCCGTCTGCCACCCACTTTCCTCGATGCCTCCAAGATTGCACATGAAGTGCTGTCGACTGGTTACGAATACACCGAGGGCAAGATCGTGTACAACAGATTCAAGTCTGTGGTGTCATATCAGTGCTCTTCGTTGCCCATCTACAGCGGCCCAACTGTGGAGAAGTCGGAGAAGTTATCGGTTTACGACTCCATCGACAGCGATGTGATCAAGAGCTATCTGGAGTTCTCTCTGGCTTCGCTCATCTTTTACACCATGAAGGAGGGTGCTTGCTCCGAGCAATCCTCTCGCATGACTGCCATGGACAATGCTTCTAAGAATGCCGGCGAGATGATTGAGAAGCTAACGCTCACATTCAACCGCACCCGACAGGCTGTCATCACCCGCGAGCTGATTGAAATCATCTCCGGTGCCGCTGCCCTGACATAAGAAGTGTGTCTAAGTAACACTCCAAAAAGGTTCGCAGACGCAGCTTCAAACAAACAGCAACACCAACCAAGCGATTTCTTTTTAAAACGATTCGAAAACGCCAGAGCTGCGTATTAAATATGATTAATTATGATTATCTGAAACATATACCCAGAATAAATAGCGTGGAACGAATTAACTGAATTTGCTGTTAACTATTTTGTCAAGTAAATATAACATAATACAGTTCCATGTCATTCTAATAATCTGCCAAACCTGCTTACAAAAACTTGGAAAATTATGGTTTATAACTCCATTCGGATTTATTTCCCTTTAAAACCCTTTGGAACTAGTCCTGTTTCTGCCTAAAATTGTAATAGCTAAGTATTACTTTGTTTTCCAAAACACTCTAAACTTGCCGTTCAAAATGATCAAAAATGTATTTAAGCATTGGCTTAAATAACCACAATTCAATCAAAAATTTCTGACTTGGTGACTCAATTTTATTTTGAAATCTATTCCCTTAATTTCATGCAATTCTTACCATATTTAATCTCCATAATTTTATCAACTTCCTCCTTAACTTCCTCCTTAACTTTCTTGTTAAACAAGAATAGCGAAATGATAAAACTGACCTTTCATTGTAGATCTATTCTCCAACTTTATTCTGTTCGTTTCGAATACCCCTGAAAAATTGTTATACAAAAATGTTGAAAAATGTATTTAAGCACAACTTCAAATAAGCAACTTTAAATGAAAAACTTTTAACTTAAGAACTATGGAATCAGATAAGACTGGCTCTTCAGCAAGAACTTTCTATACATGAAATCTAACACATATTCTGCAAGACATTTAAAATGTATGCGCCAATATCTTCATCTTGATTAGTCCATGTAATTAAAATGGTCTTATGCTTTGGATCCTTTTCATCCTCTTGAACTTGAACCTCAACAGTCTCCACAGCTATAATGCCGGTATCCTGCAACGTTACCGTCCAGCCAGTCAGCTTCTCTTCTAAAAGTAGCTTTAGCTTTTCGATGGTGCGCATCTTTGGTCCTGGATCATCCATTTTCACCTTTGATGTGAAACGCATGACATGCCGATTGATGCCGATCTCTTTAAGGGCATCCGTTAAATTTTGCAACATAATTCGATTATCCTTCATCACTAGAACGCCATGGATGAGGCGACGTCGCTTTGGATCCGGTGGCTGTGCGTTATAAGAGCGTGCTTCTGCTTTAAGCAGAGTAACAGAGGCATCCACGGGTATTTTTACCGGTGTGGAGATCACACACGTTTCGCCATTAGCCGGCATATATGTTTCCAGATTGAATTCATCACGAATTTTGGTGCGCAGGAATTTCATCTTTTCCGCCTCGCCATGCACAAGCATCACGTTTTTGGGTTCACAGTTCTGTATAAGCTGCATGATGCCTAAAAAACAAATAAATATCTTTAGTTTAAGCAATTGTCTATTTGGCTAATTGAGTTTCCAGTTACCTTTAGCATCGGCATGGGCCGAGAAGCTCATGTACTCAACGGCCATTTTTACTTCGACCACCTGTCGGTTCTCGAATTCGACTTTCTTGGCGCCACTTAGAATTTTATTACCTACGGTACCTTGAACACAATAGCCCGGCATAATGACCATGTTGTTCTCGTTGGGCGCCCACTTCTTAAAGATCTGAAGCGAGAGACCTGCATGCAACATACCGGGCGTAGCAAACACCACCATCGCACCTGGATTATCAATATATGCCTTATCAAATGGTTTTATGTGCTTGAAATCGAACATGTTACGATGCACAAAGGTCTTGCGTATCTTCTGGTTTGTCCATGTGATGAACATCTTATAGTAAGTGTTCGCTTTCTCTGTCAAACCCAGTGCAAAGTATATGGGATATTTGAGGTTCATACGCTCCCAATACGTCTCCAGCAAAATGCACAATTCTTGTGCTCGACCCAAGGCAAAGACGGGTATCAACACTTTGCCACCCTTGGCCACGCATTCGTGGACTTTTTTAAGGAAATCACGTTCGCGACATCGCTTTGAGTCGCGTATTGTCGTTGCATAGGTGCTCTCGGAGATTAACAAATCGGGCCGGCATTTGTCGATCCAGGCAGCGCCCAAATGTCGATCTGGTGTCATGTTGTAATCGCCCGTATAGACGACGCTCTGTGAGCCGACTTTGATCCAAAACATTGCAGCACCAAGCACATGACCAGCGTAATACGCTTTGATCTCCAGATCGGTGTCTACCATCATGCTTTGGTGCAATGTAACTGGAATTACCTTTTTCATACAGTCCTTGATCATTTGCGTGGTGAAGAAATTGGATTCACCCTTACGCTCCACGGCAACTTTGCGCATATCCTCCAACAAAATCGGCGCAATGGCCTTGGTTGGATGGGTCATATAGATGGGACCGGTGTAACCAACGATCTCCGACATGTAAGGCAAGGCACCGCAGTGATCTATGGTTGATATAGTACATATTGTGATTGTAATGAATAGAGTGAATCACTTACCCAAGTGGAAGTGCGAGATGATCACACAATCAATGTGACTCGTGATGGGTCCTTCAGGCACAATGTACGAGAAGTCTGGAAAGCGTCGCTCATCGTTGTAGCCCATGTGCATGCCACAGTCCAGCATTATGTTCTTCCCGCCCATCGAGAGCAACAGACAACTGCGACCCACATCTTGGCCGGCGCCCAATGGGGTTATTTTGATGTCCGGCATTTTGATGGTAGATGATTTTCAATAATAGAATTTCTCATATAGTCGAAAATACAATTCAATGTGACCGCAGTGTGAATGGCCAAATATGCCGATGGCTGCGAGCGATGTACTAAACTATGACATTCAAATGTTTGTGATAGCACACAGCTGTTGCGCTTGTAAAGCAATGTTGACTGTTAAGTGAGGAGCAGCTGACTAATAACGTAGTTTGTTTACAATTTAAATAATTATGTTAATGTTAATAACAGTTTGGGCAACAGCTGCTGCTCACACTTGCAGGTTGTCTGTAAATAACATTTTCATCTGGCTGTTAAGAACAGTTGGACTGTGTTATTGTTTGTCTTAAAGCGGGAGAACAAGTAAATAGTAGTCAACAATAATTGTGCGGAAATTAAATTTAAATAAAATGCCTGATACTCTGGAGGACTCGGATCCTTCTACAATATCATGCATATGCGTGGAAGGACATGCCAATGCGCTGGCATTGAACAAGGATCACAACCAAATAGCAGTGGCCGGGCGAAGCTGTATGCAAACAAAACAAAACAAATGCAGCTTGCGAATTTTATAAACGATTTCAATTTCATTGCAGTGCTTAAGGTTTATTCATTTGACAACGATGGCTTCACCGAAGTGTGTAATATGCGTGGCAAAAAACCAAAATCTCAGCTATTCGGCCAACGATGTGGCATGGAGTACACTGGATAACAATATATTAGCCACTGCAGCAACCAATGGCGTCGTCTCCATTTGGGATTTATCCAAATTCGGACGACAAAAGCAGTCGCTTGTCTACAATGAACACGAACGCACCGCACACACTGTCACCTTTCACAGCAGCGAACCCAATATATTAATCTCTGGCTCACAGGATGGCACCATCAAATGCTTTGATATTCGCTCCGATAAGTCGGTGAACACATATTTCAGCAACTCTGAGTCGGTGCGCGATTTAAAGTTCTCGCCACACTCACAGAATGTGTTCTCCGCCGTCTCAGAGAACGGAACCGTTCAGCTGTGGGACATGCGCAAGTGTGACAAGTGCATGGTGCAGTTTACGGCGCACAGTGGTCCGATTTACACTTGTGATTGGCATCCCACTCGGAATTGGCTGGCCACCGGCAGTCGGGACAAGCAGATCAAGGTGTGGAACATGGATGGACGCGCCAGTCTCGAGTATACCATTCACACTATCGCTGTCGTGAGTCGCGTCAAGTGGAGACCCGAGCGCACGTAAGTCACCTTACTCCTAATAACGATTACCTGTCTAAATTGGCCTATTCTTTGTAGTTACCACATTGCTAGCTGTGCGCTCGTTGTGGATTACAGCGTCCATGTGTGGGACATAAGACGTCCTTATATACCATTTGCCTCATTTAATGAGCACACAAATGTCACCACGGGTATTGCGTGGCAGGGCAGCGATTCGCATTGTCTACTCTCTACTGGCAAGGATTCCATCATTTATAAGCATGCGTTTAAGGATGCCACGCGACCAGCATTGAAGGCGAATGCTCAGGGTGCCAGTTTGGGCAGAAACGGCGACATTTCGTTTGCTAACAAAATTAAGGAATATGCCACGAAGTCAAGCGGCGCTTCAAATACCAAAACCACCAACTTCATGTGAGTTTTCAAGGCAAAAAGCATGAAACCAGCAAATCATTAACTCTATATATATTTTCATTAGAAGTCGCCGTAAATCTAATCAGCCCGGCAACATGCAATTCCATCTGGATCATTCCAAGATGTACATGTTTATGCTCAAGAATATGGCAAGTCTACCTTAAAAATGTATGACCATTTTGTTTTAAATTTAAACTCTCTTTAATCCTTGACAGAATATGGATTCGGGTACTGGGTATCCGGCTCACGATACCACAACTGAGTTGCGGGTGCATGAATGCTTCATTGGCTGCGCCAAGGAGCTGCTGTTAAGCGGCAAGAAGCTGGCTGAGCTGTGTGAGCACAACGCCAATGTATCCAAGAAATACGGCAAACACAATGTGAGGTCAACAAATATTTAACATCTATCATTTATATTAACAAACTCCTTTTACAGGCCACCACATTGTGGAATTTTGTAAAGCTTTTTTATGGCAGCAATCACTTTGAGCCACCCTTCGAGCACCGCTCGTCGTTCTCCAACCAAAAGAATCCCATGAGTTCGCGCCGTGCCACACAAGTTGCCAGCGATTGGGCGCCACATGAAATGGGCCAAGACTTAAATGGCAACAGCCAAGAGGTGGCACATGAAACAGCGGATGCCAGCGAAGATGGCGATGAGCTGGGCGGTGGTGGCAAACAGCAACCACCTCCAACCAGTTCGGTGATACTCTCCGAGACGCAAATCATCAGCGAGATTACGTTTGATAACTTTGAACTGTTGCGCAATGGCTTTATTTACGTGGGTCCAGCGGATGTTACCAAAGCGTTAGCTTTGCCTGACACGGCGTTGCATCATGATGTGCAAGCAGCGCGTCCGCAGCTGGACTTGAAGGCATCCGATCATGAGAAATCGCCGGTGAGTGGCGCATTGAATGCAGCATAATTGAGTAAATAATATAAATGTATTTCTCTATCGTTAGCCTCCGCATGTGCCCAGCATCTTGAAAGTGAGTCATGTGCCACCAATACCCATGTGGGAGCCACATCAATTTGTGGCCGATGCTCTGATGCTGCAGAACGATGTGGGCGATGTGCAGACCGCTTTAATTGTGCTCATTGTATTGGGAGAGGCACGCAAGTTGCTACCAATTGAAGATGCTGTTGTGGTAAGGATTCTTCATTAGCAAAGACACAAGATTTCCCAGTTAAAATGAGTTCATTTTTGTAGGAACACTGGTTTCACACCTATGTGGATCAGCTGCATCGTTACGAGCTGTGGAACGAAGCCTGCGAGGTAATCAACCGTGCCTGGGTGCGTTCAGTGCGACAGCTAAATCAACACTCCACTGTGATGCACACGAATTGCGGCGAATGTGGTCGACCCCTTGGTGGCAATGTTGGCTGGTACTGCGATAAATGCAAATCAATGCAGTCGGCCAAGTGCAGCGTCTGTGGCCTAATTGTGCGTGGCGTGTACGCCTGGTGTCAGGGCTGTTCCCATGGCGGACACATTGAGCATTTGCAGCAGTACTTTGCGAAGCATTCAAAGTGTCCCAAGTGCGGACACTTGTGTTCGTATTCGTGACATGTGGATGAGCCATAAATCCATTCTTAATTGTAAATTATAGCAAAATAATCAAGATTGTATATAAAGCAAAAATGTGTTAGCCATAGAATTGTTGTTTTAAAAATTACTGTATATATTTACATGCAAAACGTACACATATATATCTGTAGATTGTTAAAAGCTACTTGATAAACGTACTCTTGAAGGGCATTATAACAACAACCTTTATCGCATATTCAGTAGCAGAAAAGAGAGAAAAAATTATAAAATTGAGAGTTCTGTAAGATTCAAAAATAGAATACAACCATATTGCGGTTGCCTTAGCCATCTAACTAATTGTATGTCCTTATGGATGGAGTTGTTAGGATACCAACCATTAAGGACACCACCGCCTGCCAGCGCTGTCCAAAAATCCATGCGCCAAGTGCAATGCAATTTTGTGCAAAAGTGATTTTAGCAAATGCAGCAAATGAAATGAACATTTTTTTGTAACCGAGTGAGTTCATTTCTTTTTTGAGTTTTTGACATTGCGCCTTGCGCAGCTGTCGCTTTAAGTAAATTGTGCAATTTTCTTAAAGCTTGGATTTTGGAGAAGCGTTGGCGGCTAATTGTCAAGAGGCAAAATCAAGGCTCACAGTTTGGCAAGCATCGCTGACAACACCTGCGGCAGAGGCTGAGGTAACATTGCGTTTTGTTGGCGCCTCTTCGTCATAGCGAATTGTCATTGAATTCGAGTTGCCGGGTATCAAAACATAGCCGAGTGTTTCATAGAACTTAATGAGTTTGTCCTTGCAATCCAGCGACATTTTATAGCAGCCCAATTGCTCGGCCAGCAGCGACACGGTTACAACAATGCTGTTAAAGAGGTTGATGTTGACATTAATCTGCATTATAGAGTAATTGTGAAACTTACAGTTTTCCTAATTGCTTGCCACGATAGGTGTCATTGACCACAACATCCTCCAAGCGTCCACGCTGCAAACAAAAAGAATATATCATCAATAATAGATCATATAGTTACTTGTGGGACAACTTACCACTGCACAATTGTGTATGAACTTGCGTTCAATGATTAGGGAGGCAGCTCCAATGATTTCACCCTTGCGTGTGTCCTCAATAACCGTGACATAATAATCCCCGCTAGCTTTCATCTGTGAAAAGCGCGCTGTGAAAGATTTATTAAAATTAGCTAGACTGGAATTTGAAGTCTAAACTCATCACTTACTCAAAAACTGTGTGCGTGTTACGTTGCCCACATGTGTGAGCTGGGAAAGCAGCTGCAGAAAGCCGCGATCATAATCCGTATCCTTCAAAGGACGCACCTTCATCCATGGTTCACCAGGATTGGCAGCCGAGATGAATGGCTGGAACTTGGCTGGGCTGCGATGAAAATCGAGCTGCTGCAGCACTTTTGGATCATACAAATATGTTTCTTGCTGGAAAACAGTAAAAGAGAGTCAAAATAATAAGTAATTGCAAAGTTAATTAATTAGTATATTGATTAAATGATTAGTATATTGCTTGCTATAAACAATATATCAATTGTAATAATAAGCAAATGAGAATAAATCACTTTGTGTATGAACTAGATGCTAACCGTAAATTGCACCATTTTAAAGAAAAGGGCCAACGTCAGCAGTTGACGCCGTTGCAAGAAAGACTGACAACAGGTAGAAAGACAACAGTGTAGAAGCAGGAACGGTTAAAAAACGGTTGAATAGCAACTGGTTTCAATCACTTTCGATGGCCGCTGTGACTGGTTTTTTCGGTTAACATGTTTTTCTTTTCTTTTGTTGCGCATTAATTTCAACGTAATCGTCAATCGCAAACCGGTAAAATGCGTACACGGTTGGCGGGTCTATTATATATTATTGATTTCAGTTTATTGTTGTGCGAACAGCAGGATTTAATTCGCCAAGCCCGCCAAGTTGCTTTTCAAGGTTGCAAGTGCTAATTTAACTGTCACATGGCCACGTTGTTCGCTTGGAATTCTATTTAAAATGTAAGGCCCAAGAAATACTCACCATTATTTTTGTTTTTATCTAATATTTTTACGTCTGATAGTGGTAAATAACAACAAGAACAACAACACAGCACCCACGCACGCAAGAACTTCAGAAGAAGGCGGAAGTTTTTTCCGCTTGTGTTATCTCTACAACTTACAGGAGCAAGCGACGGTGCGCGACTGAGTAAAGACTGTAAAAGAGCAGACCGCGAGCAGTGTTCGTGAGATTCTAATTGGCAACTACTCACTGAGTGAGTGAGTGACGAAACAGACGAAGCACCTTTCAAAGTGAACGGCAAAGAATGTGTAAAAGGCAAATTGCCAATTGCAGTATCTGTTGAATCGTCAAGAAATAGTGCATGACCCTGAAGAGAACTGAGCGAATGTAAACATTTAAACAGCTGACTTGGGAGAGAGCAAGAGAGAGAGGGAAAAAAGAAAGAGTGCTGCCAGCTAGTGTTAAAATAAAAGTGTTGCTCATTTATTTCGACATTTATACAGAATAAATAACAGTTTTTACGTTGCTGCAATGTATTTGGGTGTTCGGTACATTTCGTAGGCAAACTCCTCCCGATGACTAGGATCGTATTCTAAGCCAACATAATCAATTTCTAACCCAAATGGGCCATCCATACCCTTCTTGGCGGCCACAGAGAAACCAAAATGCGTTACACAATTCAGTTGTATGGCATTCTGACGATCCTGAACGCGTCCTTTGGACGACAGGAAGAACTTGGAGAAAGGTATTTTAGCAATTTGCCAATGGGGACCACCACGTGTGTACAACACATAATGATAGATATCATTCCACATCAGATCAAAGTAACCTTCGGTATGCAAATTGATCAAATAGCTACGTCCGTCGCCGCGGACTTTGAGTATCAGCATGTTGTACTGTGTCCAGTCGTAGGTGGTTTCTCTTTTGAAGGATTTCTGCAATAGATGATATTGTTATAAACTCATTCAATTATTATTAACTGAATTTACTTACTCGCACACGCTTGGTGCGTATGTTTGCATAGCCAGTTCGCTTGATGATGCCATCCTTAGTGTGCTGCGAGCTAACTTCGCCATGAAAGAGTCCAGCACCAGCTGCGCTCAGCTCGAGAGTGGCACTGCTCTTACCCTCTCCATGATCCGCGTCCGTTGTTACCGTCCACTTGTCGAGCACATCGGGTTCTTTGAAATCAAACACGACATCCGTTTCTCCGGGGCGAAATACCAATATCGGATCGCTTTCCAGCTTTTCTTTAACTTCCTGTTTCCATAGTTTGATTTCCTCTTTTAAGTCACGAAATCCATCAATAATTTGTTGTTTTTTTGAAGGTTCTGGCAGTTTCGTTTTATACCCGGATTTTTTTTCGCGTTCCCAGAAAGTGTGTTGCACGGCTGTGGTGTGAATTCGCGCAGCTGGCAGCCAGCAGCTTAAGCGACTTGTTTGTCGAACCAGGCAATGCATTAGAACATATTTTATTAAACCAAAATATAACTATTATGCCAAACGCGGAGAGAGCAACAACGTAACGAATAACAGCTGTGTTTTTGACATTCACAACACAGCGGAAGCAACTGCTGGTTGCCACGAAGTATGAATCACTTCGTTGTGAATAGCAGCTGTATTTGTTTTTTGTTTTACGGTCCATCGTAGAAAAGTGCAAAGTTTGCAAAATTTAATATTGGTAATGAAATTACAAGAAATGGAAAAATGTTCGGGTTCCAGCGATTGGAATGTGATTTACTGGGTAATCGGCAGTATTCTAATGCCCATAGCCCTACCATTAGCCGTCATTAATTTATGGCAACGATTCCGCGCTCAAAAGTACCGAAATCAGCTGCCCGGCAAGGTAAGTAACAAGAGTATTTGGAGAAACAATATATTATTAATTATTCTCACATGCAAAAATATTAAGGTTGTGCTTATTACTGGTGCCAGCTCAGGACTTGGCGAGTCGCTGGCGCACGTCTTTTTATCGTGCAGGCTGCAAGGTTATCCTAGCTGCCCGTCGCGTCGAAGAATTAGAGCGCGTTAAGAAAGATCTGATGGCACTTGATGTGGTAAGTGATGTAGAGAGTTAAATGGGTCATTTGCTTAATCATATAACGGTTAAATACATGCACATTATAATGTAAATATAACACTTTGTATATCACGTAACAAAATTCCAATCATACCCCAACAATAAATAAATAGGTATTAATAAATCTGTACTAATTACAGGATCCCGCCTATCCTCCCACTGTGCTGCCATTGGATCTATCTGAGCTCAATTCCCTACCCGATTTTGCAGCACGAGCCTTGGCTGTTTACAACCAAGTCGATATACTCATCAACAATGGTGGCATAAGCGTGCGTGCCGATGTAGCCGCGACTGCTGTCGATGTGGATCTTAAAGTGATGATTGTCAACTATTTTGGAACTGTGGCATTGACAAAAGGTATGAACTGTTCATAGCAAATATACATAAACAAATATTCTTTTAAATATATATTACATTACAGCATTGTTGCCGTCAATGATTAAACGTCAGACTGGCCACATTTGCTTCATTAGCTCCGTACAAGGTAAATTCGCACTACCCCAGAGGGCAGCTTACTCCGCATCAAAGCATGCAATGCAGGCATTTGCTGATTCTCTGCGCGCTGAGGTAGCCAGCAAAAAGATCAATGTGTCATGCATCAGTCCAGGCTACGTGCGCACGCAACTCTCGATGAATGCATTGACTGGTTCAGGCAGCAGCTATGGAAGTGAGTAGAGACATTTTAAATGCTTTTCCATTGCTAACATAATTCATTTCTAGAAATGGATGAAACTACGGCCAAAGGAATGGCGCCAGACAAGTTAGCCGAGCGCATTCTACAATGCATTATGCGTAAGGAGCCTGATATCATTGTTAGCGATCTACAGTCCAAGGTTGCATATTATTTGAGACATTTGTTGCCGTCTGTCTATTTCTGGATTATGACTAAGCGGGCGTTGAAGTTGGAGAAAGCGTCAAAGAAGTCAAATTAAATTAGTTAAGTTTTAGTTTCGTTTTTATTGTTATTTGAATTTTGCATTGAATGAAAAATTATAAAATATCGCGATGCATGTGCAGTGTTAAAAATTAGTTACATTTGCATAATCATAATATTAATAAATTAAATAATTACTGTAATCATACCATTAAAATTAAGTACAACTTAGGTGTTCACATATTTCTTCTTCGTCGGTTCGCAAACTTATGTATATTATAATAATTATTGTTCTTAAGTGATGCATTATACAATATATTTGTTCACAATTATTTTATTTTCGGCTTTCATTTTACGAATGAGTAATTGACAAAATATTTCATATTTGATACGGTCTTTGACAACATTGAAATCTTGTTATTAACTAGGGATACGGATCTCTGCGAGGAGTCTTGAATACGTGTTAAAATTCATTTATCTAAATTATACAAAAACATAGTTGTAATCATTGTAATCAGGTGTAGTGAGTGCAAAATCTTGATGAAAATACACACCAAAAAACAAAAATAATTACAATTGAGGTACACACAAAGATTTTAAAATCTGTTTTGCAGTTTTACGACTAAATTATTACATACATATGTATATAGTTTAAAATCAATGAATTTCTTATGTACAATACACAAAAATGGTTAATTTCGCGTTAAATAGTCTTTTCTTCCACGCTCAAAATACTTTTATCGGTCCATCAGCCGATCATCCTCAACTTAGATCATATTTCTTTGCATTTTGTTTTTTTTTTTTTTATATATATACAGTACATAAACATTGGCAATTTTCTTTATTCTTGATTTTCTTTTTTTGTATCTTTTGTGTTTTTTGGTAAGTTTAATAATATTGCCGATAGTTTGACGTTAAAAAAGAATCTGCGCCTTGTATAGTTTCATATTTAAATATTTTATCATAGGTTCTCGATTTATGTTTATTCTTTTTTTCTTGTTCAATTGTTAAGACTTAAACTTACAACTAAAATTCGATTTTTATTCTTTTTTGTTCATTTAAGCATTTCAAAGCGATTGTCGCGTACTTTATCGTTATTTCGTTTCATAGCTTGCCTACGCGTTAACGTTAACTTTCTGTCCCATGTCCCATTTCTACGTGGGTCGGTAATTTTTGAGCTGAGCATAAGTAGCATATCTATATCTTTCTATAATGAATTGTATATTCCAAAAAAAATATACGCAAATGCTCATAAAATTGCACTCCCCGTGTAACTATTTTACCACCCGTCATACAAATGCAAATACATATCAGAACTATACGCAATCTTAAACGCCAATTTTCAACACAGTGTTACAATTACAGTAGCTTCGACTATATATATAGGGGTTTTCCAATTATCTTACGACTACAAATCGTTAATTATTGGGGGTTTTATTTTGCAAGCCGTTTGCTCAGTGATTCGATACGCTACGTGACTATTCGTGTGTGAGTGTTATGAGTGTTTATGAATATCGTTAGGTGTTTCTTCATTGCTCTAGTTTTTTTTCTTTTGTTATTGCATATAAAAACTATTTATGTATGTATATATTTCGATTTGATTTCTTATATACACTACTACTAAGAATGGCGCAGGCATTTTAGTGTGTGTGTGTAATGTATGTGTCTATGTGTCATTGACTGGGAGGATTAGCATTAACTTCTCTATTTGATTTTGTTTGCGACTACTATTAACTACGTTCGATGCATTTTACTTTTGATTTATTGACAATTATCTCGTTGGTTATATTTTATTGTTACTAAGTATCATTAATTTGCAACTTTCCCCCTGGCTACCCAGTCTACTTGGCTACACTCTTCTCCATTCTCTTCGTTCTCAACTACAGATCTTAATATCGTTTTTTGATCTTCTTGGAAAATATGTTATAAGTTTTAAAATTTGTTGGTTAATTTCTTGTTCTTAAACATTTTCGTTAATAAAATAGCACCTTGTATTGTTGTTCTGTTCTGTGTGTCGAAGTTTACAGATGACAATGATAGTAGTTAAGAGAAACAGATAGCGCGATACTTACATATATAGAAGTAGAAATCTAACAAAAAACATAATACTCTATGTAGAAAACAATATTAACAGGCCAATAATAGTACAAGAATAGTCTGATTGTGTGCAGCAATCGATTTGTGAGTGGTCTTGGATATACATACGAAAAGAGTATATTGTAATCGATCTATGGGATATATTTTAGGTTTGCATTATAAAAATTGTTTTGATTATTTTTCAGAGAGCACTGTGTGATACTAGGAAAAACATTGCGAAGTGTGTCGTATATGCAAGACGATCAAGTTTCGAGAGCCGCACACAATTTAGGTTATAGCATTAGATTAAATTACAGTTTACAAGATATATAGTTACAGATCACGAATACAATACAACAGTTAAGTAGTAAAAGGTACAATGTGCGGTGAGTGCGGCTGGCTTCGGCGGTGGTGTGGTATGTATAGTGATTGTGGTCGTGTTGTTGTGGCATTGGCATTGGCATTGGCTTTGGGTGGGTGAGCATTTATGGTTTATGGATAAGTCAAGTTAGGCGTTGTGTGTTGATAGAGCCATAAGCACGAGCGTTGTTAGCGTTAATTAATGATAATTGTGGTCGTTTTGGTACTTGGTATTTGGTGTGCAGGGTGTGTGGAGGGGATGTATTGGCGTGGCATTCACATATTCAGCAGAAACGGCAAGTTTAAGGCAGTGTAAAGTACATACATATCTTGGATAATATGTATATATGTTTTAAATATATACAAATCTAAATTTTCTTTTATATATATATATGTATATGCATTTAAACCTATGCGACAATTTTTTTGTATAACTAACTTTAGGACTTATCACTTTCACTTGGTTGGTTTGAAATGAAAAGAAATGGCGCTGCTCTTAGCTAACCAAATTCTCAATATCAGAGACAACCACCTCCAGATCCGATGGCAATCCATTGTCCATTGCCGTCGTGGGTAATGCTGGCGTTGCTGTTGCTGCCGCTGCTGCCGTTGAGCGTGATCTGAAATTGTGAAGACTGCGTCGAATGGGTTGCGTCGTTTGCCGTTGGCTGCTGGTCACGGCGCTTGCGGAGGCGGATTGTTGTAGCGCATGATGCGGTAACGCTGACGTTGCAGCACTGGACGAAGTGGTCGTTGTGCTGCTCGACGACTGACGAGAGAAGCTAGGCGGCGGCGCATGAGATGCCGTCGCTGCAGCTGCTGCCACTGAGGAGGAGGAGTTGGAGCCGCTTTGTCCATTGAGACTGGCGCGTGGAATGTTGCTGAAGCTGTTGCGCGAGTTGCGCGTTGGCGGCACCGGTGCTGGGTGTGACGGCGTCGCATTCGAAACGCTGCTGTTTCTGCGCAGATTGGCGTTGGAAGTTGATCGGCGCTGTGGCGTTGCTGCAGTGGGAGCTGCTGCTGATGCTGCAGTTATAGGCGGATCTTTTCCGTTCTTGGCAGCACTTGCCTTAAGATTGAGACTGCTGCGCTTCTTGGACTTGGCCATGTTTTGGCTCAGATTGATGAGATTCTGTGTGCTGCCAAAGTTGCGCGTTAAATTTATGGATCCACCAGAGTTGTGTGCCTCATTCTTGCCCGCCTTACTGCTGCTACGACGCGGCGCCACTGCAAACGGATTGTGTGTGGACAACGAATTTGAGCGTCGATAGGAGCTACGTTGTCCTGCTGCTGTGGATGTTGCTGCTGCGCCTTCTGGGCTGGCACGTGTTGAGCTTGGTGCAATTTTGCCACCGCTACTGCTGCTGCTTGGCTTCGTATCAATTGCCGCGGCGCTGCCGCTGGGCAAATCAACATTCTCATAGCAGTGGTCGGTGCTATTGCGTTGCGTTGGTGGCTTCAGTGTCTCGTAGTTGGGCTCGTTGAGCGTCAGAATTTGATTATCGTCCTCTGCTTCGTTGCACAAAAGCAGCGCAGTGCGCTTTGCACGTTCCGTATATGGTCCCTTAGACGTGGTCGGCTGTCCACTGGAGCGTGCATTGCTCTTTTGTGTGCGCTTTGGACGTGCGCCAGCGCTGACGCCCACAACGTGCGTTTTCACCTTGGGCTTCTTAGACAGCCGCAGCGAGAACTTGAATGGTGGCTTGTAGACGACCTGCAGTTTAACCTTCTCATTGGACAGGTTGCCCATGGACTTGGTCTTTTGCGGCGTTTTCTGCACCAGTCGCTCTGGCGTTGACTGCGACTTGCTCATCACATTGCGCACTCGTGAGCTATGCTCAATGTGCGATAATGGTTGTGCCACAATCGGCGACTCCAGAAGCCATTTTTGCACTTTGCCAAAAGTGTTGGTGTGATTGTTGCTCGTCGACAGATTGGAGCCATCGTCGCCATTGCCACCATTGTTGCGCTGTGAATAATCAATGATTTCCTTCATATGCTTGCCGAGCTTTTTGTTGGATTTCTTAGCTTGATCCTCGTCAGTTGCACTCGTTTTTGATTTCTTCTTTGTCACTCCCTGCGTTCTTGATGTTTTCTTTGGCTCTGCGCTGGTAGTGGCTTTAGCTGCTCCACTTGAACGTACTCCTGCTGTTGCTCCAACGCCATTGGTCGACTTCTTGCTGCGCTCACCACGAACCTTCTTCTTGAATGGCACTTTAGTGCGTACCGCCGTGTGTACGATGACGCCGTTATTGTTCTCCGGTAATCGCACAGTTTCCGTGGTGGCACTATGAATGATTGTCACCGACTTATGCTTCAGATTCGATCGTTTCGCCAGCAGCTTTGTGCTCAGTATCTATAGCAAGAACAAAGAAAATCATTAGTCATGTGAAAATAAATAAATACAATTTGAAGTTTAATGGTTTAGTGTGATGCAAGCTTAATGCCCGCTTAAATGCGTTCTAATAATAGCCATATAATCAATAGGCAAATGAAGCGCTTTATAATAAGGTATATTAGTTTCAGGTTTCGGGTTCATATCTGGGGCTCACCCTCGCCCATGGCGTGTGATTCGGCTTCATACTGATCCCTTAACATACATGTGACCACACGCATTAACTTTTTAAAACAAATACTCATACAGATTAGAAGCAAATAATTAAAAGATATAAAATCATGCTTATTAAATAACACACAAAAACGTTTTCCCATTTTTTTAAAATAATAAATCCACTTGAAATGCATTCACAGCTTTCAGAGAAGAAAAATAAACTCTTGTCGTATCACGTACCAGTAGCAAGAAGACTCCAATGGCAGCCAGTGCTACAGTGTACCAATGTTGCTGCATCCACTTCTTGAAAGTAGCAATGCTCTCCTCTGACAGCAGCAATTTACGCAGCGTAGCCAAAGGTCCAGACGGATCAACTTCCCGGCACTTTTGAAACACATCGCAGTAGCTATGAGAAAAGTGAAATTAGTAAACAAAATATTTAAGTCAGCTTCATCTAATTACCCATTGTAGTCATTGCAAGGTGTTCCCGGTTTGGAGTACATATCGGGCACATCGAAGGGCGCCTCATTCCATTCAAACGAACTGCGACACGGATTATTCTCACCTGGCAACTTACAACACAACTCGCATGACTTGATGCGATCATCCTCAGGTCCTGGTATGCATTGGCATGACTCGAGGCCGTAGGCCAGGCATATGCTGCCTGTGCAATCGCCCATATAGCAGACAAACTCCTTGTTGCAAATGGTCTTGTTCGGTTTGTTCACCGATGGCGGACATTGAGGTACACGACCATCACAAAACGAAGGATCACGGCAACCATTGTCGTCGCGACATTTGTCGCCAAACTTCACCTTGCAGTCGGTTGTGCAGCAAGGACCTTGCGACGGACTGCAGCGTGCATGTGGCGTCAGTGTGCAGGGCGTTTCATCGATGTGCGGATTCCGCGACATGGGGAAACAGCAGGAATCCTTGCAGTCCTCTTCCCAGCCACAGTCACATTGCTCGCCTGGCTCAACAACGCCATTGCCACAAATCGATGATTGCGGCTCCGTAAAGCAGCCTTTCATTGAGCGAGCCTTGGCATTCAACACAGGCTCTATTGACTTTAAGGAGCACGCGCTGAATTTGTTGTTGTTCTTTTTGTCGCCAGATGTCGCGCGTGCAAACATAATGAAATTGCCATCCTCGCCACCTGGCGTGCACAGCTCTGGATCGTGCTGTTAAGCAGAGAAAATAACCTTGTAATTATCGAAATATAGCGGACTTTAAGTTGTACTTACAGGTGAGCCAAAGTTATGGCCAATTTCGTGCGCTAGGGTCACATGCGAAACAGCAGGTGGAACATGTTTGCCATAATTGAGGAGCGTCACAATGCCTGTGTTTAACGACTTTAGCGATCCTCGATAGTGGCCATTCTTTTCACAAACGCCACCGGCATTCTTTAGATCACCTGTCCATGCCAGACCCAAAGTGCCCATCTCAAAATCACGATAGGTGAACATATAGGCTAGACAAAAGGCATCGTAGTCCTCCTCTGTGGAACGAAAATGTAAAGGTTACTTAAAAGAATTATGAATCTATCTTTATTGTGACTTACCTGAAAACAATTCCAAGAACTTTTCAACGCCATAATTGCCAGGAAATCGATAGCTAGGATCCTTCATAGCATTCATGTTGTGAACCTTAATACGTTTGATCATAAACGTAATATTGTCTGGTTTTCCATCATTGTTGAAATCCGTATTGCGATAAATAGAATTGGCGCGTTGAACATGCCGTGTAATAGCCTCAATTGAGGCCTCATCACTGCCCATCTTCTGGAAGAATGTGTGATCCGCTTGCAAATAAAGCATGCAAGTCGTCTTACGATCATAAAGCAGACGAGGCGAGCTATGAATATCATCGCCACGACCACTCAACAGATTCGTCATCAGCATGGTGTTAAAACTGGGATTGTGTGGATTTGGGGCGAATATTATCTCTGGATTGTAATTGTTTACAATAATATTGGGTTTCTTGGTGGCGCCATTCTTGGTAATAATCTCTACATGCGTCTTATGGCTGGGACGATCATTGGCCCCGTTGCTGTTGCCCATGGAGAGCGTTGTCCAATTGGCATTGAAAAAGTTATTTGGCAGGCTGTTGCTATTGTTGGCATTCGGCTCCTCGTAAGGTGTGCCAAATTCTGGCTCTATTGGCCGGTTATAGGTGCTAACAATGATGTTTTTATGCTTCGTGTACAATTTGCGTACGTTGTTGTTGTTAGAATTTGAATTGGTATTGGAGTTGCCATTGTAGCTGCGACTGCTATCGCCAACATTGGAGGGATTAAAGTTATTTACAAGTATATTGCGATTAGGTGTGGGCTTCGTTAACGTCGCCAGAAAGCTTTCCGTGCTTCGCACAGTCGTTGTTGTTGTTACTGTGGATTTTTTCGGTGCCTCCTCACTGCGATCCTCCTCGGAGGCCAGCACTCGAAAATCATCGTTGTAGGGAACCTCAAGATCCAACGGCAACGGTGGATTGCGATTATAAGTTGGAGCAGTGACGTGCTAGCAAATTACAAAACAATTACCAGTTGATTCTTGTATTTATAAACTGTTTACTTACCTCCTCCTCGGGCAACCAACGTTTCTGCCTCAAACGTTCGCTGGCGCAATGCGTCTTAATGGGCGATTTAGATGACAAACCGCTGGCAAATGAATTGTGTTGTTGCATATTTACATCGCTTAGCTTATAGACAATGCTATGAACGCCACTCTCGGCCAATTGCTGTGAGTAACGCTGCGCTGGTTCAATATAATAATGCTCAGCTTGCGTCTCAATTGTGCCATCGAGCAGATTATCACTTGTGAGTATCGCCTGGACATGGGCAGCCTCGTCATCCTCCAGAGTGCCCGTGTAAATGCGTGACACATCGTAATCGATGGGTCCCAGTGTGTTTTCGATTTCCACATCATTTGCGAACACCGAATTTGGCTGCTGACGCAGCACCAGAAGAAAGTCTCTGTAAGAAACAAAAGAATTACAAATGTGAATAATGCACTTTTGAATTAAAGCCCGCCCACGCAGTCCACTCACCTGTCGTGTGCAGAGAAATTCAGGCGTATTGTGTGCGCCAATCCCAGGCCACTTGACGGCGGATCCACTTGACGTTTTCGACGGGCGCGTGCCTGCTCCAAGTGTCGCTGTTGTGCCACCTGCAACACTGAGCGATCGAAGTTCGCTGCCTCCCAGTGCTTGATGTATGGCGTCAGTTTATGTGTGTAGCCTATTGGTGTTAAGAGATTAGCATCCAAGTGAGCTAGCGAAATTCTGATTGGGAACTTACCTGGTAGCTTGAGCGGAGTGGGAACTGCGAGCAACTCATTGATTGCGAAGAGCAGTGCAAGGAGCGCTAGCAACCAGCCCATTGCTTAATTCTCACTATGTTTTGTGTGTGTGTGTTTTTGTGTAAATGTGTTTGTGTGTGTGTGGAAACCTAACTAGTTCTAGGCTGGGGTTTTTTGTTGGCTTTGCTTGACCTTTGTTAGCCCCTCCGCCTCTTACATTATTGCAGCAGTTGTTGTTGTTGTCGGTTGGTGTTACTGTTGTTGTTGTTGGTATTGCCAAAGTGGGAAAACATCCGTTGTATGTGACATCTCACGCTTAGCTGCTGCAACAGAATGAATGCGAGAAGAATGAGTTTAATCGAGTTGATTGCAATAACGGTCGAACAACAAAGAGCTTGCACTTCAAAATTATACATAGTATAAGAGAGTACAATCATACATTGTATGTGTAATTCACGCAAATCACAGCATCAACAGCAACAGTATCTCAAGTGAGTAAAAAAGTTGCTTTCACCTTTTGCAGGCGAGTTCGTTAGCGAGAAGCGAAATTCGCAACAGTTCAAAAACAATAAAATATGTGTGTACATCTTTTGTTCAAAATTTACGTATTTTTGCATAAATGGCAAAAGCAACAAACTGCTATCCAGACAGAAGAAGCAGCAGCAGCCGCAGCGCAGATTCAGCTTCAGCATCTCATTAGCACTTTGTTCACACACGAATCACGCACACACACATGAACACTAGCTCTAATACGAACTCACACATGCATGCGAAGGCATAAACAACACATACATATTTATACATACGCTCGTTTGATTGTGTTGTGTGCCCGTGAAAAATTACTGTTAGCCTCTTAGTTGTTTCTTTTCTTTTTGTGTTAATGCACACATTTCTCTATTTAGTGATTGAATGAATTGCATTCTATTTGTACATTGACAAACAGTTTAATTGGCTAATAATCCTTTTTATTTGTGTGTGTATTCTTGAATTGTGTTTGTTACTGCTGCTCACTGTTGCTGTTGTTGGTAGCTGTGCTTTGGCTTAGCCAAAATAAAAATGCGGAAAATTCAATTAGTCAGCCACAAGGGTTATTTTTCTTACACATAGCAAATTGTTGCACTTTTTTCGTTTTGATAATTGGATTTGGGCTAAAACTCACAGGCAAAATATTAAAACAACTACACGAATATACACATATACACAAACACGCACACACACATAAACAATCGACCTCCGCTCGTTGCTGTATTGCCATTAACGTTGTGGCGTAAATGGTAAGCCAGCCAAGTTTTTTTCTGGCCTAAACCTGTTCCCTGGCTTATTGACGGGACGAAAATAGCAAATATGTTCTTGAATTTCGTACACTCATACTTTTTATTTTTCTTTTCGCGTGCTAATGTGAAACTTACATTTTATTCAATTAAACGCTTGCATTTTAATGCAATGCTTTTAAAAACAAATATTTTATTTCTCCCCACATATAAAACGGCTGCAGGTAACTAGTATCGATACTTTCTGAGCGCTGTCTAACTATATACTCGATAACAGTCGCTGTGTATGGAGAGTGACCGTCTGCGGGGTCTTTCTAAAGCACAGGATAGTGAGACCGTATCGGAATTATAATATTTTCTGCTGTCACACTTGCCCACATAAATAATAGTTAATTCGTTTAATTTAATAATTGACTGTAACTATGCTTGCGATAATAACAGGATTTCTTTACAATTGGTTAACATTCAACAACTTCTTTTATTAGATTTTGTTGCTTATTAATACCCAAGCGCAGATGATTAGCCTTTTCTTCTAGATTTTGTTTACATGCTAGTAACTTTTCCTTTTGTGTGTCCAATGTGCCTTCCATCGCCTCCAGTTTCCTGACTTTTTGCTCGTATTCGTCAAATACCTGCCACCAGGTTTCCAGGGCCAAGTTTTCGGGTTCTGTAAGCAGTGCGTGCTCAAACGCGGCGCTGTTACCAAAATTTCCTGTATTTGCTGTTGGTTGGGCAATCTCAAATGTTTCAAGATCAGCAAGCATTTCTTCGATTGTGGGTGCTGCAGGTGGTGGTGCTACTTGAGGTTTTGACTTCCTAAACATGTTGCTAAATGGTTTGTTTTGTTCTGAGCAACAGTAGAAATTGATAACGTCAGCAACAATATTTGATAACAGTCTTAAAAAATATACATTAAAAGGTCTTACATTTCTTCAAAATTACTCTCGACTTGTTTTTATTTTTTTTTGTAATACGTGTTTCTGTTTGTTAGACGAGCCTGTTTATGTATTTGTTGTTGTTTACATTTGGATCAGCTTGTCCATCGTTAGCGATGGAGAAAAGTCGATAACAATATATCGATGAACTCTTGAATATTTGTTTTTTATTGGAGGAATACCTTATTGGGAGTGCTGGGCAATATTTTCAGAGTTGTATTGCTACTATGAGAGCTTGTCAGCACTGGTTTCCCGCTTTTTAGTAGACCACTCGCTGTCTTAACAATCATTTAAACAATATTTATTCACTGTTAAACAGTAATTTAAGCAATAATGGCCCATCGTGATGAACTCAGCGCCGGTGCAAAGCACAAATTAATACAAGCAGCTGCGAGGGGAAAAGAACCCACTTGAAAAACTGACATATGATAGCTACAAATCTAATGCAGGCGAGGAGTTCAAACTATATTGCCGCACCAAAGGCGACATGGATGATAAGACCCTGAAATGGGCATTCAAATTGGCTGAACAGAATGTTGGTCCTTTTTACAAGGCGTTAAAAATGGGCTGGAAGCCGAAAATAAAACAATCGGAGCTAAACAAGAATTGGGCACGCTACTTAGTTGCTCTGAACCAACAAAAACAACCTGTGGCCTATACAATGTTTCGCTTCGACATGGATGATGGCGACTGCGTGCTCTATTGGTAACTGTAAATGTTAAAACTGTAATTGTGCTTTTCTAATAATTATTTTTAATCAGCTATGAGATACAAATATCTCCAGACTATCGAAGAAAAGGTCTCGGAAAATTCATGATGCAAACTCTTGAAGCTTGCGCCCGCCATTGGAGTCTAGAAAAAGTAATGCTCACCGTATTGAATAATAATGATAATTCGCAAAAGTTCTTTAAAAGCATCGGTTATATTACGGATGGAACTTCGCCAGATGTGATGAAACTGGAGGAGTATCAAATATTAAGTAAGTCCACATTGGGCTAATTATTTCATTTCCAAATAAACAGGCATTAAGATACAAATAGCATATACAGTAACAATTTAGTTTAACAACTTGACTTGGGCCTCCAAATAGTTGGCCATGCGAATGTCTTGGCTACTAAGGCCATTAACATCATGAGTGCTCAGAGTCACCTGCACTTTGTTGTAGCAATTGAACCACTCCGGATGATGATTGATTTTCTCGGCCAACAAGGCAACTCCAGTCATTAGGCTGAAAGCTTGATTAAAGTCCTTCAATTGGAACTCCTTGTAAATGGCATCACGTCCCTCAACTAATGTCCAGCCTGCGTCCAACAGTGGCTGCAGTTTCTCACTTCGTTCTTGCTCGGTTAGTTTGGCCTGCATTCAGAAACAATATTTGTTATAAACGAAAGCAACAAGTGTTTAATGCATTTGCTGAGAGACTTTCGCTGGCCTTCTAATCGGATGGTGATGACCTCGCGTGCCCCCCTCAAAGCGATAATCATGTCATAAGATGTGGTATCGACTTTTTTGTTTTCGATTTGTGTTTTAATGAATCAGATATTCACTTACCACCATTTTGCGTTTTGTCGCTGCTTTTGTGGTTAAAGTGAGTGCTTGTTGTCTGTTGTAATTGCCAATAACACCAGTTGCTACTGCTGCTGTTGCTGCTGTTTTCGTTGATGTCGGATAGAGAACTGAGCTCACATATCTGTTGCTGTTGCTGCTGCTGCGCGCAAACAACAAAGCTGCTCAATCTAAATCTCAGCTCACACACACACAATACTCACCACCACAACGGTACGCTGCCTCCCCACTTCCCCCTTGATTCAGCGGCATTCAATGTTTTTGTTGTTACCTTCAAGCCGGCGGCCGTTACCACCCAAGAATATGTTCGCTTATTAAGCAGACTTGCAACTTTTTGAAAGCCCATTCCCAGTCCATGCTGCGCACACTTATTTGTTAATAACATTCTGAAAAAACTGGTTTGCAAAATACCAATTTCTGTTAATGCAATGAATCTGTTCAACGACTAGTACGCTGCTCACCAGAGTTGGCAAAAACTAAATGCACAATTTGAAGCATTTGCTATGCAATTTCTTGATATATAGATTTCTTATAGGTAGTTTTTAGAATTTTTTGTTAAACTAAAACTTTTATTTAATTTAGGAAAAACATATTTGGATTGAGCTGTAGAATTGAACATTACGTCAACATTTTAAGCAATCAAACTTTTATTACACATTAAATAGTATATATAAATATATATAGATTTTGAATATATTTTATTTTATATTTCCCTTAAAACACCAAACTATTTTACATTTGTTTTATTTAATGCCAGAGACCCAAGCAAAGTTTTTTAGTATTTAAAAGTATATTTTAGTGTAGTATTTGCATGTTATGTTAACTAACAGGTTTCTGTTGATTGCTTCTGTTATTCTTTTAAAAACTGCAGTAACGGTCAAATGAAAGCTGAGCGGTTTTCAATTTGGAAAATTAAAAATGCACATGTATTTATTTAAATTTTATTGCCACTATGTGAATGTTACATAAGTGAGTATATGTAGATTTTGCTTGTCACAGTGACAGCTACAACTTTGGTATTTATTTATGCACCAAGTTGTCGGCAGCTTCCCCGGTGCCATAATAGTCGTAATCTGGACTGGCTGTTGAGGTGCCAAGCATGGCTGCTGGATGCTGAGTAGACGTGGCCGGCTCCACGACACGACCTGTTGTACTAGGTGACATGGTTGTTGTGGTCTTACGCCAACGGAGGCTATAACGGCTCCGCACAAATGGCGGCTTAGTGCCGATTACAGCATTGCCATAGGCTGTATGTGAGAAATTGCGGCTTAAAAAACCAATGAGATATATAAAAATATATTCTTGGACTTACCCAAATTGAATAGGCAAAAGCAGAGAATCAACAGTAAAGTGAATTTCATTTTGCAGAATGAGTTCAATGCAAACTGTGCCATTGCTTGCAATTAGCGCTGCATTTATAGGCCCGTTTTTGTGGATGATAATCAAACGAAATCCCACGGGCATCAGGCACAGAATGCCATCAAGAGCTCAACAAACCATTTCCCCAGAGTGCAGTTGAAGTTCATTCACCGCTTCTGCGGTTATTATATTTATTTAATTATCTTTGTTGAACACTTACACAAAAAAAACTTATGGGTTAAACGACATCGCACAATACATTAGAATCAGAAATGCTTAAGAAAAAATGGTAATAAATACGTGTGTATACGAGTATTTTCGAAAGGCAACACAAGGCCTACATCCACCTCCATCAATTATCTACTGTTCTGGAACGCTTTGGACCCGAAGGTATTGGCGGCGGCGGCACATCGGGTACATCGCTATTCTTGTTCTCCGAACCGTTCTTGATGTCCTCAAAACTGGGCGTTGAGTCCAAGCTATCGAGTGGCAACGGTTGCACTTCCGGCTGCGTTGGCTGCAAAGGTTGCTGAGGCTGCAGAGGCTCCGCTGGGGGCATAGGCTGTGCGGTGGCTGCTGCAGGACTGCGTGTAGGATATCCCTGACTGGGATAGTAATCGTAGGGCGGCAGATAGTTCTCACGTTGTCGCACAAAACCTTGCTGATCATAGATGAGCGGATATTGGCTGTAGGAATAAGGTGGCAACGGCATTGACTGTCCATTGTATGGAGAATTGAGTGGAATCAGCACAGGCGGCAGTCCTTGGTCGTTCAACGGCAATGGCAACTGCTCCTTGGTCATAATCTCCTTGGGATCTGTTTCGTCTGCTGTAGGAGATTGTGGTGCCAACTCGGGTTGTGGTTGCGAAGCCGGTTGCTGTTCACCGGGCACAATGCTGGGTTGATTGGGATCATAGGGTGCATAAATAGGCGGAAATTGTGTGGCAGTGGGCAGTGGATAAGGCAGCTGAAAAGGCAAATGCTACAGACATATTTTAGACAGTTATAAGCTGTTAACTTACGCGTTCGTTGGGTGGCAAGCCTGGCACCAGCGGTTGACCAAATCTCACCACAGGGGGACTGTAGAATCCAAAAGGATTATAAGGACCAAAGGGCGCATAGCCTGGCTCGTGTATGGTGGGCTGAATGACAGGATAAGCACGACTGGAGGTGAGATTGTCATCGGTTGTGATCAGAGCATTGTAGACCTTTGGCTTCTTGCGCAGACGACGCGCTCCATGGGAGCCACTGACGCACAGGGCCAGTGCCAACAGCAAAATGGCCAAGACGTACTGTGAAAACAGAACAGAATGGAGAGGCTTTATTTGGCATTTGTGTGTGGAGTCCGTGATTTGTCACTAAGCCATTTAACGCTGCTTAATTGATCGGCCATTTATCGATCATCAATCAATGAATTGTTAACAATTCTACAGAGTTTCTTTTGACGGAAGTCGGGGACTAACGACAAGGAAGCCGGCGAACTCGACTACGACTTCAATTTCTTAGTAATACTAGAAGCGTTTTTGACGTTTTGACCAGAGATTCGACGTCATCGTCGCTCATGACTTTCAAATGCCAGTTAAGCGATTGAGAGATCGATTCGCTACGATCTCTGAGCTACTATGTATTGCAGTCGAAACAGAATAAAAACGTGGTCCAATATACTCGTAGTTAAACTATAACAGAAACAAAAAAAAAATACATATATCTATAAAGCAATAACAATAACAACAACAACAACAATCAGCAACACATGTGTGCTGGCCATTGTTGAGAATTAACTACAGTTCATTAGTTTTGAATTGAAATGTAGATTGTTCCTTTAATTGGATTACTCTATATGAAGCTGATGTCGACGTAGATGTCGATGTCGATGTCGATGAAGCTGAGATCAAACCGGACGGACGGCGGCCAAGCCAATAGATAGCGCATGGGCTGAGCACAAATGGAATTTTGAGCCTTTCCTTAGGCAGACTCTGGAGCTTTGTCATAGGTCCGGTTAAGCAAGTCAACCAGTTGTCCAGTTGTCCAGTTGTGGACAGCATGACATGGAAATGCGCCAGTCCATGAAGTGACGAATACATGAGTATGCTGTATATGTATATATAGTAACACACACATACTTCTGTTGTGATCTGTGACCGAGTTTCCACATCTGATCTTGATCTTTGCATTTGCACACGCCTGCCACTCTCAATTGCTGTTGTAATCCGTGCCAACTCTGTGCTCAGATTACCAGCTAAGTGAGAGAGCCCGAGTCTGCTGGGCTAGTAATTGGCTTTGCTTTCCATTCATTTCACTTTGACTTTCCTTGCCCCATGGACACATGGCAACATAGTAGAAAGAAAAGCATTCTCCACCCACGCACAACACCACAACAACAGATACAGATATCGTGATTGCGCCTGCGCCCTCACTATCTTTAACTGTCTTTGAGTGTCTCAAACTGGCTTTCAAAACGAGAGCCAAAGAGCCGCGCAGCACATCAATTGAAAGATCAGAGACCAATTTTCAACGCTTTTCCTTTTGGCTTTTGTGAAATGAATCGAATTGTTTGAAATTGAATCAACAACAAACACAGCACAGCACACAACTAACTGCAGACAGACACACACATACACACACACACAGACATAGACACTCACACAAGCACACACAGAGCAATTGCTCAGCTCGTGCCGATCATGAACGGATCATGATCATGATCATGAACACCAAGCTATGACGATGATGAAGTGTAAGTGCACTTCAATGCTTGAAATTGGGGCAGCTTAAGTGCCAAAACTACGAGTTTTTTTTTTGGTTTTTTGTGGCTTGTTTAAAACAACAACAAGCAAAGTAACAACAACAACAACAACAGCAACACAGACGTTAGCTGAAAATGATGCACGAGATGCTGCGGGTCGCCTTTGAAGATCACGCTCTTGGCCCTGGATGTGTTTAGGCTTAAAAGTTTAAGCTCCAATTGCCGATTATCAGCTTTGTCTATGTGGGTGTGCCACCAAAGCATTGGAAAATCAATTGCAACCTACTATAACTTAAAGTATAGCAGTGTATACCGAATACACTGTACTTGAAGGAAATCTAAAATTTAACTATCATTATTGTTAGACGAGATTTAATTGAGTGAATAAAGTTATTTATAGAGTGGAAGCTTCTGCAGGACTTTAAAATTTAATTTAATACATATTAAGGTTCAGGTTTAAATTTATATAAGCATTTCATTAGCATTTTGTCATGTTTTTGCTTGCTTGTCAATTAGTTAGCTTTCAACGATATAAAAAGGATAGTGAATAAAATAAATAACACCACGTATTCGAATTTGTTTTTTTTGGTTGCCTCATTTAAAGGGTATAAACAAAATTAGTAATGTGGGATTTTAAAAAGAGTGTGTCATAATAATTTTATTATTTTTAAAAGTTTAAAATCTAGCCAAGAGCATTTCGATATAGCATATATACAAATTGGAAGCTATGTATTAGCGAGAGAGCTGCAATTATACCAGTATTATTTTTTAAATATTCTTTAGCTATCGTTCGGGTATCTAGCAGTCGTTAGTAGCTTTCTGAATTGCTTTGCAATTTGTTGCTATGTCCGTTTAGCACATTCGCTCTCGTTCTTTGGCTTGCATTTGCCACAGTTGGCCAGTTTTGCATGTTAGAGACTGTGTGTCTGTGTGGCTGAGTCAGACAGCTGCGCCACACAGCACTCAGAGTCATGGGCAAAGAGATCAGACCAGTTCAAAGGCAATAAAATGGTCTCTAATGTAACCTTAAACCTGGCCCCACACAACAAAGATAATCAAAAGTGAAAGTGCTGCTCGAAATGGGGGAAGCGTGGGATCTAAATCAAACACTCATACCAACACAACACACAAAAACTCCAATTCCAACACCAATAATTTTTTGATCATTGCCCAATCAAGACATCATTTACCTTTGTCATTTGCATTGTCTTTCGTTTTTATACTGCGTTTCGTATGCAAGTTGTGTTCGCAGGAAGCTCAAGAAAAGTCCGAATCAAAATTAATGCACTGGGTTATTTCTTTTTTGTTTATATTATTCTTTTTTTTTGTTCGTACAGTTTGTTGTGTTTACTTTTAAAATGCACAATTTGTTAAGCTGCAGCTGGATGTTGTTGTTGTTGTCTTGTGGTTGACGTTGACGTTGACGCTGCTGCTGCTGCACGACACGTAATGACTTTGAAAACAAGTTGCTATAAATTATATTGCAATATATTGCACATGCAAAATAACTAAATGCAACTAAATCGCACTGACACTTTAGCTTAAGCAGCACTTTAGCATTGGCGACGCAGATACACGAACTTGGCTGGAGGGAGAGTTGAGTTAAATTAAAGACTGAGACTGAGAGTCGCAAGAGATACGCGAGTGTTGTTGGCACAGAGGCTGCTGACGTTCAACTGACGGCGGCTGCGCACGCGCGTTTCTTATTGGATTTTGAGCGAGCAACTGGGCGGTCTCCTACCTTTTATACCTTCACCGGCAGCAGCGACGCCAGCGTCTGGCGTTGCGACTTGGCGTCGCAGTCAATGCTCTTGTTGTTGTTGTGGTGGTGTTGCCTTTGGCAATGGAGCTTTATGGCATTCTGCAGGAACTTCTTGCAGTTGGCCTAGTTTCGAGAAGACTGCTGTGGGGTAGCACAGTGCTTTCAAATAGTTTGCCAACGGCCATAAAGGATATTTATCGCTTTGCAGTACTTTAAAGGTGCAAACTGCAAACATTCTATTCTCAAACTTAAATTAATGATACCTATATTTACAATTAAGTTTGATGTATAAGAACTGTGTACGTAATTTAAAGATAATAATAATAATAATAAAAAAGATTAATATAATAAAACTACCAAAATAAAATATGATTTATGTAAATGTAATTCAATATTTATAGAAAAATATATTTGTAATATTTAAATAAATCAATAAACTGACTTTTTCTATCATTAAATTTTTGTAAATAAAGTTTATAATTAATATTAGTAATATCTATCCATTTACATTATTTTACGCCGCAGTTAGTGTATTCAAAGTGCAGTGTGCTTTCCTCTATAAATCATTAAAATGCCTTTTGTTGCATTTTGATTACTTCTGGTTTAATTGCTTTGGCATCGCAATCAATTGGCTGCAGTTAACTGAGCGAAAGTCTAGAATAATGAGCGAGAGATTGACCAGCTATTGATCATAGCTGGCTCCCAGTCACAGTCACAGACTCAGTCTCAGTTGCGGTGCGGTCCAGCCCCATCCGCAACCTACCCAGTCACGCGTTCCATTCTAGCCCATAACAAATGAGCTTAGCTAGTTTCACTTTCGTTGCAATGTCCAAGAATTGCTGCTATTCATATTGTGGCCATTTCTGTTACCGCACGCCCCACACTTTGTTTCCAAAACAGCTATTATATTGCCCCGTTGTCTGCCCCACACTTTGTGACCGCCTGCTCAATTGCAAGCTCGTTATACCCTGGCTAGTTGTGAGCGAGAAGGGTGTATTATTTCCATTTCAAAGTAGTAAAATTGAAAACATGATGTAGATATTAATTTAATCAATAACATTTGTAATGAAATTAAACCTTTTAGTGTACTGATTACACGGTATCTTATAGTTGGTCAATTAGATTTATGAATATTATGTAGATTTGTACTTAAATTTAGTGTATTTTTAATTTCATTGACAACTTTTGTAATGAAATTATACTTTTTATCGTGATTACAGGGTATCTCATAGTTGGACAAAAGAATTATTATGATGTAGATTTGTATATAAATTTCATGAATAGCATTTGTAATGAATTTATACATATCAGTATCCTGCTTACAGGGTATCTTATAGTTGGTCTGTCTTCGACGTTTGTTGTCTATGTTGGAGTCACGTTCACTGACAGAGGTGATAAGTGTCGGTCTGTCAGCTATGCTCCCCACCCACACTCGCCTATGTAGATATGCCGACAGCTCTTGGGGTCAATCAACAATTTGAAGATATTTGCTGTTGTTGTTGTTATTGTTAGTCGTTTGCAGTTGCTGTTGCTGGGGCTGAGGCTGAGGCTGCCTCCTGTTGCGTTTTCTTTATTGCATGAACTTTCGCTTTCCCTTTTTTACGTTTGCGCTGCCTGTTTGATTGGCATAATGAGTCTTTGAACTTTTCATGGCATCTTGCTCTGTCAGGTAGTACTACTTGATTATGGTGTGCCAGATGTGTGTTATCATCACGATTAAAATGCTATGAATTATGCCTGCAAAGCTTTCTACTGATCAAGAAGCTGCATAAATCACAATTTTGTGCACAACATCCGCTTAGATTATGGACTGCTTTAAAGTATAGCTTATGTTTTCGTTTGAGTTGTTAGTCATATCATTTCATTAATAATGTAATTGGATTAATCCCTTTTTAACTTTTAATAAATATTCGCATTGTTCGTGATTTCAAAATGTAACGGTGAAAATACTATACAAAAAATACTACGTGGCAGTCACATACAAAAGCTGACAGCTTTGTCGCTTGTGCAATTTCTTTTGATAAATAGATGGCGACAGTGTCAATTCAACGGTAGATGGCGGTACTTCCACCTACCGCGATGTTGTTTCCAATAGATGGCGTCATTTATTTTAAACGATAGATGGCTTTATTGTTGGCGGTTAAAATTCGATTTGAATCTTATCATCAAAAACAATCAATAATGAGTGAGAGTGCTGGTGTGATTTATGTGAGTAAACTCGACGATAATATTCCCTTTTTAGAAATTAAAATTAATTACTACCTTAGTTGATTATAAAGCAGTGTATACCCATTGCAATATAAGAAGACAATTTTAAAATTGTTTACTTTTTGTCTGCTCTTGATAGGAGTGGGCTTGGTTTACAGATGTGTCTTTATCACCCACTGAACGGTCGTAGTGAACCCTGATTATAATGTATGTCCTTTAACCCCACGATAAGGTAATCAATAAAGCAGTCAATCACTTATGTGTAGACCTTAGAAGGTGACTTCTAGCTGCTTGTCTCTGTGCGGTAACCTATAAATATAAATGCAATCGCAGCAAATATTGCAGTTTGCAAGCGCAGCATCTTCGCTGTTCAAGTCCAAGGCAAGGCATTTAAATATGAAAGTTCTCATTCTGCTGTTGACGCTGGCTGTCGCTTTGGCCGATGAGCACGAGCATCACCATCATCATCATCACGAGCATGGCGCTGGCTATGTGGTGAAGACCCACGATGATCTGGTTAGATTCCGCGGCGTCTGTGCCGAGAAGGTGCAGGCCACAGCCGAAGATGTGGCCAAATTCGTCAAATGGGATTTTGCCGATGAGGAGAAGAGTCGTTGCTATATAAAGTGCGTCTTTGAGCAATTCGGTCTCTTCGATGCCACCCACGGATTCGATGTGCACAAGATACACGAACAGTTGGCCGGAGGTCATAATGTGGATCATACGGATGAAACCCATCAGAAGATTGCCGCCTGTGCGGACAACAACTCTCAGGGCAGCGATGCCTGCACTTGGGCATATCGTGGAGGCATGTGCTTCATGCGCTCCAATCTGCAGCTGGTGAAGCACAGCGTTCAGGCCTAAAGTGAACCCCACAGCCAGAACCCTGATCATGGCGCACAAGTTCAATTCATTTACTTGTTCAATAAATTTAATTTACGTTTTATACTTTATTCTGTAATCATCTGTTCCATATAATCCTGAACCCATCTGCCAAATCGACCCGAGGTGGCACACTTGTAGGCCTCAAAGGCCCACTGAGCTGGCTCCTCCACGCGTCGCTCCTTATTGTTGCAATACTCGATAACCAACATCAGCTCCTGCATTTGGTTTTGTGCTGCAAATATCTTGGCAATGCGCTTCGCATTGTAGCCCTCCTCGTCCGTCCAGAGCCCCAGCTGCGTCACCAGGCAGCGCAGCGTTTCGGCATCCATGCCAGCAGCTTCGAAGCGACAGCTCTGCAGACTCGCCTGCATCTCCTCCGTTGTGGGCAGCTGCCAGGCAGACTTCAGCGCTGCCTCCGCTGGCATCAAGGCCAGAAGGTAGCAGCAGCAGCAAATTAGAGGTAGATACATTATGCTCGGGCAACAACTGTTCTGACTGTCAACACGACTGCGACACACGCATCTCTTATATATAGAATCTGGCAGCTGACAAACCAGTTTCGATTAACGAGCTTGGCATTGACATTAACCCACAATTCATGGAAGTCGAAGCCGCGATTCTAATTGCGCTCTCATCGTGTCCGAGTCCGATTCCGAGTCAGACTCAGATTCAGATTCAGAGCTGCTTTGCTCCTCACGTAATTGCCACAAAACACAGCCCGAACATGTAGCTAAGTTTTGGCAACAATGTTTAACCTGTGTACCCTTTAAATTAGTTTAGCTCACTAAGCTATTAAATTTAACTTACACTCATTTAAATTAGTTTAGTATTAATTTTCGGTAGAGTATCTCAAAGTCCAGCAAAGCATCTTTTTATCAGTTACGCTCAACTAAAGCGTATTTTTTGAGGAAGAGCAAGTTCGTTTGTACGCAATTTATTATTTAGCGAGTTGACTGATTTAAACATAAAAACATAACAATACTTTTTGCATTACAAACTCATGCTTACTCATGTTAAAAACATATTAAGTTACAAGCATTGTAAGACATAATAAATGCGTGCTAACAGATTCATTTTATAACAACAAAAACGAGTCAAACTTGGTAATACACATTTATTTGAAATTGTAAAAGGATTTTAATAAACATACCAATCCATCGTCTCATAAAATGCTCAAGTCATTTAATTATTATAATTGTAGCTTTGAATTAAATTGTAAATTACACAGAAATAGGCTGTAAACAATGTAATTATAATTAAGCTTTTAATGCTTCAATAACTACTGATTCTTAGCATTTCATTGCAATTAACAGGTGTTTAGCACTTGCAACTTCTTCGTCACCTTCTGCATCTCTTTCCCCACACAATAAACTTGTCTAAATTGCAACTGCAATTATAAGCGTACGAATGATTGCACATTTCGAGGTTGCAATCAAACGTGAATTCTCACTTTAGCCTTTGACATGGTGGAACGGGTGATATTTTCATGATTTGACTTTGTTTTTGTCTTGCCAAAGCACACACACACACTGCTTCCCAATATGTGTGTGGCACATTATGCATATGCTCGTAGAGAGCACATAGAGAGAGACTTTCTCTCCGGTGACTGTGACTACTTCATTAACAAACTCGCTGTGTCGTTTTCACGCTGCAATACATCTTTCCGCGCCATTCAACTTCAACCCGTGCATATGTCAGGCGTCGTTTGACAAAGCTAATTTCATTGCGACGGGCTTACCGAACCGGGCTTATCGATACGTAAGACCGCAAACGCCAAACAAACACTTCACACGACCTATTCAATTATTTCTCAATTAAATGTCGTGTAAAGAAATCAACGACGACGTTGCCGTCATCCTCCTCCTCTTCCTCCTCCTCGCCCCCGTTCCATCCATCATCGTCATCATCATAGCCATCATCGTCAACCATCGTCATCATCCTTCCTACCATCGATAAACACTTGACACTTTTTGGGGATCAAGACGAGGGCGGTGCGGTAGACGAAAGGGGCGTGGCGACACTGCTTTGGGCGCATTCGCATAATACTCTCGTCTCGCAGTCAAAGGCAAAGTGATTTCAATTTGGTTTTTCATTCGATTTGCATGCGGTTCGCTTAGTTTCTCATGCAAAACGTAGTTTCAAAGATCCAACTGAATTGCCAACCCAATTGTTTGTTGTTCCCCCAATCAACATGCCATAAACAAATGAAAACACAACAGTCTTTTTTTTTTAGAAATGTGGTTAGAGTAAACGCAATAAAAACAAACTACGAATAATAAACATTTTTATAATATTATAAAGCAATAGGTTTAGCCTTATTCTATTCATTGTTGTTGAGTTTTTAATTACGAAAGAAAAGAGAGCTTAAAAGATGAGAGAAGTTAATAAAAGGTGCAAAAATAAAATGTTGTATAAAATTAATAAATTCCAAATGTAAATTTAGTTTTGAATAACTCCTAATTATTGATTTTTTATTTTCATTTTTGGATAAGAAGTTAAAAAAAAGCTGCAAGAATAAAATGATGTATAAGATTAATAAATTTTTAAAAAGAAAAATTTAACTTTTATTTATTTTTCATTATTATATCTTTCTATTTTGAGTAACTAAAACTTTCTATATTCCTTCCTTATACATTTTATTTTACTATCTTTAGGTAAATTAATAATTTATTGTAATATTATTATTTAAGTCTAATATTATATTTTCAATGCATATTATCATCAATCTATTATTAATGAAATCTATTCAAATATTTTGTAATTTGTTTTTCTTAAATTTAATCTGAGCTCAACGTTAAGTGCTCTTGAGCCGCATGTTTCTCAATGAGATCCATAATTGCCGGGATTATTTTTAAAGGCTTTTCCTAATTGGTGGCTTTAACGAGTTGCGCACAAAACGCTGCGATAATTCACTTACTGCAACATTCTCTTACTCCGCTTCCTCTCCCTTGTGGCTAAATCTCCACACCTTGCCCGGACCCTTTGGCACATCACTTGGCTTTATTTCAAATTTGAGTCTTTTGTATTTGATTGTATAAGGTTGGTTTTGGAGTTTAATGGTCTGCGATATGTTTCTTTTGATACGCATTGTTTCTGTTGCTCTGCTCTGCTCTGCATCGTCCTTGTTGGCGTCCAGTCTCGGAACTGTTTTCATGAACGTTATGCCCCAATGGGTCAGTGGCGGGTCGCTCATTGAAGCTGCTCTAATTGCAACTTTGAAACTCAATTGGATGGGTGCAGCAGACGAGGCAACAAATACAAATACACAAACGGTACTATAATATACACACATATGTGTGTGTGCACACTCGTCATACACTCACCAATTAAATATAAAATGTTTTGCGCTTTTCAGTTTCAGTTTTTCACATTCGCAAAATACACAGTTTATACACAGAGTAAAAAAAACACGAACACACAGAGAAAAATGAGAACTGTGTTCACTTTGGCGCAGGGGCAGGCGAAAGGTCAGCTGCAGCTGCTCCATGTTGAATGGCAACGAGTGGTGGCAAGTGGCAAGTGGTAAGTGGCAGGGGGCAAGTGGGCAGTTGGTTTGGGGCACACGTGCGTTTTGTTTTGAAGCAGCGGGAAATCCTTACAAGGACCTGCCAGCGATGGCTCCACTCGACCAGGCTCATGTGCAGCAAAGCGTGTGTCTGCATTTTAGTGCCCCAAACTTGGCAAGAGTCGAGTCGAGTCGAGTTGAGTTGAGTCGCGAGTCGAGTTCAGTTTTGCCGGCAACAAATGCGACAGTAAAAACTTTGTTTGGCTCTCTATATATTGTATATAGGAGGACGCGCCTTTTTGGCCTAGGCGACACATTGTGCCAAAAGTTATGACGGCCAAAAGTTTAGCCAACTTCTGCTGCTCATGATGCTGGCTTTCTGGCTTTCTGGCTTTCTGGATTTCTGCTGGCACACGAAGGCAGCAAAAGAAATGCTAGAAAATTGGAATACTTTCAAAAGTGCAAAGTTCTCTGCGCATTCTTATTTCACTTTTTTCTTGCTCTATTTTTGATTCTTACACTCGACTTGAAGGGAACACACAGTGTATTGTGGGCATGGCAATTTGTAAGCTTAATTAATTATTAATTAGCGAATCTTTCGAACAGGCACAAAGCCAAACAAGTTCACTGCGGGCAGGCAGCATGGAAAACGGAAAAAATAAATATAATAATTCATACTTATTTTAAAGGGACCCCGACTTGGGTCTCGACTCTTGGCTCTCTAGTGGCAGGTTTTTGCGATGTGGTGGCATGGGAAATCAGCGCGTGCGGCGGCTTTTGTTGACCACACAGTTCTCCGTCCGCGCGCATTAGCGTGGCTAAATTATGGGAGTCTGGGGGGCGGGGGCGGGCTGAAGGGGCGTTGCCTCGGTGGACGGACTTGTGGTCGAGTGTCCACTTGTCGGTAGCTGACTCTCTGCGGACTGCGGACTGCAGTTGGTTGGTGGTAATTGGAATTAATTTAGCATTAAGCTGCATTTCTTTAGCCAACTTCTCTTCTACATTTTATATAATTTTTTTTCTATTCTTCATACTCGCCATTCTGCAAAAGTGGACAGCAGCGTTAATTAATTGCGCTTAGCTTGCCGCAAATGGCAGTTGGCAATACTTTGCGCAGGGCGTGACCAGATAGCTGAAAATGCTCCCCACAGTCATTAGCGTTCGTCGGCAATTAGTGCGGCGGGGTCAAAAGGTTATGAAAGCCATCATCAGCCAAAGGCAAAGTCTTGAGAAATGCGCTTCATCGATTTGTATTGTTAGTTGCAATTAATTCGTTATTCATTTATTTATTTTGCAATTCGCTGTTATCGAGATTTGTGCGAACAAAGGCAACAATTGCTGCTGGTCGGTCACACACGGCGTATGCGCAATGTCAAGTGCACAAATTGAGCGCGCAAGACAGAGTGAGACAGCCTGCTGAGAGAGATAGAGAAAGACAGCGAGAAAGGGAGACACAAGACACAACTTAGATAAACGTTTGTTGCTTTGGGTGTGGCTCTCGAACAGAGAAAGAGACACCGAGAGAGGAGAGAGAGAGAAAGATATCTAAAATCTGTCTGCAACTTATTGACATTTTCGCATCGCCTGGGTTGATTCGCAAGTTTGCAAGTGCCATTGGGCATATAATTATAGTACTTATTGACAAACAGCTAAGTAATTTATTTATTTTGCAGTGCCACTAAAGAAACTGTATGCTTGATCTTAACCATGCAAATAACTTGTTTGGAAGTTATTCATGTGAATGAAACATGAGATAAATATTTTTAAAAAATATGTGGTTTTTTACACTTTTGGACTTGATGTTGAGTATTTATTTAATTATTCCATTGATTGTTGTAGATATCTTCATTTTACATAAAATATATTTGATATTTGCAAACTTAGCAAATTAAATAATTTAGAAAATATAACATTTAAAATTGTATATTGCATATAGTATTTGCTTAGTTCATGATTAAAGTTTTGAATTAAAAATGCGCTACAATATTTAGTCTTACTTTACTAAAATATAATATATAATTTCCACAGATCGAAATATGTTGTCACCTACAAAAATATTTTATGTAAGGAAAATCAAAACAGTTCCTGGAACATACGTATATAATATAACTTTTGATATTCATACTACTAGGTTTTATGCAAAGACTTTCTTTCAATAAATATCTATAATTTTTATTCCTCACATTGCTGAAATTAATTTCATTTTTTCATTTCATCATTTCATCATCTGCTTAAATATGCATAATATTTTTTCTTTACATTGTTGACATTATTTTTATTATTTAATTTCATTATTTCATCATCTGTTTATGTAGAAAACGCCAAACTAGATTGATCTCTGATTTTTTTTACATTATTTGTCATTTTCTTTTAACATTATTATATTTTTGCCTATAAAGGGTTCTAAAATATTGACTTTTTTTTTATATGAACAGATACAAAAGCTTTTAAATTTATAATGTTCAATATTATTATTGTGATGTTTCTACGAGTATTTATTAAGTTTGACCTTATAGAACTTTATTGAGCTGCCCTCGCTGCCTGGCAGTTCACTCACATATTTGCGAATTCCCGTTGTTGCTCCTGTATCCTGTCTGCTTCTTGTTACTTTTATCTGTTTTGCATGTAAGCAATGTGTGGCCAACCCAAACTCTCAACTACTTTGCTACCTTCCTTCTGTTGCCCGCTTGGCATTGGCAACGACAATTGGCAAGTTGCACACACACGTATTCCCGCTCTCTTTCACTCACTCTCTCGCTCTCTCTTGCTCACATTTACAGTTTTGTGTGTGTGTGTGTGGAGCTCTGTTATCCGCTGGAGAACTCATTAACCTGCGTGCGCTGCAAAATCCTTTTGTTTGCCAACTGACAATCGGGAAGTTTCCCATGCCGATGCCGATGCTGCTGCTGTTGCTGTTGCTGCTGCTGCTTGGTGGCCATTGTTATAAATTTATTGTAGATATATTCATTGTACTATTTTACGCTTGATTACAGCCAAAGGATTTTTGGCGCACACCACCCCGACCACACTCGCACACACTCGCACACACTCAAAACCCACATTCACAATTGGCGTGGCGAGCATTGTTCGCTTTGCATTTGACCGAGCGACCGCGTGTTTGGCACTCTCTCCTGGCAACCATTAAGTGGATACGCTTATTATCCTTCATCCTTCGTTGGCGTTGATATGTGTATGACCCCACCCTCCTCCTCCGCCTCTCTCTCTTTTCTCGTGACCTCCACGCAAATCCCGTGTAATTTTATTCATAAACTCGACTAAAACACACTGGCGCAGCTTAGGCTGCCAAAACCCACTTTGCTTGCTTTGGCTTTGGCGCGGTGGCATTGTTTTACTCTCGCTCTGGCAGTTGGCAGGACACCAGCCCAACCAGCCCAAGCAGACCAACAAAAAATCAAAAAACATGCAGCACAGCAGGCGACTTGGCTTTTGTGTCGCAATGAATACAATAACCAAATTAAATAGCCAAGGTGATGCGGCAGCGCATCTGCCCAAAAAGGTTTCTCCTTATGGGGTTAAGAAAGATTAAAGCTGTAGCTGCAATTAGCCTAAGCAAAAATAGAAAAAGATATATACAAGATACTTATCCACAATTTGATTGACAACAATAAAACGGGGAAGCACTTGAGCGCATCTCGATTGTGTCTCGTCTAACATTCTGATTTTGATATGCATTTATGTTTATTTATTTACGTTTATTCGTCTAGAAATAAGTGCCCCAAGGACATTCTCATGCGTTGCCCTCACAAATGGCAAACAAATAATGAGATATCGACATACAAGTTTCTCTCGAGTGCAACCTGCCAGCACACAATCTTCCCACAACTAAGGACAGATGCACAGCTATATAGTTGTAGATACAGATACACACACACAGATACACTCTGTGCGTATTCTTTAGATACATTTGCTGAACCTTTTCTTCCACTTGAGCGCATGGCCTGCGAAACACTTCAAATCAATTCGAGAGTTCTGTGTGCATCGTTTAGTTTTTCCCTTTTCCAATTTTTCGTATTTATGTATTTATTTATATTTTTATTTTGTTGGGAAAATGTGTTTTGCTTTTTTGGCAAATCGCCAGCAATTTAACTGCAATTAAATTGCAATTTTTACCACACACATTGCCATCAAAGAGCAAGAGGAGGAGGAGGCGGATTGCTCTTGGGCAAGGAGGCAAATTTCTCGCACAAAGCCTCTCAAGAGGAGCCACGAGGATTGCACAACCATTGTTGTTACCTTTGTGTAGCGAGCGTAAAAATAAAATACAAAAATAAAAAAAAAGAACCTTTTGCGGATTTCACAATTATTTTCGCACTAAAAACGCAGCTCACCTTCCTTCTGCAAATTTCCTTTGGTCTTTGGGGCTTTTCCGGCGCCTCTTGACTTGCTGCGGCTTTTATTGTTGTTGCTATTGTTGATGTTGTTGTTGTTGATGTTGTTTTGTTGTTGTTGCTGTTGCTGTTGCTCGTGTTGAGTTTGTTATTGCTGCTGTTGCTTTCCTTTGTGCGCGGCGCATAAACAAAATGGCCGACTTCTTACCTTGCCCAGCACCTCCTTTTGCTTATCCTTTTCCCTCTCTCTCTCTCTCCCTCTCTCACTTCCCACTACCACTTGCTCTCTCTCGCTCGCGCTTTCGCTGCCAGCTGCTTGTGTTTTATTATTTGTATTTTTATGATATGCCCTGTGTCAAATAAACCATATTTTTCCTTTGTGCAACATAATTGCTGAGCTCATGCAAAGACTTCGCTTTTGATTTGGTGGTTTCCGTGGTTTGCTGCTTTCTTGGCATCTTGAGGCAGCTGTTGCTACTGCACTCACTGCTAGGTGTTCTAATCGTAGCTCAAAGACGCTCAAGTTTACAGTTCACAAAAGAAACTTATTTCGCATTGCTGAGCAAAGTGTTGCCCTTAAAGGTAAACAAAAATGGCCGAAAAATTTGTGATTTTAATTGTTTAAGTAAAAAATTTAAATTGGTTTTTAGTTCTTAATTTTCTTGATTTAAATGGAAAATTTAAATTATTTTTTGGTTTTTAATTTTCTTGATTTTGAGCCATGTTTATAGACTCTATTTATAAGAAATTTCACATTTGAAAAAAGAAAAACATATGAAGGGAACAAAAAATTGAAGAAAATTAATCACATAATGCTATAAACATAACTATTAAAATTAAGATTTAAACAATAACGATTAAAAGAATAAAGACTACATTTTTATACCCGTTACCCATAGGGTAGAAGGGTATTATAACTTTTGACGGCAGGAAATGTATGTAACATCTCCGACCCTATAAAGTATATATATTCTTGATCAGCGTCAACAGCCGAGACGATATAGCCATGTCCGTCTGTGTGTCTGTCCGTCCGTCCGTATGAACACCTAGATCTCAGAGACTATAAGAGATAGAGCTATAATTTTTTCGACACCATTTGTTATGTTTGCACGTAGATCAAGTTTGTTTCAAATTTTTGCCACGCCCACTTCCGCCCCTGCAAATCAAAAAATCGAATAAAAGCGTAATTTTAAAGCTAGGGTTACGAATTTACGTATATACGGTAATAACTATAGCAGTTATGATCCCTGAAAATTTGGTTGCGATCAGAAAAATTGTGGAAGTTATTAAAGAAATACTTTTGTATGGGCAAAAACGCCTACTTACTAGGGGTCTGAGTTGCTTTGGCTGACAATCTGGTACATTGTGCCGTCTATGGTATATTTTGAATGCGGCACTATATCGATATACCACATATACCATTTGGTATATTTTTAGTATTTTGCAGTATATTTGGTATATTTTGAGAAGAATACCGCAAAATATATTGCTTTTATTCAAAATGGGTAGCGGGTATCTCACAGTCGAGTACACTCGACTGTAGCTTTCTACTTGTTATTTGTATTTTTAATTGGAAGTATTATAATTAAAATTTTAATTCGTGGTAATCGGTAAGTCATAAGGAATTTAATTTTAATTTCTTATTAAGTAAATAAATATAAAAACGTACAAATTCTAATAGCATTCATTCCATATTTTATTCATAATGTACACTCTTCCTAGAATATTTTACTTGTAATTGGTTATATGAAATTGAATTTGTAATTAATGAGTGGGTGATAATAATTGATGATTTAGAAACGCAATTGCTTATTAAATAAACATAAACCCCTTTTCTAATTTCCGAAACATTTTTTGCATGATTAAATACATTTATCTTAGATCATTATACCCGATACCCATAGGGTAGAAGGGTATTATAACTTTGTGCCGGCAGGAAATGTATGTAACAGGTAGAACGAGGCATCTCCGACCCTATAAAGTATATATATTCTTGATCAGCGTCAACAGCCGAGACGATCTAGCCATGTCCGTCTGTGTGTCTGTCCGTCCGTCCGTATGAAACACTGGATCTCAGAGACTATAAGAGATAGAGCTATGTTATGTTTGCACGCAGATCAAGTTTGTTTCAAATTTTTGCCACGCCTACTTCCGCCGCCGCAAATCAAAAAATCGACTAACAAGCGTAATTTTAAAGCTAGAGTTGCGAATTTTAGTATATACAATAATCACTATAGTAGTTATGATTGATGATGACTGCGGGTATCTCACAGTCGAGTACACTCGACTGTAGCTTTCTTTACTTGTCTTATTTTGGTAATATTGTAAAGGAAATTGTATTTAAGGATAAAACTTGTGATCTTAGAAGCACCCCATTGCTTATTCAATAAATAAATATAAACCTCTCCTAATTTCTGAAGCATTCAATCCATATTTTACTCATTAAGTTCATGTTTAATTACAGCCATCTTGGAGCATTGCTTGAAACGTGTAAGAATTGCAAGATTTGAAGGGGCAAATATTAATTAAAATAAAATAAAATCAGGCGCCGAAAGGTGCCAAACCAAGGACCAAGGAGCTCTCGCTCTCCGCTCTCCGCTCAGGCGTGTGTTGAATATTTAATTTAATTAAATTCACTTGGAAAATAACTTTGAATTAAACAAGACAGCAACAGCTGAAGCATCGGCAGAGCGACAGCGACATCGACATTGCCAGAGTCAACAACAATAACAAGAAGGCACAATGAAGGCGGCGACAACGTAATGAGAAAAATTTGCATAAATATGTTCTGGCTGGTTGGTGTTTGTAGCCGAACGGAAAGTTGCTCCTTGCACAAAAGTTCGAAGGTGACAACCAGCAACGAGCAATGAGCATTGCGACAGCAGGATAGCTGCTAATCCTTTGGCAACCAAAATGATGCCAGATGCCAGCGCCACACGAGGCAAGATGCACGAGAGTCGCTTCATCAAATGCCAAAATTAAATTTAGAACTAAACCATTTTTATCGCATGCGATTGGCACGACATCGCATCGCGCCCTGCTCCTGTCACGCTGGCAAGGATAACAACATTTCCAAATGTTAACAAAAATCGTAAAGAATTGAAATTTGCTACTTATTAAAAAACGTAAAGTAAGCGAGAAGTGCAATCCAATGAAAATGATGAGCACGTGCCGTGCATAATCACTGCGGTCTTCGTCCTTACACCAACACAACCATTTGTCCTCACAGGCGGCTGCATCTAATCCTGATTCCGACGGCTTAATGTCACCAAAACATATTTCACTTTCGAATTGAAAACAAATTTTCATTTTCATTTATCTTTTTTCTCTCTTTTGTGTGCGGGGGGATTTGCGTTTTTGGCAAGTTACAAAAATATTTGTATGCCGTCTAAATTGTTATCCCTTTATGTGCTCAAGTGTGTGTTCGTCGACTTGTCGCTGTCCCAGTTGTTATTGTATGCGTATAGAATTTTGTGTGTGTGGTTACTGGTCACTCGCTTTAGCTTTAACTGGTCTGCAATTTATTTGAAGTGTCCTTTTCCGGCCAGGACTTCTATCTCTGTCTGTCTGTGTTGCCTTGTTGCTGATGCATGAATTATGCGTTTTTGCTGTTTTTGATCATTTTTGGCCAGCACCATTTGAATCATATTTTTTTTTTTGCGGCCACAACTTTGAAACTTTATGTGCACGCTACAGTGGAGCAAATAGCAATATGATAAATGTACTAAAAATAGCAGTATACTAAATATACTAAAAATAGTATATACTTAATATACTAAATATACTTAACTAACAGTACTAAATACTAAATATAGTGAGAATACTAAACAGAAAAGGTTCTAAATACTAACTGTAATAAATATACTAAATTAAAATAAAATTTTTTTGTGTTTGCCTTTCTAATTAGTCATGCTTAATACGGGCTACCTTAGAGTAAATTACATCTCTCAATATACTAAAAATAGTATTTACTAAATATACTAAAAATACTAAATTAAAAATACTAAACAAATTTTTGTATTTGTCCTTGTAATTAGTTATGCTTAATGCTGATTACTTTAGAATTAATCGCAGCTCTTAATATACTTAATAATTAAATTTAAATGTTTGTGTTTATCATTTCAATTAGTTATGGTTAATGCTGGTTACTTTAGAGTTAATTGCATCGCACTCTAAATTCAATTGCATTCCCTCATTTTTGAGGACTTCCTAGAGCGCTGACAACCACTGTCGCACCCCTTTTTGGACCCTTTGCTGGGCTGCTCTAATAAACTTAACAATAACCGCTTTTTTTATCACCCCCTTCCAGTCGTTTGCCATAAATAATTCTAATAATAAATTAAATGCATCCGTTACAGCTTGACTCAGTTCAGTGATGAGTGAATGTGAATGTGAATGCGAATGAGAGTTGTGAGTGTTCCATAAACGATTTGCACCCCCATTTGTCTTGCCAGCAGACCAGAGATCAGACCGAGAGACAGTTATCCTTGGCAGTCGGGCGTAAGCACACAATGATGATGCCCAACAGCATCCTTTCATGAAATGTTGTTTTTTTTTCTTTCTAAATTTGATTTGTGTTTGGTAAATCGCTTGAGCGTGACAAACAAATTGAATTAAACTGTTTATTACCTACAGCTCTACAGATTTTAATTACCAATTGGCCACCTGGCCAAGAGCTGCAAGTTGTGGATCATTGGGCACTCAATCAAAGTGATGCACACACATAATGAAGTTATTTACACACTTTTCGTGTCTCAATTTGATGGTCGCTGGCGGCAAATGAAATTTGTGTTTGGTGTGCGGAATGTCACACACAGACATCACCCACAACAACCGTTCTTTTCCCATCCACTTCCACTTCCCCATCTCTAGGGGAAAACGGGCAGAAAGACAGCCACCAGCTGCCCGTCAGCAACCCCATTGTTTGGCTTGCCTTTTGACACGAGATGTTGCCAACACAGTTCCAGAGCTCCCAGCGGAGAGAGCAACAGCAGCAGCAGCAGCAGCAGCAGCAGCTCCTCACCTTTTGCTTGGCTCGAATATGAATTACAAAGTGTTTTTGCACCCGCCGCGTCGCATCCCAAAAAAAGGGCGTTACACTTTGTGGGTTTGGGGCGCGACGTTTATTGGCAACACAGCGGCGAAGTCACAACCCCAACGATTCCTGTCGCTCTTTCTACAGTACACAGACAACTGCAAAGTGTGATACTTCGCCTGAAATGCTTTTGCACAGCTCAGCCCCCCGCCTTGTCCTTTGTCGTATTGTCGTGGAAAATGCAAAGAATATGTTTTACTGGCATTTGAATTATATTGAAGTGCTCCAGCGAAGCGAGGGGAAGTCTATTGGTCGACTGTGACTGTGACCGTGCTGTTCAGCTGTTGACATTTCATTGAAAATTGGAAATTATCTTATGACTCAAGTATTTAGGCTATTGATAAAGGAAATTGTGACAGTGCGCCATAATTTCAATGGGAAGGGGAGTTGAAGCTAAAGTTATTTTGTGGGTTCTCTGGGTAAGTGAAAGCGTGGGGAAGTTCTTATAACAACGATAGAAGTAGGTTCAGAGAGATTTATATAGGAAAATATATTCATATATTTAAGTTTAGTTGACGTCAGAAGTTTATAATTTTATACAATATTTCTATTTGATAAGCGATTCATAGATTTACTTGACTCTCTATATTTCTAATTGTGGGTGAAATATTTTACATTAACCTATTAAGCCGTGAATAATTTAAATTTTGGGGGAGCTCTTATAATAATAGTAGAAGGAGGCTCAGAGAGAGCTTTTTTGGAAGGTATTCGGTAGTGAAATGTATTAATGATGATGTAGGGAAATCTATTCATATATCAAAATAATGTTAACGTCGGAAGTTTACTATTTTTATACAATCTTTCGATTTGATATGCGATTGATAGATATACTTAATCCTTAATATTTCTAATTGAAGGTGAAATATCTAAAATAGGGTTCTGGTTAAAAATATGGTCGACTAAACCTTCCTAGAGACTTTTAAATAAAGAAGTATACAGATATAATATATTTCTATTAGCTTAAAATATATTTTATTGTCTCAATAAATAAATTCCCTCTACAACGCAATTTGCACTAAGTTACTGTCAAAAGAATTCTTATCTGATTTTTAAGGAAATCTCATTTGGCAACATACTCGTAAAACGTCTTTTCCTGTGCCTCAAGTTTCCGAGTCTCCTGGCAATCGTAAGTGGCCACAAAACTCAAGGGGAACAATTATGTGCAGCATTTAAAGACTAAATTTCCTGGAATTAAGTGGTCTTTGCTCAGGCAAAAAAGCTTCTGCTAGGGTCCAGCATAAGCGACGCCATTGCCAGGTTGACAGCGACGTCGACGTCGACTGCGGCAGCGGCAGCAGCAGCGACAGCGACTGCGCGAGCGTTTCAAGAGAAAGAAATGAGTAATGAATGCGCGCACAATGGAAACGAAACCGATGCGAATCACTTGAACACATAAACTTATGTATTGTATATGTATACTTTACACATAACTTCCAATTGTTGGCATTATGTGCGCATTTCAAGAGAGAGGGAGAGAGCGAATCGGGGGCAGTACTTGGGCAATATACATATCGAATACAATATATACAAAAATGAATGATTCGTTTAAGCGTACAATGAACACGCGAGTGGCCCGTTTTTTTTTGTTGGAGAGTAGAGAGCAACAAAGAGCGCGTTTAAAAAACTTATCGACCATTGTTCGTTGGCATTGTGCAATGTGTTAAAAAGTTGTAAGCATTATTCCCGAGTTCTCGATCTCATTTTTTGATCCCCTCAGCTGGCTGCGCATGCGTGGCGTCATCTAATATTATATTTCCGACACACGGCGCATCCTGCACCCAAAGTTGCTTCGCAGAAACGCGAACAATCTGTTTTTTCTTGGATTCTCTCTTGGTGAAATTGTAATTCAATTAAATGCGGATCCAATGTGGAACACTTGGTACTTGGAACTTCCTACTTTTGGCCTATTGTTCGACGATAATTGCAGTTGTAATTGATATTTGTAGTGCGTAATTCAATTAAGTGCTTCGACAAAAGATTAATTGTGTGGCATGGGCGTGCCAATAACTACAAGAGAGCGAGGTGGAGATGTGGAAATTGCTGTTTTGTAGGCTGCAACACAATGACAAAGCCAAAAAAATGTTCATAGCTCATGAGTGCTCATTGCTCATACGCCATGGATGCCAGCACGTTGCGCTCGAACATGATATAAAGAGTACGTGTGTGTGTGTGTGTATGTGTGTGTAGCTAGAACTATGTCACGCCACGCACACCACAAAACATGACGTCAAGCGAATCGAAGTAGAATGTACTACTTATAATTTGTATAACTTAATGTCCGCTCGGCACATGGCAAATTATGTTTGACAAAATACTCTACGACGAGTGTGTGTTATAAAAGACAAAATAACTTTGTTAACGAGGCTCTTAAGCACACGCACGCACACACACACACACACTCACATATGTCCTTACACACTTCTCGCCAAATGGCAGCGTATAAAAAGTACGTGAATATGTCAGCAGAAGAATGCCACAACAACTTGGATGGCAGAAGGCATCAAGATGGAGTCGATTTGGGGGGGTGCGAGCTGGTTGCACATTATCCTTTGCTAGAAATGCTAATGTTCTGCCAGTTGCTTAGAGAATATAACCGAAAACGAAAGCGGAAAAAAGCGAAGAATAAACATAAATATGCAAATGTGCCTGCGGCATAGTTGCCGACTTGATATGAAGTCGTTAATGTGCTAGATGATAGCGTTTTTTATGATATCTAAATAACGGGGTACGTTGGGAACCCAATTCGATTTGTTTGACTTGGAGCGAGCACTTGAGCAGCCAAGGAAAGGAAATTACATATCGGAACAAAATTAAAACTATAAATAAAATAAATTCTGATAAAAGACTTGGCAATTTTTTACTAGAATCATGAGATAAAGAATAGCAATATAAAATGTTGCTATCAAAATTTGCTCAATTTATCTAAAGAAAAATTAAATGAAATAATTATTCTCATAACTTCAGAAAATACTAAATTCAATATTCAATGTCATTATGTTTTCTGTAGAATTATTTTATTTTAAGGCATTTTCATAACTATAGCACAACATTCTTTTGATATAAGTTTAACTACTTTTATGAATAAAATAAAAACATTAACACCTTTACGTTTCTTTTCTTTTTTAATAGAATATAATATAATATAAATATTTTTAAACAATTTTTATACAATTAGATTTTTTCATTATAATCTTTTATTAAACGATTATAATACAATTTTGTGTTTATATACCTTGAACTCTTTTCAAAAAGAAGATAAAAGACTTCGTTTTTTTTATTTGACTTCTTTGCTTTTTTTTGTACATAATATAACATAGTTTTACGTTAGTACCTTTGAAAACCTTTTTTATAAGTACACCAATTTATTGTTGATAACCCTTTCTATATAAAATTAATTCAATAACTAGCGCATTTCGAATTCGTTGCACTTCTTTTCTGTAATTTTTCGCTGAATTTTATATGACATTTTTTTGTTGCTGTATTCGTTTTTCTTTTTTTTCTTTTTTTTTTTGGGCGCACATTATCGAGGGCGTTTGCTATTTGCTACAGCAATTTGTACACTAGACAAAATTTGAATAAAAATGTGCGTAAATTGCAGACATGAATGCTATGTTAGGTTGGCAGTTGAAGGAATTGAACAAAGGATGAACTGATTCGATTCGATTCGATTGCTTTCGCTTGCTGTTTCACTTCAATGCGATTCATTTCGATTCGATACGAGAGACACATAACAAAGTGTTAACAATTCTAAGCTCAAGAACAAATGCCAAGCTCGAAAACTCTTAAGACACCCCCTGCTAAGAAGGGGGAGGGTGGAAGTCAGGGGTGCTGCCAAAGAATTTCATTGCAACGTTTTTGGTTGGCAAAACGAGAAATTTGCATGATTTAAATGCCGTTTTAATTGAGTTTTAACGGGCAGCAGAGCCAAAGGCGAGGCATTGCGGGAGGGGCAGGGGGAGGGTGGCATAACCCCCCGTTGACGTGCAATGCCAACAAGCGTTTAACCACATTTGAAATGAAATTTGCCACCAGCTGGGAGAGTGAGCAAGAGACAAAGAGTGTGAGAGAGAGAGAGACAGGGGATAAAGTTGTACATGTCGCATGCCGCACACAAGACGAAGTTGAAGGCACATAAAGCATGGCACACACAACTGTTAGTGAATAAGAGTGTGTGTGTGCGATAGTGTTGTGTGTGTGTGTGTGTGTGCTGCATGCCTGGGGGCGTTGCGATGCCAAGTGGTCAGAAGCTTGGCTCGCCATTGCAGTTTGTAATTATGAAACTATGCAATGAGCATGAATGTGATATACGAGTATGTGTGTGTGCGTGTGTGTATATGTTTCCGGCTACCATTCGAGCATACAACATGCGCTTTTATGTGCCTGCCACAGTAGCTCTAGCTGTACATACGTGTGTGTGTGTGTGAGGCACTCGTATCTTTGAAACTTTTCTCATTGGTTGCGGTCGCCGCCCCTCGCAATCGAGTGCGCGCAGTCATTGTGTGTGCGTGTGTGTGTGTGTGTGTGTGTGCCGCAACTCGAAATCAATATCACGTTGTATCCTTCAGCTGCAACAAAAGGAGCTGCTGATTGACAGAAACAATTCACACACACACTCACAATTATACATATATATTTAACGGGAGGGCGAACTGAAGAACAACCCTTCAACACTCAACTACATTTTGATTAAAACTTTATTCCGAAAAATACAAAAGTACAAAAAAAGCGAACAACTCGCACACCAACTGTATTTCCTTTGAGGCCGCACACATACATATATGCGTATATATGTATGTATATAATACATGTTATATGGATATGTATAAAAACAAAAACTACTCGATCAACAATGCGCACAAAGGACAACTGACGACGAGTGAATCCTTTATTTTGCTCTGTTCTGCTCTGCGCTGTCAATGCTCAAAGGCAACAAGGGGTAGCTTGAAAGGACTATTCGTCCTGTCCCCCCTCCCTCCCTCCGATGTCCCTCAACTGCTCCTCGATCCTGTTGCCCGTTGCTTGTTGCCTCGCTCATGTCCTTCGTGCAAAAGCTGCGAAATAAAATGTATTTCTTGCATTGTTCCCAACTACTTATTTATTTTATTTCTGTCCATTTTAGCTCTATCACTCCTCCCACTCCCCCTCCATTACCCCCCTCATAGCGTGTACCCACTTGTATGTCTCTTTCTCCCGCAACCAATTCCATTCCCTATATAATTCCTTTGACTATTTTTATAGCGTTGCTGGCTTTCAATTTATTTTAATATTGCTTTTATACAATTTACTTTTCTCTCTTTGCCTCAGTTTTTTATTGTTATAACTCACTCCACCCTTCCTCCTTTCTTCCTCCTCCCTTCGTCGGAGCCTCGCTCTTTTGGCCTGTAGCCGACATTCCTCTGGCTGCTCCTCTTTTGTTCTTTCCCTCCTCGCTTTCAGTTTTTTTTTATTTTTTGGAGTAGCTCTTGAGTTACGTTGCCATTTTTGTGTGCGTTTCGCTCTTTATTATTTGAGCATTTATTTTGCATATTGTATTTTATGTTTTCGTTTTTACACGCCTTTTGTTGCTGCCTTTGTCCCTTAAGTGTCCAATAGTGGGGACTTTAGTTATTGTTTTTTCCTCTGTGTGGTTTTTTCGCTTTGTTTTTTTTTGTCTTGTTAGTGTTTAACATTTGACGTTAGTAACAAGTCAAGGAATACAAAAGGAAAAGAAAGTAACTAAATATTAACTAAAACAGAAAAAGAAGATACAAAATAGTTTTAAGCGATTGTTGCTTATTTATATTATTGAAATTATTTAGGGTGAAAAGTGTGTTGTCTTATTAATGTGGCTTTAAAATCAAGTCGCTTCCTTACTTAAAGGTTGGCGTTGGTAACAAATCAAAGAAAACATGAGTGAAAGAGTAATTACGTCTTAAAGGGCATCTCACAAGGATGGTTGCAATTATTTTTTTCTTTCTATTATGTTTGCCTTGATTTAGTTCCCATATTGTAAACCGCTTAGATAAAAAATAATGTTTAATACAATTTTTCATTAATATTTATATAATTTTTGTGGTGTTTTAACATTTTACGTTATAATAAGACGAATACAATTATAGGGAAAGATAATTCAAATTGTTTTGAAGTAATTGAAGGGCAGATAATGTATCTTCGTTTTGTGATTTTGTGTTTGACAGCTATATAATATAATAATATTATTCAATTCGAACTATGTATATAAGGCAAGCACAATGATATTTACAAATCTTCATTAAGACAGCTTTGTAAACGAAGTGAATTATTTATAGTCATGCAAGCGCTGCAAAACAAGTGCTAAAACTAAGAATACAATTTGGAATCCATATTATATGATGTCAAACTTGAACAAAGATGGTTTATGCTTAAATCGGTATTTGCATTCTACTTTTCAATCTATTTTTTTTTCTCCTTCTGTGTACAAATTAAATTTAGTTAACTTATACTTTTCCTGATCGCCGTAAAGTTAAGTTTAAGAGATCCTTGATGATCTTATCAACTTTGTTGATGAAATGCGAACAATATAATTTGCATATGCTCGCAACCGTGTGCCAATTAACACAATGCCAATCTGACCCACGTGTCCATGTCCTGCCCAAAGTCCTCCACTTACGATGCGATTTGTTGTCAATTACCGCACACACACACACACAACACACGCACACACACATAGCACACACCACGTAGAACCTCACACCGAAATCAACTGTTGGATAAACATGAACACCCCGCTAAGCGATGCATTTAGATATTTATCGCACTTGGCTCAGCTAGTTCTCCCCTCCTCCCCTTCCTTCCTCTCTCTCTCTCACGTCTCACTCCCTCTCATTGGCTCTCACGCAATGTCAACCGCAGAGACAACACGTGACTTTTGTGCAGAGTTTTAAAATCGGTAGGACTTTTGACGAGCGACGTTTGATGCGGACGATGATGATGATGACGATGATGATGAGGACACGACGCGGCTGCTGATGGCAAAACAATGTGCAAAGTAAAAAAAACCAAAAAAAAAATATAATAGAAAGGAAACCACCCCAACTCTCTTCATCTGATCTGATCGTTTATTTAGCATAAGTACAAACATAAAAAAAATAAACTAATGGGGTACAGTTACGGTCTGTTCCATTCTATACAATGCACACATTAATCACATATTCGAACGGAACCAATATGAAATACATAATCACAATGACACGATGCGTCGGCTGGGATAAAAGAAGAAAGCAGCTTGCTTTTGCTTGCTTCCCCAACAAAAAGAAAGCAGCCCAGACAAATGTAAAAAATCATTTGAAAGACACACACACAAAAAACAATATGTAAATTATGAATATTGTGTAAACAAATCGAGTGCATCAAAAGAACTGAGCGGGAGAACGAACGAACAGCCATTAGCTAGACGAACCCAGCTACTGTATTAAATCAGAGAAGCCCATAGACGAGCACTACACAAACACATACAGAATGGATCCTATCATCTCTCTGCACTGTGCTGTGCTGTGATGTCTGCTTGGGCGGCATAAAAATTGATTTCTCATCGCGTCAGTTGCTCAACAGGCAGTCAGGTTGGGTTTCCGTATGGACACTCTGCTTATTAGCTGACTGAACTAGCCTCATTGACGACGTCGCACTGTGGGACAAGTGCTGGTAAAAGAGAGGAAATTGAATTTTATTAAAAAATTTGTTTAGTTTAAAAGAGAAATGAATAAAAATTTTAATAATATATGGCAATAACAACTTACGATGAGAACATGATTTAATAAGTTATTTTTTTGGTTAAACGAAACTTGATGCGATAACATATGCTATGTTAAGATATGAGTATGAGGTTTGTCTCCAAGAAGTTTTTCCTAAATGGCTTGATATGGAACTTTATTGCTATACTGGTTCAATTACTTAATAAATAAATCAAATCTAAAAAAGTTAACATACGAACTTTATTAAAATATCTTATATTGTTGAAGATTATAATAATAAAATAATGAATAAAATTTAAATATAAATATAACTCTCAATACATCTAAACAATGTATAAGGAGACCATAGATTAGCAATCATAGTGTTATTTATCAGTATTTTAAGTTTCCTATTTTAAATTCTTTGTTATATAAAAAAGTAACTTACCTTATGGAATTAATATAGAATAACCAATAAAACAAAAATATATTCGATTGCATATAACCGATTGCATATAACCGTGTCTAATGTAGGATATTGTAGTTATTTAGTAAATTAGATACTAGCATCATTAATATTAAATTATAAATTGCTCCAGTATGACGAAAATAAATAGATATGTAATAACAAAAGTTAAAGCTTAATAGATCACATACTTAATACCTTTTTTTTTTTACTGACTTATTTGAAATTTATTGATTTCTGCTCCACTGTGCAAGCCACTGATGTGCCACTGTGCGCGACTGTGGCGGTGTCTCTTGGTGCGGCAAAAGGTCTGGGCCACCTACTTTACACGTTGGCTACTTGAAATGGCATTTGTTGTCTTTTCATGGATATTTCTTCTCTTTGTCTCTGTCTCTCTCTGTCTACTATCTCTCGTGTTTTTTCGCTGTGTCTGTTAAAAAAACAAAACAATATTTCAAAGCAATGAAGTAGGAGAGTGGGGGAGAGTCGACGCACAGGGAACCTGCCAAATTAGTTGCTATGTAGCCTTATGACCCGGTGCTTGACAAGCCACAGATTGGGTTACCCAATGGGCCAATGAGTCGCTGTGTCTTTAATGTTTGCCTTGTAATAACATGGAAGGGAAAACGCATTTGAAATCTGGCAAAGCAAATAATAACAAATAAATGAAACTAATGCCATGACAGAGATTGAGACTGAGACTGAGACGGTAGCTGGGAGATAGACCACCCTCATTTTATTGGGCTAAGGCGAAACATATGGCCGAGGCGAGTCGACGTTATTTAAGCCGTTAAGTAACCCTTTGGCAAGGTTTCAGTTAGCTAAAGGGCTGTTCTTCAAGATGTTCCATGTGCCATTTCTATTCTTCTTGGTTTTTTTTTAATTGATGGCACTTATGGGAAGCCGCAAAGAGCTATCATCATCCAGTCATGATGCATGGCATCTGCAGCAGCAGCAGCAGCAGGAGTTGAAAAACTCAACCCAGAGGGCAACACATTCTAATGGGTTCAGATCAAGCAATCTCTAACTGCGTAGAGTAGAGTAGAGCAGAGTAGAGGAGTATCTATCGCATCTAAATATCTATTTGTTTGGCATTATTCACGTTTGTTTGTTGTACTATGGTTTTTGTTTGTTTGTTTTTGTTTGCTTGGCTTCAGTTTTGGCGTAATCGCCTGCTATTAATTCATTGTCTATTATCCAAGGCAGTTTCTCTAGCCTGACATTGTATGCATTTTGTTGGCCACTCCAACGGCAGCATGCATGTTGCCTCTGCTCTCTCTCTCACTCTCTCTGTGTCCATTGTTTGGCCTACATGCGACCGATACTCTAAGATATTATCGACAGCTCGTCCATTGACAATAACAAGCCCACAACCAGAACCAGAAGCAGGAGCAGAAACAGAAACAGGAGCTGGACTAGAACTCGACTCTGCAACGACGGTCAGAAGGCAGCCACTGGTAGTTTGTGCCTTCTATTGTCCACTGAAGCGATTGGTGGATGGTCGAACTGTGGACCACCCCGTCATTGTTAGAGCCACTGACAATGGTACATTGAGCGGCATTGTATTGCCCCGTGTTGCCAGCAAAACTACACACACACATGATGCATAAATATACACACAACACAACACACACTACAATTCAGCTTGTTGTTATTGTCGTTTGTCGTTGACTTTTCGAGTTTGGCATCGCACACAATGCCACACACCAACAACAACATCAACAGCAACTACAACTATGGACAAATTGATATCCAATAATTTAATTTTGTTATCCATTTCCATTTCCATTTGCAGAGCGTCGTCCATGTCGGAAAATAGTTTTGTAATTTGCACTCCGGCATGCGTGTAACCGATATTATTGTCATCTATCCAACCAGCCTGCCTCCTCTTGCCTGAGTCCTTTTTGCCCATTCTCTAAAGTATCTCAACCACATCATGCCCATCATGCTGGTCACTTTTCCCCCCGCTCCCTCACACCCGATGCTCTGCTCTAATCCTACCCCAGCATTAGTTTTATTATAATTTGTTTATGTGTCGTGTGTCCGAAAAGCAAACAAGCGAAACCATTTGTGTGAAAAAGGTTTTCACACTTTTCCACACACAACACACACACACACACACTATTTACAGTTTTCATCATTATAGTGTGCAAAACTGTAAAACTAAATGAGGAGGGAGAAGAGCTCGATGGGATTTGTGGTCGTGTGCCGTCAGTTTTGATAATAACACATAGTTTTATAGTGGCGAATAGATAATATTGATATGGATTAACGCTTCCTCATCATAGAGCACTCCATTGTCAGCCCCATAATTGTCAATTGCCAAATTGGAAATATTCACACATTAAATTGTTGGCAATTTTCCCTTCAATTATTTCCCACATTTTTTTTGTTGGAAGTATGATATGATTAATGAAACAATTAATAGCGCAATTAAATTTGACCTTTGGTCAGTAAATACCATATGAGTTTATTAAGTTATTAATGGAAAGTCATTAATTTACGAACTTCATTTGTGAAGGGATATTCGAGAATACTTTCCCAAAAGTCTTCGTGCTTCATTTTGCCTTTATCCTATTTAATCCTTGTTCTGTTCTTATTTTCTGACTGACCTGATGCTTAAATTACTTGAAGGGTGAACGTTATTTCTATTCATAAATTCAACTTTATTTTAAGTGAATGCCAAATGTCAGTTTACTTATATTATACGATCATTTGCTAGTCCTTTGCACTCTTATAACAATATTTCATTTCAATTCATAAATTTAACTTTGTTTTAAGGAAATACTTATATTCTACGTATATCCTTGTATATGCTATATTTATAAATGAAAGTAAAACAATCTTATAAAAATAGGTTATCCAAACCATAAGCCAATTTTTCCCTGAAGGAATCGAATTGCCTTAGATCAATTCCCCAAATTGCAACGATTTCTTTCAAGAACAACTTGAGTAAACGTTCTACTTAGTTCGTTTTTCGTTATTTGCGTTGTTTTTAATTTCAATATATATCATAGGGAAGATATTAAATCCATTAGAAGATTTTGTGTTGAAAAAAATTGTGAATAAAATATGCATTAATAAAACTGTCAATCATCATCAGCTTTGCACAAAAATTCAACGATTTTATTTAATTCTCACATCCTGAAATTGATACACTACAAATCCGCAACTCAATTATCCAACTATTATCATTAATTTTCTTCAATTTATGAGTATTCCACTTCCTGAAATTAATACTCCCCCAAAACGATCATAATTATCCCAAGAGCCGAAAACAATAAAATTGTCTTGTAATTCGATTTATTGAATTTGTTTGTTGAATTTATTAAATACTTTAACACAGTGTTTGAAATGTATTATCTAAATACATAGTACGATATATGTATACATATATATGTATTTTGTATGCATTTGTGTGTGTGCGGTATATGGTACATATACATAGGTATCTCAATAGTTATATATATATATATAGTATAGTATATTTAGTATGTGGTACTTTACACAATAATCTCAATAATAATGTTAATTTGATCTAATCGTATCTTAGAGTTGCTCTTAACGTATGGTACAATACTTCTGAGTTTACACTTTAGATTTGTGGGGGCGAGGGAATACACTTACATAGAGGGGGGAGGTAAGGAAGGAAGTAGAATCTAGGATACGAGTATAGCCAAGTGTTACAATGCTTACGAACTAAAGAAAACCAATTGCTAGGCTACGATTCGGTTTCGATTTCGATTTCCCTAAAAATGAATGTGTGTGTGTGTGTGTGTGTGTGTACACTATAAACCTAATCCATATGGCAAAGGAGCTACAGCTCAAAGGGCCGGAAGACGACATCGACAGCAGAGCCTCAATCCTGAGAGTCACCCGCGTTGCTGCTGCGATCCATGGCAATGCCGCCGGCACCATTCGATTCCGATTGCTCGATATCCGCCGTGCTGAGCACGCCGGGCAAATAGCCCGTGCCCGCGTAGGGAGCGGAAAGGAAGCGCTTGGCATGCGCCTGCATGAACGGATGATAGCGATGCGGATGCGTGGGCGAACCAAATACAGCGGGCGGCACCAGCGGCGAGAAGGCGGACTTCATGGGAAACGGCGGCGATGGAGGGACCTGCGGAGGTGGCGGCGTTTGCGTCAGATCCTCGCCAGCGAGCATGCATTCCATGGCCTGAAGGACATCGCCGCGAAAACGTTGCATCAGCTGCTCCACATCGCTGCGCCGACGATTGGGAAACACACGCATCAGCACATCGATGGGAGAACGTTGCTGTTGCTGCTGCTGATGTTGCTGCTGTTGATGCTGCGGATGCTGCTGGGCCAAATGCTGTTGCTGCAACTGCGACTGCGCTGCCGGATGATGAGCCGGGAGACCAGCGGCCGCCAGGAACTGCGTGTGATGATAGGGCATAAAGCCCTGAGCGTGTCCGTTGCCAAAGGAGCGCAACAAATGCAAATTCTCGGCGGGTGTGTTTGGCGGCGAGTTGCTGTCCTCCTTTTTTAGGCTGAGATTCTCTGGGGTCGCCTCGTCGGGCGCCGAGTCCACGTCCAGATCAGATTCGGGTGAGCTAGGAGGTCCGGTGCGTGCGGGCGACAGACTGGAAGTCAGATTAAACAGTCCGGCTACCTTGGGCCGTGGACTGCTCGGTGAACCGGACTCGGAGCCTGTGTCCTGATCGGTTTCATTTGACAAGGCGGCGCCACGCTTCGAAACTGTAAAGTGAATAAAGAGAGAACAAAATTGGGAGATAAGTCTCAGGTAGTTGTGGGAAAACTGTGCGGTTTTTCACTTCACAGTGCAAAACAAATAAAAGTATCGAATTGTAAATCAAATAAAACACACACACACAAAATGTAATCAAGGGAATCGCAAACAGCAAAGATTGGTACTTTGGTTGTTTTTTTGGTGGAGAGGGTTCGTTGACATGCCAACCTCGAGAACCCCCGGAAAAGAGAACCTTATAGAGACTGCTGCAACCTGTGCTACGAAATGAAACAAGTTATACGATATTTTTTTTGTTCGTTGTTGTCTATTTGATTTTGCAGTTGACGAGAAGCCGCAGTGAAAATTTAATTAAGTTGCGCCCTGTCGAGATCTGTTTGTGAGTGCCTTGTTTTTTAACCCTCGGTATTCGGCTACATTCCGGGACAAAACGGACACCTGGCTCCAGCTACGACCTCGATTTTTATTTTTGATGAAAACTCAAGCGTAAAATCGTCTTGGATTTCAGTGCAAATAAACAGTGCACTACTTAAAATGGACAGGTTGCGATTGATTCGCGTGAGAATCCTTGCGTGTTTTCCTTTCTCGAAACACAAATCAACAACAAAAATAAAAGGAGTCCATAAAACACACACAAGAAAGAGATTCTCGTGTTACGCCCTCAGCTTGGAATTGTCTTACAGAAAAAAAACAAAAAGCAAATTCTGACGATGTAATCTACATCCAAAATTGGCCCATTGACTGCCTAAGTATCTATTGATAGGCTTTGGAAACTGTTCGAGCTCAATAAATGGGGATGATTATATGACACGACATCTGAAGGTTGCTAATATGTGTCTTTAAGGTCATATAATAATGTTATTACAACAGCTCTGAAAGGCTGTCGACTTGTGAGTTTGCGTTTCGATTCCAGTTTGAGTTTGCTTTGCCTGAATATTCAAAGTCGAGTCTGGCCCGCATAAATAATGCTATGTTTTATGGGGTGAGAAGTTCATGGAAATCAAAGATCACAATATTTTTAATTGAAGGGAATTGTGGAGGAAATTTATTAAGAAACCTTTTGTTAATACTATTGAGTGATAGTTTGTTGAAAGTTAATTTATAAAATTGCGGGTTTGATAATTAAAAATAAATTTACAGTATTTGCAAATATTTTTAAGAATTTCAATATATTTTGTTGCCTCAATGTTAGTTAGTTGATATATTGTATTGTATAATATCGATGTCTATTTGAGAAAATTTACAATACAAAGAGAATATCAGATTTATTTCTCAGTTGTGACGCTTGCATTATAAAGTCCAATATCTAAATTTGATGCTGATGTTTTTAGTTAGAAACATGTTTGAATAACAAAATAAAATTCGAAAAAAATCGCTTGTTTTAATTTAGCAAACATGACTTGATATAATATTTGTTCAAGCTTTAGCTTTAAAAGATCGTTTACAAAAATATAGCTTATTTTCATTATGTAAATTAACATTATATTTTGTAGCAAAATGTAGCCTATAATGCGTATTTCTTTTAATTTAAATTTCATGTTCAAAATATTCGCTCTATAGCAAAATCCTCTGCGACATCCTCATTTAAAAAAAAAAAGCGTAAGTGAGTCCTTTAAAATTTGAGTTTAAATTCAAAAGAAAGCCTGCACATATTAGGGAATAAAGCTTTTTAAATACCATACCAACAACCTTGCTTGTTAACTGCTGTTTTTATTAAGACGAGACTCTTTAATTGTTGCAACTTTTGCCCTTTTACTCGAATTTAAATCACAGACCCTTAGCAAAGCATTTAGCCAAGTGCGAAGCAGCGCCTTCGCTGGAAAATCTTTGTGTTAACAACACCTAGACTGCAAACACACACACTCCCACACACACACTTAAGGAGTCAAGCACACACACACCCACACACACACACACACACACATGCTTACGCGGAGTGTGGCACTTTATGCGCCGTTGCGCTTTTGACAATTGAAAATGAAAATAAAATGAAAAAATTATGCTGGTATATTTCTTAGGTTTTGTGGGGACAAATGGAGGAAGGAAGGAGGCGGGTGCAAATGTCACACATCAGCTGCAGCCGCAGCTTGTGAAGCAAACAGCGCATTAAAATACAATACATAATTTCATATTTGCCTGCTGCGGCAAGGACTTACCAGGACTCTCGTCCAGCTCGGTGCGCGTCGGCGAGAAGCCCACGCTCAGATGCTCGGATCGTGTGCGTCCATCCGTGTCGGATTCATTGCCATTGTAATGCTGCGACGACGTCGACGACTGACGATGTTGCTGTGCTTGATGCTGTTGATGTTGCTGCTGTTGCTGATGTTGCTGATGATGACTGGGCGTAGAACTTGCCTCGTAACCATCGCTGGGTGGCGACGGGATGCCACCGTGAAAGACGCCATTCTGTGTGGCAGCCGCAGCACCTCCGCCGCCGCCACCGCCGCCGGCACCATGTTGTGGCTGTGGACTATGTGAGGTGGGCGTAACGCTATCGCTGCCATTCTGTTGACCCGACCCGGGCACCGAGGTGTAAAGCAATCCCAGCTCACGTGCCTCGTTCTCCTCCTGCGCCTGTTGACGCCGCAGCGCAACCTGAAAGCCAATGGAAGCGGAAAACTAGCAGATTAGATGACTATGCGCTTGACGTGGACAACTCGCTGTCAACCCACCTGTGCAGCCATCACACGTTGACGCTCCGCAATCAGCGTGCACTTGGCGCAAACACAATCTCGCCAGCGGCAATAGCGTTTGTGACCCTTCAAGGCGCTGACCTGCAACAGGGAATAATGGATGATTAATCAATGCTGAGCTTGTGGCAAGTGTATCCAAGTGAACTTACCACGCCATGATTGCGACAACGTGCGCATTTGGGAGTGCGTTGATAGCGCTCGGAGGCGGCGCGTAGAAAGAATGCGGGCGGCAAAGCGCCCAGCACTGGATGCTGGGACATAAGATTCTGCATGTCCACACCCGACGGCAAACTCATCACACGACTCGATCAAACACTCACGCACACGCACACTCACTGGCACTTTGCTCTTCTTGAGAGTAGTTTTATATTTGCTTTGTTTTTTCTATTTATCAATATTTTGTCATAAACAATTGCGTTTGGTTTGCTGCAAATTGTGTTTTATGCGCATCGCATGCTTTGTAATAAATGGTAATGAACTCTCGTTTCACATTCACGACGAGAAACAACGCGCTACGCTTTGACTGACGAACATGTCACACGGAGCACTCGATTGCAACTGAATCAACTTTTGCTTAAATCTAAAGCAAGCAGCAGCCACAACAGAGCGCTGACAGCAGCAGCAGCAACAGCAGCAACAGCATCAGGGCAAATGGCGGCAGGCGGCAACAATTTACCAATACAAAAGCCGCACTCACACTCACACACACACACACGCACAACGAGGGTTGCAAATACATGCAAGAGCAGCGTAAATGGGACATTCACAGAGAGTGTGTGTGTGTGTGTTTTGTTGCCACCACCTTTTTTTGTGGCGCTGCCTGCGTTGGCGTTGACGCCGACTGTGACGTCGACGCTGGCAGCAGAGAACGGCAGCAGCAATTAAGAAAAAAGTTTCAAAATCTAATTTGGTACTGTATACAAATTTGTGCACTCGAGGCGAGCGAACAACAGCGACAGCGACGACGACGACGACTGCGGCAGACGCGGCGTATGAGCAACGTTGAGGGTTTGGTTGGCTGTGGTTGTTTTGCTGCTGCTGTTGCTGTTGCTGCTAGCGGTGGTGGTGATGGTGGTGGTGTTGCTGTTGTTGGTGTAGCTCATATTATTGCCTCAGCCAGCTGGTGGTTGTTTGAGGTTTCTTTCATTTTCTTTGTTGCTTTTGTTTCACAATTTCTTTTTTGCTGCTACGGCTGCTGCTGTTTATTTATTTTTATTTTTTTTTTTGTGTAGCTTTAACTGTGTGTGTGAGAGCTTCGTTTTAATGGAACAGCCAACCAAAAACGTTGTTGCGTCGCAGCAGCGATGCGACCTCGCTGCTGGTTGGCATGGCAGCGTAGGCGATATACGCACACACACACACACACAGACACACACTTACTGTGAGACACAACTGACACAGTTGGCATACAACTGTGTATTTGTTGCTTTGCCTTTGCCTCTGCCTTTGCTTATGTATTTAAGAGCCTGCGGCGGAAAGGGCCTCAACGTTTAGAGAGCCAAAGAGCTGGCGAAACTTATGAGGAGGTCAACGTTGAAGGGACGCTGGAATCATTCGCAGTGTTAAAGCTTGTTTTTTTGGTTTGGTTGGCATGTTGCCACTTTTCTATTCATTTGCAGCTGCTCATAAAAGGGGAAACGGCAGCCGACTTAGAACGCTAAATAACAATCATTGTTTATTGTTTATATTTATGAAATGTTCAGCACAACGCACCCCCAAATACAATTTTAAATCATATGCCATAAATTCCAGATCTGTTAATCATTTGATGTGAATAAAGTTTTAGCTGCAGGAAGAAGAAATATTTGATCAGTTGATTAAGCTTTTCAGCTTTTAGTTCTTTTTTGTAATGGAAAATTTTAGTGTACATTTAACAGCTTGTTATTTAATTACTGAAAAGCTTAAGCATAATTTAAGATTACAAATTCAAATAGATACATTATAATAGTCAAAAAATCATCGAAATCAAAATTTAAAAAAAAAATTTAAGTAGCCTAGGTTTAATTGTAATAACAATATATTCATTCAATTATTTCATACATATTTAATTTAATAATAATATAATAATTTATTACAAGATGAAGTATAAATGCATCAACTTTAGGTCTTCAATAATAGTAAATTATTGCATATAACATTAATTTTTTAAAGAAAACGTATTATCTATGAAATAAATATAAATACGATAAAGATGAAGTCTCACTCTATAAAAATAAGCTAAAGTTCATTTTATTTTTTTAAACTCCTTTATGCTTTAGCATTTTTATTCCTATTCCTCAATTTAATTTATTCCTATTCCCACAAAAGATTTTATTTTTTAATGCTTGCAATCTATTCCTTTCGATAGTTAACGATAACTATCGCCGCTCCGGGTATTTTCCAGCTGCCATAAACAACTTTAAGTTGTGCGCGTTTGTACATAAGACATCCCATGATGATGGCAGGGGGCGTGTGGAGGCAATGGCGGCGCCAGTGGGTCGTATTGGCCTATTAGAATGTTACAAAATTATTGCAATTGAAACAAACTGCGACGGCGACGACGCCGCCAGCAGCTGCAGCAAAAGCAGCAGCAACAAACAAATGGTAAAGCAAAAGTCACGTGTGCGAACGAATCGGCGACATTTTAAAAGCTCTGCGCACATGGCGCTCTCTCAATCTCTCGCTCTCTCTACAGTGCGCTTCACGTTTTGCGCTCTTCGTACAGACTCCGCCTACACGCAGAGGCGGAGTTACTACTCACACATACACGCACAGTGCGTCACACATAGCAACGCACACAATGAAAACACAAAGCGGCTACAATGTTGTATTTGGCAGCTGGCTGGCGCAAAAGAAACAAGTTTCCAAACTGAAGAGAGGAGCAGCAAAGCTGTATGCGGTGAGTGTGTGTGTGAGAGCAGCACAAGGACAACCTTGCTTGCTCTCTCTCACTCAGTGGCTCTCGCTTTCTTGCTCTCACGCGCATTCGCTCGTTGGCAACTGTAAATCTGTTGGTTTTTATTTGTTGTTGTCGTCGTCGTTGTTGTTGTAGTTGTAGTTGTTGCTACCAGTTTTCAGCGTGGAGCCAATTTCTCATATTTTAACTTTGTTTAAAGTCCACACGCTCGCACACACGCACACGCAGCTAGAAATGTGTTGTGTGCTGCTACTGCTGCTGGGTGGCCACTTAAAAAGTGTTTTTACTGGGGGCCAAATATGCAAATCAGTTGGACCGCACTGACAACTTCTTCAGCCAACAAAAGCTGAAACATGTCCATTATGTCGTCGACTTGGCCGCCACTCTTCATGCATGAGCTCGACTCCACCACGGAGCTCCATGGAGCCATCCACAGGGAGGGGGGGGAGTCCAAGCGAGAGCAGCAGCAGCAACGACGACGGCGGCATCGTTCAATACAAACAATACTCGTAATCATCGTCGACTGCCGCAGTCAAGGCATCAATCAGTAACCAGTAGCCAGCAACAAACTGTGTTTAACAACAATAAATAACAACAAAAACAGAGTTCAGTAAAGAAAAAAAATTGAAAGATATTTTATAGCGGCAAGATGAATGTGTTATGCCCTCATAGTTATCCGCTGCTTAGTTTATAGTTTAAGTTTAGTTTATTTGTTTTGCAATATTTATAAGAATGCCAAATTACTTAAGTGGAATATACGAAAGTAGTATGTTATATTCTATTATATTATATGTTATAAGCAATGAAAACGAGTTTCACCATTCAAGTAAACTCAATATGTATCTCATAAATATTATAAAAGAAATTAAATATGTTTTTGAATTTCAATTCAATTAAAATTGCAGAATTAGTTGTGATATCGCAAAGATTTTGAATTATATTTCCCATTTACAAAATGAATTTTGTACCAATCTCTTGTTAATTCAAATGTCTTCTTTAATTAGAGCTGCAAAATGTATCTGAAACTAGTTCCTTTCCTCTCTGATCATTAGTAGAGTATTGCCACACATGCCTTTCATTTGAAGTTACAAACATCGTGTGGCTAAACTTGATCATCTTCAAGATGGTTAGATGCGAATGGCAATTGGCTTCCCAACACAGTGTAACACAAATATAAGTAGCCGTTACTTGTAGTTGCTTTAAATGCAAAGTGCTGATGACAAAGATGATGATGATGATGGTCATGGAGAAGGTTGCTGATGACGAAAGTTGAAATCACTTGGGGATCATTGCTACTTGCTACTTCGGTTGCCTGCTGCTGTTGACCATGTCTCTTTGCTTTTGATGCCTCCGACAGCGAAGACGGGGCGAAGACCGAGACTCAGACTCAAGTGCTCAAGTGAGCAGCAGGCTGCAAGTTACGATGAACTGCTTCTGATTCAGATGTTGATGTCGATGTCGATGTCGAGACAGTGACAAAAGGTATATACAGCATGTGCAGTAGGGGCTTGGAGGGGCACTTACCATACACCATTCCGACAGACAGTCAGATTGAGAGACAAAAGAAAAGTGCCTTAAAATGTTGACAAATATTTGCCATGCATTGGCCGCAAAATTATTTGATCAAGACCACCGAAAAAACCACATCCACATACACTCGCGTTGTATACAAAGATCTTTGCGTCTGAAGGTAGAGAGATAACAAAAAGAAAAAAATTGTTCAAAATTAAAAATGAAACTTGAAGACACGCGGCTAATGAGATTTCCTTGCGTCATTGCCTCATTCATTCATTCCGATTGCGATTTGTTTGTTTTACGTTTTATGATTATTATTGTAGTTGTTGTTGCTGCTGCTGCTGCCGCTGCTGTTGCTGTTGTTGCGCAGTTGAACTTGTGTTTTATGTTTTTGCGTCTTGCAGCGCGACCAAAGACAATATTTGAGCAATCATCGAAGAGGGAACGCATCAGACTGTCCGCCGAACATTGTCTCTATTTTGAAAGGTCTTCTTCTTTTTTTTTTCTTTTTTGGTTGGCTCGGTACAGCAGGCAACCAAAAGCGTAACGACCCCGTCTCCGGCAACAGCTACAGCTACAGCTCCAGGTTGCGGTCCAGCTCCAAAACGCTTTCCATTTGGAACTGTCAGCGGCAGGCATTTGAACAAAAGCGAGCGACGCAGCAGCAGCAGCCACTCCAAAGTGGACAGGGGCGAGAAAAAGTTAATTTAATTTCAAGTGTGTGCAACAATTGTCGGTCTGCGCTTATCCTTTTCAGCCGTGTTGCCGCCGCCGTCGCCGTCGCCGTCGCCGCCACCATCGTCGTCGTATCATCGTCATGTTAATAAAGTCACAACCCTTGTGGGTTGTCCATGTTTGTTTTTGTCGCCTTTTAGCATATTGTTTCTGCTTTCTTAGTTGCAAAAAACACACACACACAGAGACTTCTTCGACTTATCTTTGACATAAAGAAATCTCATTAAATAACTTCCGGCGTCTTTCAAGTCCTGTGTGTCCTGCCAGCATCTCTAGAGCTCTGTTCGCTGTTAGCCTTCGCTACAAGCTGAAACTTTGAACTCTCTTGTATTTCGTTCTCGTCGCCCAGCCAGCCATGAAATTACATTTTACTTCTCTTCCGCCTTCGACGATAATATATTTGCAAGGAGTGAGGAGTATCGTACAAAGTCGGAAGCCATTTTCATCTTCCACGTGCTGATGCTGATGCTGTTGCTGTTGCTGCTGGCTAGCAAAGGACGAAACAAGTATAAAATACCGAGTAGCATAATGCTCCCTATATACTATATGCACACTCCTCCTTGTATCGTGAATTCAAGGAAACGTGAAATTTTGTTAAAAGTTCACAGAAACTTTTGTGCTGTTTGTTTGTTTTCCTGTTGCTGCTGCCAAAATTGTTAGCTCAGTTTCCTCAATCTCACGCTCATTCTCTTTGGTGACTCGTAGCAAGATGGTTTGGTGTCATATGCAGATCCCAGATACACATGAGATGGCACAAATTGTTTATTTGTAATTGTAATCGAATTTGGCCAGCTATTTGTTGCATATGCAATGTGTCTGGCCCCTGTTACTTGACACACGCCAAAAGCATTCCTAGGAAATTAGCACAGAAATTGGCAAAAATAACACCAAAGCCGGATGCTCGCATTTCAAACAATTCGCCGTGGCACTGAAATGGCTCAAGCAGCAAACATTTTCCGATTTTCACATTTTATACAATATTGCGAATTCCGGTACAAAAAGTCCAAATTTGACACCCTAACGTAAATGGGCTATTATAGGATCGTTAGCAAGGGCAGGACGATGGGATTATGCTGCCTTGAGCCCGTAATTTGAGCTGGCCACATTTGCCCAAAACAAGGAAGGTCTCTGACTTTGGCTATGACACGCTCTCGGGTGTTAATATAATAACACAATATTGCGCACAGTTTTTCGTATAATTTTTTAATAACAATCACAGAAGAACATGAAGAGGCAACGCCCTTTAGCATGGCTCTCAAAATTCACAGCCATTGTGTGTTTGGCAACACAAACACTGTTTCCGATTTCCATCAGTTACCCCCTCCTTCTCTCTGTGTTGCGATTACCCAACCCGGTTATCTAACCCTCAGTTAGGAGCGCGGAAAAAACGCCCCTTTGCCCATCGACGAGGTGAGGTAACTGTTATTAGTTGAATCTGCACATATGCCTGCCTGCCAGCCTGCCTGGACAAGGGCGCGTGTTTCTCAGCCATGCTCCGGGTTTAAGTTATGTTAATGATAACTCTTGAACAGCCCGTGGGCTGTATTTAGCTATGTACGCTGCCAGCTGTGAATTTTATTTGATTTAATTTAAAAAGACAGCGTGTATGGCGATACATAATGGCCGTTGAATTGGCAGACAATCATTTTATGGGTGAGTTCGGGATGCATAACCACTTTTATTGCGCATCAATGTAATGAAATTATTTTAAAAAACAGACTTTCGCTAATAAGAAACGTAACATTTAATTGCAATTTTATTGTGCAAACAAAACTTTGAATACTGGCGGTAAGTTTGCAGTGAACATTTAAGATTATCGGTAATCGATAAGTTTGGCAAATATACTAAAAATACGCATGTGCAAAGTAACTGTTAAGTTAACAGGCAGGAATAGTGTTAACAGCTTTGAATTGCAGAGGAGAAACAAATTAGTATTTCGAAACAAATGAAAAAATCACACTTTTTGAAAAAATAAAAAATATCTGATATAAAATTAATGAAATAAAAAAAAAATTAGTAAAAACATTTTAAAAATAATCTATTTTTATTATTTTAGCTGTAAGAACACCAATGATAGCAATAAAAGCACGATTTTCGTCACAAACAAAGATTTCTAATATAATTGTAAAATATAATATTTTATTTAATTTTGAACAAGCTTTTAGTCTTTATATAAAATGAATTCGTTAAATGCATGACTTGCCAATTGTGTATAGGGAATGAGCGGCAACTAGTTAGTAAATGGATAACTTGTATGTATTACACAGACTCAAAAAACAATATTTATTTATAACAATTATTGGCAAATATATATTTAGTTGTATATATAAACGTACTAAATGTGTGTATATGTAGAAACATTATTTATTGTTCATCATTTGCCAGTGGAAGCATAGCAGGCATCACAAACCCGGACAGGTCGACCAGGCTGTCCCTGAGCATTGAGCAGCGGCAGTGTGTGCTCTGAGCACGCCTTGCAGAAGATTTCGCCACAGCTGCGGCAGTGATGCTTCCTCCTTGTCAAGTTGAACTCCCGTGTGCACGCGGTGCAGTGGGTGGCAATCGAGTCGGGCGCCCAAATGCCCGGGCTGCTGACCGTGTCTGGTGTCGTCTGTTGCAGGGACTGCGATGAGCCAGAGAGCAACTGCTGATGACGTCGTTCGTTGTCCTGGAACTCGGAGATTTTCAATTTGCTGACACTCAGTTGAATGCCTAGTTCTTCGAGCGTTGTTTGTGCCTCACTCCACTGAGTGCGCACCTTCTCCAAGTCAAGCTTGAGCTTCTCGTTCTTCTGCTTCTCCTCGTTGAGCTCTTTGACGCAGCTTTGTAGCGTTGCAATCTTCTCCTTAAGCCTCAGTTCCTTCTCCTGCAGCGAGCTACGCCATTCACGTTCAATGCGACTTTCTGCCTCAGCTCTAGCTGCTCGCTCTTCGCTTGCCGTCACTTGGGTGGATAACGTCTGCGATGTGCTTTTCAGTATCTCGCCCAAGTTGCTCTTGTCATTAGTCCATCTGCCAGAGAAGGGAACACATCACTTTGATTAAACACCTTCGTATTTACTTGCAATATGTACTATTTATTATCTCACTATCTTTTCTAATATGCAGATTTAAATACTTTAAGCATTATTATTATCCGCTATACTTTTTTACTCTATGAGCTTTGAAGAAACTTTAAGTGAAATAATTAAAATACTATCGATCTTTTCAAAAACATTCATAGTGAAGATAATTTGCTTTAATTTTGGCAGTATTTAAAACTTATTAAATGAGCAATATTAATATTTTTTGCTTTACCTATAGCTTCGATATATTTTTCCTTAAAAGACTGCACTATAAATGCATAAAAAATTTCTGATAGAACTGGTGAAATTCAACTTAACTCAATAGCTTTCTGATCATGATATATTTTATAGTAAAATCCCCAAAAAAATTCTTACTTTTTCTCTAATTTGTCAATTGTGCTCGCCATGTCTTCCTTTTGGCACTCTAACTTGGTCATTAATTCCGTTTTGTGGCTCAGCGAAGCATTGCAGTCCTGTCGATAAAGAAAAGATGCAAGAATCTTTTGTACAAGTGCTTTACAAGCAAGCAACAATCCACAACCTCATAAATGTATAAATATTTGTTAGTTCGAAATGAAAGACTAGAGTTAAGATAAGTTTTATTTCTTTGGTTTAGCTATAGTAATTAGTAGTACGAGTATGTGTGTATGTAGTCCCTTTAACATTGTTGGTGTAGATACATATTTATATAATTACATTGTTAGTAAAGCAAGTTGAAAGAAAGTACATATGCATATCGAGTAAATATAATGCTATAACTCAGCTCCATAACTATACATATGATGTGGAATTCTTTATTCTTTGGGGGGACATGGATATAGAGGAAGGGAATTCAGCTAACAGCTTATAATTTTGTTTAGAATCATCAACAACTTGTTACGATTATACATTTGTTTTTCTATATAGTATGTGTATATATATAATATTTATATTATGACTAGGGAGTTTCTCTAAGCATTGAAGGCATCGTACATTCAAGTAATATTGTATCGTATATATATAAAACATAGACTCGCCAATAACATTTATTGTTTATTAAGCAGGTTTTGCACATTGTGTGTTCCGATTTAGGTTATTTTGTAACTCTACAACAGGTGACAGCAGGTCGTCAGATCGAATCAGGAACCATAACTCGTAGTATATAGAGTGTATATACACACACACACGCATCCAGCAGAGATTATAGATTGTTATACTCGTAGAACTTAAATAAATGCCTTCTCAACAATTAATTAATAACTACAGTTCGCCACTTCGATTTAAGTGTTGCCCAGCGTCGTCGTCTCCTGATCCTGGGATAGCGCATAGTCACTGCGAGATCCATCGCCGCCAATCTTAAAGTGCTGGGTCACAGCAGCAGCTGCCTCGGCCAGTTCATCGTTTAACGACTTGGCGGATGTGGGCGTCTTAATGGCAGCGGCAGCGGCATCTCCGGCCAGCAATTGAGACTGCTGCTCCAGGGGCGGAGGAGGAGCTGCATTCGCTGGAGACTTGCGATAGTTGTTGGGATTGAAGGGCGGAATGCCGTCCATTTTGAGATGCAGTCGCTTCATGGGCGGTCCAGTGTCCTGTTTGTGCTTCTTGGTGAGTGCCTCGAACTTTTGGAGATTCTGCTGACGTCGAGTGTTTGGTGATCGATCGCCGCCGCCAGATGATGAGGAACCGCAGCCGGCGCTCACCTGTTGCTGTTCGACGAGCTTGGATTCGTATTTCTTTTCTAGCGATTGTAAAATGTTACCAATTTGTGAGGCTTTCGTTTGCAAACGAGAGACCATCTCGCCTTTCTGTGTGAGTTCATCTTCACATTCCTAATTGAATTTTAAACGAGGTAAATTATATTTTGTTTTTCTTTTTTTGAAGTTGTTTTTTCGATTGATAACTTTCTGACAAAATAGCGTCAAATTACGCTTACAACTTGGGTCGAATTTGTTGAAAGATTAAACCAAAGACAGCAAACAAACCAATAACTAGCGACCAAATGAGCTCATGTTGATGATGAATGTGATCAGATGAGTTAAGTTGTGTGATGCTGATGTTGGGTGTGGAGGTTGGGGAAGAGGAGGAGGAGGAGGAGGATATACGCACCTGCAACTTGCGATACATCTCCAGATTGATCTGTTTGATGTCATCCAATTGTCGCCGCAGCGACACAATCGTATCCTGCTTCTCGTGAATGTCCTTCTCCAGCAGCTTCATAGCCATGTCGGACTCGGCCTTCAAGGACACCTGCAACTTGAGCTCTTTATCCAGTTCGCTTGTCTTTTTGCGCTCTTCTGACAACTCGGCATTGACAGCCTCAAACTGTTGCGCCTTCTCCTTGTCACTGCTGCTGCCATTGGAGCTGTTGTCCGAGTGCGCAGTCTGACTGGCGGACTGTCGCATGGCTTGATTCTCGGCTTGGAGGGCCAACAGACTGTTGCGGGCAATGGCCAGATCCTCCTTCATCAGCGCATTCGTGGTGGTCAGCGACTCTACCTTGGCCTGCAGATTTGCCACAGTTGCACTGAAAATGTGTTTAAAGATTACTCGAATTTCTTCCTTTTGCCAACGCAGCTTCTAACGCACTTGAGATGTCGATTGAGCTCCTCAATGTAGTTCTTCTGATCCAGCACAGCAATCATGTTGCCCTGTCCAGCTGCATCGATTGGCGCCGGCGGTGCTGAGGACTCCTCGTTGGGCTCCGCATTGCGCGAACTGGATCGCAAATAAAGCGAGAAATCAATGACGCCCTGCTGTGAATCCAGATCCTCCTCCTTGACGCACAGATTGCAATCGATGACATTAAGACCAACCAATATGCCCATAATAACAACAATCTGCAAAAATGGCAAATGGGGGAAGGCTAATTATGCCAAATCCAAGCATAAAACATCCACAAAACAGACCTCATCGCTCATCATGAGCGCATGCGGCTCATAGTAATCGAGGAGCGAGTCATCGCGATGCTCGATCAGCGCCTGCAGGTAATCGGATAGCTTCTTTTGCATCAGCGCAATGCGCAGCCAGGCCCGAGCACGTCCAATGTGCGTGCGCACCGTGGGCAGATCCCGAACGCTGGCCGTGATGTCCTGCGCCTCGGGGCAATAGTTCTCGACGCTTTGCAACAGATCCCAGAGCTCTTTGCGCGGCCCGAGCAAACCCTTCTTGGGCCTCAGGCCATGGCCCAGCACATGCTCGATGACAATGAAAAAGTGCTGCAGCGGCAGATGATCCGAATCGAGCATGCGTCCATAGCGCAACGATTGCTCCAATAGCTCCTTGACGACCAGCTTACAGATGTTCACCAGATTGCTGCGTTCGATTTCCGCCGTATCGCGTGCTGTAAGAATAATTGTTTTACGGTCCCGAAAATTGGCGGTTTAGCATTGTGGCTTCAAACGTTGTTGTTGTTTTCAAATACATAGCGAACTTGTAATTTGTTGTGGTATTTTGTGTTCATTTGTATATCTTAAAGTTACTATCAAGATCGAAGCATTCCAGCTTCAAAAACAACAATGAAATCTCTATAGAAATAATGAACATTTATGTGCTGTTCTCGTTGCTATTGTTTCTGGCGCCCGGCGGTTGTCCCATCTATAGCATCGATGTGTCCACACTGGAGGTGCCCACTGACTTTCAGAATGAGCTAACACTGCAATCGATGCTCTCCTCCGAAATGCACCAATATCGCAATAGACTCAACTCTAATGCAAAACTCAATGAACTGACAGCCGCTCAGCATTTTGAGCAGGCGCATCCTCAAGTTGAAGATAATCCCTTCGATCACAGCGATCTAATGCGCAGCATTGAGGATCGCATCAAGGCCACATACTATGCAGCTGCCTCGCCCGATGAACTGGATGCTCACATTGAACAGCAGCAGGAACCACAGTCGAGTCAGAAGTGCTCTCGCAGTGCCAACGATGAAGACACATTCCTGGGCACCAATCTCTTCGGCAGCTATCCCAAGAAATGCTTCTCCGCCGAGGATATTGCGCTGATGTCCGCACGCAGGGACTTTGAAATGCTTGTACCCAAATCCTATCCCCAATGTCTACTACACGATGGCATTGTCTACACGCTGATGAAGTACTTCAATAGTGTCAATCAGCTGGTGAAACGCATGACCGATACGGACTCAAGGCGACTTCTACAAAGTGCCTTCTACGATGCCTTGGGTGGCTACTTGCGCTTTTATCTGTTGCCTGTGGCACAAGTCTCTTACTATGCAGGTCGCTTAAAGCTGTGCACAGTGGAGCGTTTGGTGACACTGTATCGTCAGTGTCGACAGATGCTCAACACAAATGGCAATGGCTGGAAAATTCCTGTAGCAGATGTGCTCTGCCAGCTGAAGACAGTGCACATTAAACCCATTCGATTGAATGGGGAACAAGGCAATGAGAATGATGCCTCGAGTTGTGCATTGCTCGATCAGAGCTGTGTCAATGAGGATGCGCAGAGGGAGCAAATGTTAGTGCCGCTGCCGCATCTGGAGGCCGAGGATGGCGATGGCTATCTAAGCAATATATTCTTGCCTTTCAAGCATCGACAAATCTACAATTTGCGCTCTGCCGAAGCTGCCTTCATACTCGTGAAGTTCTACAGAACTCTCAGCAATTGCTATCGGTTTCAGGGCATCAGTCCCAAGACCTATAATCAGAAACTACGCAACTGGATAAGGGAAAACCTGCAGGTTCATTATCGGGATGAGATGTTCTATCCTGGTTTGGGCGGTGTACTGCAAGTCTATGAAGTACTTGGCTACTCAGCAAAATCTTCGGAGCAATCGGAAGAAAACGAGGAGCCTGTACTGAGTGAAGATGACTCCAAGGACTATCAGTTGGCCACCGACGATGAAAACTGTAATGGAAGGAAAACCGACAAAAAGGATAAAGAAGCTGCTTCCCGAAAACAAAGTCGTTCGGCAGCACATGATGTTCCTGTTGAGGGAGCTGGCCAAAAGACTCCAAAGGAGCCTAACAACGAGGAGGAATGCATGGAATGCGACGATGAGAGCTACATTGGCTACATTGCCGCCTTTTTGGCGCTGCTTCTATTGCTGCTCATCCTAATCATTTGTTGTTGCTTGCAAAAACGTAAAAAGGGTATTACTCAAACTGTTTTCACTAAGAAAACACATTCAAAACCAAAGGAGAAACTAGTTGAAAAATCGTCAGACAAGCAAATCCCGGATGTGGAAGCACCGCAAAGCCCCAATCCTGAAGAGCATCATAGCTGCTGGAGAACATTATTTCGCAGTCGCAAAAAGCAACGTAGAAAAGAACGAAAAGCTCGGGAGACTGTTCCGACCGAAATTAGAACTGAGCCGAATCCTGGCATGGGTATCATAGGCAGCCAAATGGATGTCTATCCCATGAAACTGGCCAACTTGGAAAAGTATCTGCCACGCAAAAAAGGTAAGATTGTGTATTTGAAAATTGAGCAACGTTACTGAACTCTTTAGCTTAGCTTCAACTACAGAGCCTTATTATGAACTGGGTTCTATGACGTCGACCTCATCGCTGGGCTATCAATTCCAAAGAAAATTTATACCCCTTCACATGCAACGAGAGAAGCGAGACACATATTACACGAAGTCAGAGAGAAAACGTTCCAAGCCACTCGCTAAACAGACGAGCAGGGAGCATAGACCTCAAAAGGAACCGAATAAGGACCAAAGGGAATCTTATCCCGCTAAGGAAGATGACGGTATACGACAAATTTATAGTCATGGGAGCAAATTTAAAAGACAAGAGGGAGGACTACATCGAATTGAAAAAGACGGTAGTGAGGATGAGAGTAAGTCTAAATTCTGTGATAATTCTACAATGAAGACACTCAGTAGTAGCCCCGACAGAAGAAAAGAGTCAGGTGATAGGCAAAAAAGTCAAAGTTCAGGTAAATTCCTGTGAAAGAACTAATTATCTACAGCATTAAAAACTTAAAGTCACCCACAGCGCCCCAATTCAGCAGGGAAATCATTCTGAACCAAGACTCACAACCCATTTCTGAGGAAACTGCATCGATGCCCTGCTCTTCAACAGCTGGCTCAAGTGCAGGCCGAGAGGTAATGTAATTAGTACATTATATTCTCTAGTGTTTGTCCTCTTATATCTTGTCCTAACCCAATTTAGTCGAATGCGGCTGGCTGGGAAACTACCTTTGATGAGGACAGCAAGTGAAGTGCATTTGTGAACCCTTTTTCACTTGTTACATTGTTTATAAATATATTTACTTAATAAAGTTCATTGTCTGTTTAAGCTGGCTGCCTGTCTAACATTCTGATCTAAGATTAGGGGGAAGCCCACTCGAGACGTATGAGAAGATAGCGAGACAAAAGTGTGTGTACAAAGCATAATAATGCCGTAGCATGCCAACTGAAGATTATCTGTTGTGTTGAAGAACTTAACAAGTTACTGCGTTTATGCTGTGCTCTTTCTTTGCAAACATGTGTGAGTGAAAATAGTGCAGATTACTATTAAGTGCAGTAACGGTTGCCAATTATAAGGTACACTTACAAACACAGAATGCATACTAAAGGCACATTTTATTGCAAATGTACCGTTTTTATGCCAAGTGTACCATTCTAAAAAATGTACCATTCACAAGCTGTTAGGCGCAGCCAACTTAGCGTGCTTGCACAATTAACTTGTAGTATTGCCAGACTAAGCTAAGCAGTCTGGCAATGCTAGCAAATCAAATTCAATTAGTGTGTTGAGGAGCAAAATGAGCATAAACGTAGTTTAGATAAACTAATTAAACAGCAATAACAACTACTCACTACAAAAGAAGAAGACGTAAATGAAAACGAAAGAAAGATGCTTGCAAATGAGGAAAGGACAAGAAGCAACCTACAGAGATGCGACCACTCAGCAAGTGTGCCACCGATGAGGCCCACATTCTTGTGTTGCTGATGCGGTGGTGCCGCGAGTGCATTTGAGCCGACAACGTCGCACAGACGACGACCGATTAGATTTTCAATTGCCATAATACCGTTATCCTCAAGAGTGCTGCTCGCCGCCGTAGACAAACCCGAGTAACGTTTGTTCCGCTGCCCAAACTGATGATTCGACTGTTGATGACGCGATGACTGCACATTGGAGATTCCCATAGAATTTCCACCTCCAGCAGCAGCAGCAAGAGAATTTCCAATAGAATTTCCAGCATTTACATTTAATGCCGCAGCACCGCCGCCAACGGTCTTGACGCCGCCGGCCACATCAATGTCCTGCAGCTCCTTGAGGCACAGCCATTCGCCATCGACGGAGACACGGAAATTGCACAGATAAATCGTGTCCTGCACTCCGCCAGCCAACTCCTCGTTTGTATTGGCATGCGATGCTTTTGGCAAAGCAATTGTGTTGCTGTTGTTGTTGTACGGCTGCAGCTGTTGTTGTTGTTGTTGTTGCGATGACTGTGGTGGCAAAACGGGGGCGGGAGCGGAAGCGGGCACGACAGTGGGTGTCACTGTCACTGCGGTCGTCGATTGCTGTTGGGGTTGATTCTGACCCTTTTGTGCTTTTGCTGTTGCTGTCTTTGCATTCGAGCTGCTTGCTGTGGTGGTTGCTGTTGTTGTTGCTGCTACTGTTCCTGTTGTTGTTGCCGCTGCTTGCATTGCAGTCGATGACGCAGCCGACTTGGTCGACTTGCCGACTTGTTGTTGCATACTTTGTGGCGTTTTCTTTGCGCCAACGGACGTTGTTGTTGCTGTTGTTGGCGTTTTAATGACGCCTTTCATTTGCCTGGACGACGAACTTGCTGCACTTGTAGTCGATGACATGCCCGACTTTGCTCTGGTCACACTGTTATTGTTGTTGTTGTTGAGCTTTGTCTTTTTCGCATCCTCGACTAATCCACGCATTGTGCTGTCTACTGTAATTCGAATTCAGTTGAAGCAGCAATAAAAATAGATATCCAAAAAAGTGAAGGCTTAAAAGCTGCTGCCCACACAACAACATACGTATATAATGAATGTGAATCCAAAAACTTATTCCAGCAGCGTTTTTTACTGCGTGTTCGATGCGCACAGATGTTCCGCCGAAAAACACTTTATGAATATCTTATGACATTTGTAAATATGTTTCAAAATTTAACAATTCTCCCTTTTCGTTTTCTTTTTCTTTTTGGTCGCTGCGATGAGTTATCCTGTTGTTGCGTTGTGAATGACTGAAACAAAAGCTTCCTATTGATTTGTCAAGCACGGTTAGCAACGAAGCTTTTACATGGGAGCTTTACATGAGGGGTGTTCACGGTAACATTTTTGAAAATATTTTAAAGCTTACACATTTGCACTTTAAATTTCGTAGCAATTTCGCGGCAATAAAAATAATATAGATATATGTCAATGTAGTTGTTTGTACTCACCGGGCTTTTTACGTTTGCCAGCTGGGAATGTTGGCGACGTTGTTGCAGTAGTTGTCGTCGTAGCTACTGTTTGTGGCAACTCGGGGTACGTTGTTGTGCCATCAATAATTTCAGAGTTTGCCGCCGCCGCTGCGGCGGCATTCGAGAATTGTGTGGAGATTTGATTGAAGATGTGCGACGATATAGATTCGGTGCGGCGTAAAGTGTCGCGCAGGCGATTCAATGATGAACTGGGCGCAGGCGTTGGAGTTGCTGGCGAACTCGACGTTGTCGAATCGTCACTTTTTTCATGGCGCACCAACAAATCGTCTGTGCTCATTTTGCTTGATACCCACAATACATAAACACGCTCCCACCCAACTTATTCACTGTGTACAGCAACACGCATTTACTGAATTATATGCACTGCACTTAATTATCGTATATTTCACAAAACAAACATAAACAAAGCCCGACGACACAATTGGAATACAACTAAAACAGCTGTTGCATGCGATGCAACCCCTCCCCTTATTAATGCGGGTCATTTGACATTTTAACATGTTACTGCAATGTTATTAACAGTATGCGGCTGTTGCGTTTTAAATATATTGTTTTTATTAATGACCTTGTATATTTCAAATAGTAATAAATAAATAATTGTAATATAATAATAAACAAAATATTTGCAAAATTTTACTTTGTTATTAATGTTGACTATAATTGCTCTCACAACACAGACAAGTGTGACCAATTGAGAATTAGTATTTTTAGAAACGTTAAATAGTATATTTTGAAATTGAACTTGCGGTCATGGTGACCGCGCTCATATTGAACCAGTCAGCTGTTCCGCGTAGCCATGTTTGTTTTTCGCACGGCCCAAAACAAAACAAAAAGTGCGCACATAAGGCATACCTGCTTCATTTCAGCTGTAATAGCCCGCGTCGAAACATCCACAGAATTGATAACATTCTCGAATGCTAAATAACTGGGTCAAAATCCCTGTAAATTGAATAAAAAGTGCAACACAATTACGAATTTAAGCTTGTAAGCATCTCGAATAATAAGTAAATCCAGTTACTCAGTCTCAGTGTAGATTAGTGGCCTGGCAAAAAAAATTGATCGATACTGCGCATTAAGAATCTGTTTGCATATTAGACCCAGCAACCACTGCACAACAACAACAACAAAGAAGAAGTAAATGCGATTGTGATCAAAAGTCGGCGTTACGTATTTAAAGCATTAATAATGCAGACAAAGGCAAGCCAAAGCAGCGGCGGTTCATCGAATTAACTGTAAACACAATACGGAACAAAAAGACGGTAAGCAGGAAGCGCTGCATAACTAACCTACACCTACAACCAAAAATATATATATGTTTGTATGTGTTTATGTATACAGTTAACTTTCAAGTGATGATAAAACGTCACAACTACTCACTGTTGCCATATTTGTTATTTTTGCGAGCAGCACTAAAGTTTATTAAAGGGAATCTGTGCACTGAGCAGCACTTGAATATGGCCGAGTGACTTGGCTGATAATCGAAGCGATAACGCCTCACAAAGCCAAAATATGTATGAAACAAAAGGCAACAACAAATGATAGGCTGGCATATTGATAAACCGGTTTTTTGGGCCCAGATCACAATTGCGTCGCAATGACTATGAGCAGCCAATAAATTATGTATTCGATGGTCAATTCGTAGTGCTAATGTTGGAACAATATTTGTTGTTTTGTAATTTCACAATTCATTGTTATTGTCACATATTGAATACTATGCCATGCATATATTGGAATGCACATATGGTGCCGAGAGCAAACGACGCCATGTTGCCACTTTTGCTCTCAATGGCGTCCTCTCTCATTTCGTTGTCTCTCTTTTGCACAGCTGATCGCCTCACGCGGTCTACTACGCTTATCATTTCGTCACTTTGACTGTGATTTCTGATTACCCTATACCCACATGCAGACAAAAACAATGCCTGTACAAACATTTGTAGTTACACACACATGCAAGCAGAGTCTGCATTCGTCGTCAAATGACACATTCTCATTAAAACGTACTTTGATGGAATGACACGTTCCGAATGATAGCAGTGCATTTATAGCTCCATCTCGCTCTCTCTCTGTTCTGACTACTTGTGGAGTGCAGCGTGCAAAATAATCTGCGCCATTTGAAATCGAGTGAAGAACTTGGAAACAATTGATCGTGGGCAGCCACAAAAGCAGCTGATTCATGTGTCTATCATATATGTATATTACATATTAATAAATATATGTATTATACTTATTCACTGGAACCCCCCCAAAACGACTATTTTGTGCAGATCGCTTGGACATTTGTGTGTTATAAGAAGGCGGGACAACGCATCTCTGTTTTCATATCGAGCAAAGTCGCTGGCGTGATAAGACGTTGAACGATTGTAAATTTCCGCATTAGTAGCAGTCAAAAGTGAGTGAATAAAATGTTGTATTTGAGTGTGTCTGTGTGTATTTTTCAAAGATAAACAATCCACATCCACACACATGGATACCACAAATCAAGTTCAAAGCACCGGCAACCGCAGCCAGAGAAAGACCGAGAGAGAGAGAGGGACAGAGAGAACAGTGCTTGTCAATTTTCAATAGGCAACAAACAGTTGGTGTCGTACTCAATAGTCTTTTGTCCTCCATATCTATGCATATGTACGGATCTGGTATATGTACAGACATGTGTATATACTGTAGGTAGCAGTGTCAATTTCTATAATTGAAATGCTTTGTTGTTGTTGTTGTTGTTGTGCGTAACGTTCTTTTTGCTGATTTTATGTACTATAAAGTATCTCGCTCTCTCTTTCCGTCTTTTTGTCTGATATCAGAGCATCTAGAGATGACTATTTCTTTCTGATTTACGTGCTGTGTTTCGGCTTGGCCCCTCAAGCAATATTCGCATAAATATATACTTATTTATGTACTACGTCTACTATTATAAACTGGTATTAGCTGAGGCCACCTCGTTCTTCAGGTTAACACAAGTGTTTCAGCGACTTCAAAACACATGTGTTGTTCTTCATAAAGTTGTGCCTGCTGACGTTAAATAGTTTAAAAGATAATACAAATAGACAAATACCCCAATTAAAGTGTACATCAAATGCTGGGATATTTGTATGAAAAGTGTATGCCTTTGGGTATATTACATTACAAAATTAATCAAATTGTTGTGTGCATCATCTGCTTTGATATTTGAAAAAAAAAGATTTAAAATATAAATATGAATATGAAAATAAAATTGAATATACGTTAAATCAGCTGACAAAATAAGCAAACTCAAATGTTTAGTAAAAGTAGTGGAAATTGTAACATTAACTGATAAAAGTATCCATATTATACTGAATGTCAGATGCTATGATATTTGTAACCAAATTTTCATTTACTTTATTCCTATATTTATTATTCAGTTTAAGTATTAAACACACCGCAGCAACAGTTAGATTGTTTGGTGAGCATAGTAGACAGTGCATTTATTTACTAACAAACAACAAACCGCGTCTGCGTCTCCGCTGATTAGCAATGTAAGGCCAAAAACAACTACAACTATCAGCTGCCAAGTGCTTGTTGTCTATTTTGTTGTTTTTGCTTTTGTTTTTGATAAGCAAACCGCAGTCGTCGCTTGATAGGTCGGCTGAGCAGTTAAAACAGTTTGCTGTTGTCGGCTGGCGATGAGCGAAAGAGACGGCGTTGTTAATAGAAACCGTTTAAACGCATTTGCCATACCAATTTGGCATTGATGTACGTATACGTGATATTCGAAGGCACATATAGTACAAAACTCCCTCCCCCATTATTTCCATGCCCACCAAGTGATCAATCACAATCAACCGCGAGAGAGAGTGAGAGAGACAAAGAACAAACTCGGGTGGTTTCGATGTTCACGTTTTTCGATATTTATCCACAGTTGACGGGTCGCAAAACACCACCGAAGACTCGACTCATTTTCGTTAGGCCCCATGTTAATCATGGGGTACTAAGTACTTGGTATATCTGCTTACCATCGTCTGTCTACACGCTCTCGCCTATTGCCATTTTGAGCGCGGCGTCGTCTATTTATATTCGGTATACTCGGTAGTAGTATGTATCTTATCGCCAGAAATTGAACAATTTAAGCTGCATTGTGCTGTGCACATCAAATCGAACAAAACTAATACTGAAGCGAACTGATTCAGAGTGTGTCGTAAATCACAGGTGCACACAGGTCTTCGACACCTCCCAAGTAACTAACTAACTAACCAAAATGCCAGCTAGAATTCGTTGACCAGCGTTCAGTCTCCTTGTGATCGCCAACTGATTCAGATTCTGATTCGGATACGGATACGGAGTGAATATCAGATTGTATTTCGTTGTGTTGCTCCAGACTTTCCACAAAGTGTGTGAGCTTGATAAACTGTTTTGAATTTGTGTTAATTTGAATTTGCAATAAATTGCTCGTTTTCCTTGAGCACAACTCGATAGCTGTCACAGTGTGTGATCATATTACAAAATTCAGGGCAGTTTTGCGTCTATGAAACTATGAACACAAACATTACGACGAGGCCTTAAAAGTGATTAATAAATTTATTAAAATATCTTGGCAAATTACAAATAAAGCTTAGGCGCACTAAAAATCGAATACTTCAAATTAATTACAGACCAAATTTTATAAAAAGTGTAAAAAAAGTGCGATATTAATTCAAAAATGTTTTATTGCAAATTTCATATCAAACTTAGGCGAACTTTTATAAAATTCCACTAGCTTAATTTGACTTTCATTTAATTTCCAAAGTGGCAACTTAAAACTCTGCTTAAAATTTGGGATATTAAATCTTAAAGCGATTAGAAAATGAATCCTCAAATATTTGCAAATTGCATATCAGTTTATTAGACGCATTTTCTATTAATATTTTAAGACAACATTAATATCTTATTTCTATATTGGCAACTATGAGCTGTGCTTAAAATTGTTGATACTCCTTCTTAAAGTGTTCAGTAAATATTTAATGTTCATTTAATGAAATTAAATTTTGCGATATTAATGCAACATTTATAAAGTCTATTTATACAATAATCCTTTAAGAAATTAAACACCTAATTGCTGCAATTATTAATGTGCACTAAATGTCTCGAATTGAGTTCGATATTTCGAAAACTTTGAGAGAACAGTCCACACTCGCTGAGGTATTAGACGACTCTTGATAAACTGTCACTTTTTACACGGTTATCAGTTATCTAGTCATAAGTCTATAAGCTGGGCTACTCGAGTGCTTTTACACTATGTAGCCGCGATCTTATCGTTCAGGGTGTCAGTCAGAGTCAGTCAAGAGTGAAGCAGCTTGTGGCCAGCTCAGTTGGCTATCGACTGTTGTGACGCGCATCGCGAGGATTTGGACATCAATCTGGTATTAGCAAATGATTTTGCTGCACTGCTCGAGTCGGTTGCTAGGCGACTTGGCTGGGAAATTTCTGTTTCTATTTGTTGTTATAGGGATAAAAATAATATCTATACTGATTTAAAATTCGAAAATTAAAAAAAAAATGATTACATCGTTTTTGATTTCTTGCAGGTTTCTATAAAGACAAATTGTTTGCATCACTGGAAGACATGACCAGGAACTAATTGCGGCCATTAGCTAAATACCAAAGACATTTTTAAGTCCAATAAATCAAAGTAGTAGAAAACGAAGCCAACAGATTAAAGACACACTCATCGCCACAATGAATGCGAGCAGCAGTTTTTTCGATGAACACTTTGGCATGATCTATGCGAATCTGGTGAATCAATATATGCCCGAATACATAAAGAGCATGGAGTACACACCGTGGGTATTCTCGCTGCTCGGTTCCGTTGTGATCGGTCTCAGCGGCATCTTTCCATTGCTCATCATACCCACAAACGAGAAACTAGCCAAGGAGGGCTATAAAGATCGTAAGTTAATTCCCCTTGCAATATGACCACAACAATGTTAATTATTATTTTCATTATTTTATCAGCGTCTGAGTCAAAGTTTTTGCGTGTGCTGCTCAGTTTCGCGGTGGGCGGACTGTTGGGTGATGTTTTCCTACATTTACTGCCAGAAGCCTGGGAGGGCGATAACCAGAGTGAGTAATCTTTTGTTGCTACCAAATGCAGATAAAGTAATTTCCCCACTTTGTGGTTTTTCTCTGCTATTTGCAGGCTCCGACGGTCATCCATCGCTACGCTCCGGTTTGTGGGTGCTTTCCGGAATACTCATCTTTACAATCGTCGAGAAAATCTTCTCGGGCTACACGAGCGCCGACGAGGAGAATCCCCAGCCCAAGTGCGTCGAGATTGCCAATTGTCTGTTGCGTCGTCATGGCGGCAAATTGCCCGAAGGCCAGACCGTAGATAGCTGTGGCGCCTGTGACATTGAGGATGTGGATAAGGTGTGCTTTTTGCGTGAACGCGAGGAGAAGGCCAAGGGGCCGAAGGAACAGCCCAAGAAGGTGGCTGGCTACTTGAATCTGCTGGCCAATTCCATTGATAACTTTACACACGGTCTCGCGGTTGCTGGTTCTTTCCTCGTCTCGTTTAGGCACGGAGTGCTGGCCACTTTCGCCATACTGCGTAAGCAAGTCCATATTATATTTTGCGTGGTTCGAGGCTAATTCACTTTTATTGCAGTCCATGAAATTCCACACGAAGTGGGCGACTTCGCCATACTGCTTAAGTCCGGCTTCAGTCGCTGGGATGCGGCACGTGCCCAATTGCTGACCGCCGGCGCCGGTTTATTGGGCGCTCTCGTCGCCATTGGCGGCTCCGGCGTAACTTCAGCAATGGGTAAGTCAACTTGACAACCACTGTGAAGGAGTTCTCCCTTAATCTTATCTTAATCTTTACAGAGGCGCGCACATCCTGGATCATGCCATTCACCGCTGGCGGATTTCTGCACATTTCGTTGGTCACAGTATTACCAGATCTCTTGAAGGAGGAGGAACGCGTTGAGTCGGTCAAACAGCTGCTGGCTTTGATCTTTGGCATCGCTTTAATGGCAGTCATGACAATGCTATTCGAGCACTGAGCAGAGTAGCTCTTCCCATCCCACGCACCATCATCAACGATCGCCAGCAACAAACAACAAACAACAGCAACTAAGGAATCGATTTAGGATAAAAGTTGCTCTAAAATAAATTTTCTGTTATCTTCGCAGCCACTGCAAAAATTCCAAAAATTTTTCATTTGGCAGTACAAATTGCCAGTTATTCGATTAGAACAGAACTACAAATGTTAATTAACACTACGACTACGAATAACTGGCACCGTTTGTGTTATTGTAATTATAGCCAACTCTAAAATACGAATGATATTTGAACTATTGTTATTGATTACGTATATTTTGTACCATAACTGTATGAATTAAAATTGCATAGAAACAAGCGAAAAATATACACATAAATATACTTCTCATTTAAGCAAAACACTATTGTTTTCTTTCTTTTTACTTTTTGAGTTATTCCGCATGGCGAAGAAATTAGTGTGGCTACTATTAGAATTCAGAAAGTAATCCCCAAGCAGCTACCTAATTGACGTAATCCTAGTTCTAGTCTTCCCTTTTAAAGTCTAGGATTATGATAATCCAATAAATTAGATTTGATATAGATATTTAAATAATTGAATACAATTGTAATACCCTAGTATTATAACTAGTGCCGGCAGGAAATGTATGTTAGAAGGAGGCATCTCCGACCCTATTATACATATTCTTGATCAGCGTCAACAGCCGAGACGATATAGCCATGTCCGTCTGTCCGTCTGTGTGTCTGTGTGTCTGTCCGTCTGTCCGTATGAACACCTAGATCTCAGAGACTATAAGAGATAGAGCTATAATTTTTTGACAGCATTTGTTATGTTTGCACGCAGATCAAGTTTGTTTCAAATTTTTGCCACGCCCACTTCCGCCCCCGGAAATCAAAAATCGAATAATAAAATTTAAAGCTGGAGTTTCGAATTTTGGTATATATATAATTGCTATAGTAGTTATCATTCCTGAAAATGGATGCGATCAATAAAAATTTGAAGTTGTTAAAGAAATTCTTTTGTATAATCTTGTTGATTTTTTAATTGGTACAAATTTTGAGCTACCAACCATTTATTTTAGTATTTTTAATCGGTATATTTTATAAACCGCAATATTTTCTATTAATGAAGGCACACTCGAGTAATTACTGACTACAAATTTTTGCTCCTTCAATGAAAAATAGCTAATCAAGAAAAATAATCTAAGAAATCTATATGGAATCTAGATTTAATATCCCTCTATGGTTAAATTAATATTTCATTGGTTTAACAAAATTACGAGTAAATAAACACACCTTTCGATACTGAAGAAAAATTATAGATTTCTAGAATACACAAATGTCTGCAAATTAATTATTATTAGATATACAATCTTGATTATTTCCTTGAATTGCATTTGTAATTGCAGCAAAGATTTTTTACAATCTTCTTTTATTGAGGGATTTGTCAGCTTCAGGTGTCGAAATTGATTAGTGATGACTTCAACTTAATTACAGGAAACTAATCGACAGGAAGGAATATATATTTATCTTTCAGCTACCTGATGGACATAACCCAACCTCGTCATTCTGATTAACAATAGCTCATGATATCGGTCACGTCTCTTTTAAAGCCTTTTATACCAATAGTCCGGGGAATTAAAGTTCTTGCTAACACAATACAATGGATGGGAAGTGTTCTAACTGCTTTTGAAACTTTTGAAACTATGTAGCAATTATATCGAATTTTCAGCCATAAACAATAGATGTCAACTTGAAAAACTCGCCCAACTAATACCTAACACGTTAAGATAGTAAGCATTAGTTATATAATAACGATTCGACTACCATTTTGTTGTATATTCCCTGATATAATTAGTTTAACATACAAATCAAATTAAACTACCTTGTAATTCACTTGAAGATCTCTGCATTAAAGAATACGTATTCAGCTTTTGTAAAAGGTCGCTCTCTTTTTGATTTTAATAGAAATTATGTTATATTACAAACAAAAACTATTGAACATAGTTGAATTGCAATAGCGATCAATTAGTAAAGTTTTCAAAGTTTTTCTTATAAAAAAAAACAAGCCGTTTTATTTGTTTCTGTTTGCAAATCAGTTGTTTGTTTTGCATTCTTATCTAGTGCCTTTATTTCTTAGACTTGATCTTCTTAAGGTAGAATTCCAATTCCTTGCCTTCCAGAATGTAGCCATCGGAGCGACCGCACTGTCCGGGGCGGGAAGAGATGCAAGCTGCAGATAGAGAGAAGAGATACATTAGATAGAGAAACATACAAAACAAAAGCGTAGCTAAAGAGTTTACAGAAATGTCATCAGAGTAACTATGACAAGCAAAAATCACACCCAGCTGGCTGCAACGCACTTAAAACAAGATTGTTGCATAAAAGTAGCTGGATCGCTAGAGTTCTTTCATCATCGACTAGCAAACGTAACTTCAAAAAAAAAAAGAGGGAAATAGAAACATACCCAAAATGCGACCAGAGGTGAACTGATCCTCAAGAGCCTGCTCGACCTTGCCGTACTTTTGGCGCTCCAGATACTTCTTCATGGTCTTTTCGCTGCGCTTCTTGGTCAGCACATCGTTCTCATCTTCCTTCTGTGCGTGCTTGGGATTACGCTTGCGTCCCAAAGGCAGCACATAGTGTGACTCGTACCATTGACGGAATGGCGTGGCATCGATGACAACAATGCTGTTCTTCACCAGCGTCTTGGTGCGCACCAGCTCGTTGTTGGAGGCATTGTACACAACATCGGCAATACGAGTTTTGCGGGCAACACCCTCAGAGGCCCACGCAAAGTTGCCGTTCTCGAGGCGCAGAGCGCGGAACTTGGTGTTACCACCACGAGTGCGCACGGTGTGCACGCGGGAAGAGCCAAGCTGTAAGATAAAAAGATAGTTTATAATATAGCGAACATATCACAAGTCAGATGTAGAGAATCATGTATTGATATCAGTAGTCCGAACATAATGCATTTAAATCATCAAAGATATATTGCTCACGAACAAGTCGCGTGCTTATTGCAGTTGACACGCGTTAACATCATTTAACAACAATGGCGATACACAGTTAATATGGGCTGAGTGATGGCGGGAGGGGTAACTCACCTTGGTGTTGGCAGCGGGGCGGCCCAGCTCGAACTTGCGCTTCTTGCGGAGCGACTTACGCTTGCCACCAGTGGCGCGACGCTTGTGTGCACTATCACGGCTAATACCTTAAATCGATACAAATAAAATACAAATTACAATCCATTCAATTTTTAAATTAAACATCAAGAAAATCGCACTAACACACACATACACACATGCACACACAACACTGTAGCACGCGGTGGTGCTGCCTGCTGTTCAAACTTCAAGTCACAAATATATAGCGAATTTTACATTTTTCACATATTCCTTAATTGCAACGCTTGCATTCGTGTATTCTGTGCACTTTTGTAGTGTTTTTAAGCATATCACTGACGATTTTCTTGATATTTTAACGCATTTTCATCAAGCCGACGACTCACCCATGTTCGAGTAAAAAGCGAGAAAGAAAGGAAAAGACACGCACAACCTCGTGTCAAAAATTTTTAGGTTATCGAATGGGCAGTACTAGTGCAATTTGACAGCGATGGGCAGCACTTATACAGGGTTGCTATCAAATGACTGCCAACTTTGGCAAAATAATATATTTATTAAATAAATGTAGATCAATTAACAACAATTTAACAAATATATGTATATATAATTATATAGATAAATTTAATAATAAATAATAATTACAACTACATATCATAATTAATTATTACTTCTTTCGATATTTCTCCACTTCTATTTGTTCATTTATTTATTATTGTTTATCATTAAAAAAAGTCATTATTGCTTTAATATAATATAAGAATAATATCAAAGTGTATAAATTCCAAATAATAAAAAAAAAACATATTGCGCGCGTTCACCGATTTGGAATAATAGTTCAATTACGTCAAAAAGAACTACCAGTCGATAAATATCGATTAATGTGTCAATTTGCCCATTACTAGCAAACCAACGGCATCGATATTGTCGATACATCGAGGGTCTCTCTATCCCAACTGTACACGAACTAAAAATACACTTTGTCGTTCAGGATTATTGAAGTTGTTCGAGCGAACCAAATTCGGAGCGATTCGCCAATCCAACAAAATACGCAAAACGAACCAGACATTGATAAACCAAAGCACAAAATTGTATTGTGTGTAAACAAAAACCGGAGGCTTGCTGAACCAACGACCAACGTCATAAATATGGTAGGCAGGAATGCCAAAGCATTGTCACATTTCCACCGCCTCACCGAGTACGTTGTGCAATGCAAGCATTGCGATAAGACGCTGTCATCTAAACACACATCCTCGAATCTAACGCGCCACTTAATTCGCAATCACAAACTTCTCGCTCGCGCCATATTTGCTGGCGACGAGGGAAAAATGCTGGCGGAACTGCGCGAGGAACTCAACGCAACCGATGCGGATCCCGATCTCCATTTGGGCGCAGATGTCAACATGGGAGAGCGCGAGACTAAAACTGCAGTACGCACCATAATTGACAATCAACAACAGCAGCGTCACGAGCAGCAACATCATCACCCCGAGATGCGCAACAAAGTCATTGGCAAAAACAACAAATTGTGGGCGCATTTTGTGCGCATTTCCGAGTTTATGGCAAAGTGCAAACATTGTAGCAAAACGCTCTCATCAAAGCATTCGTCGTCCAATTTGATGCGACACATTATCCGGCGCCATCACAATTTCTCCAAAAATCTGAGCTATTCTCAACACAGTCTGATATCACCTAAGAAGGAGCTGTTAAAGGGCGAGGAGCGTCGTCAAGTCGATCCATTGGAAAAGGTGGATTTCGATGATGTCGATAGCATCATTGAGAAGGTCACGGATCACATGGATGATGAAGTAAGCTTATTGAAATATTCTCTTCATTAGATGTAAATTAATTAATTTATGTCACAGGAACCCTTCTATGAATATGTGGTGGACAATACAGAAATGATGGTGCCGCGACACTGTGAAGAAGAACCCTCCAATCTGACCAATTCCCTGGAGCATCCAGGCGACACAAATTCTCTGACGGAGCCCACTACACAATTGGATGAAAAGCTAAAGGCGGAGACCATTTATTACAATGAGATGGCTGAATTGGCCAGGGCCAAGAGACGTTTGATTGATCTGCAGGCAAAGAAACTGTTACTGGACATGAACGTAGTCGACGACAATTGATTAATTAACATAAAAATTAATTCATTTGCTTGTTATAATATTAGAGGATGTAAGCACATTAATGTTAGGTTGGTTTATGTAACAGTTTGAACTTAAAAACTTACACATTACACTTATATACATAATTATAAACTATACGCTATGCTACGAATATATATACGATCTACGTATGCATTAATTTGTAGTTGTTGTATCGACAAGTTCTTTAAGCTTCTCAAATTCCAAACGCTCTTTGCGCACCTGTTGCGCCACCAGAAACTTTTGCATGCGATAGAAACCAGCTTTTTCGCTGAAATACATTGCCTGCTGTCGCAACACATCCTCTTTGAGTTCCCTCATCAGTGGAGTATCATCCGATTGTATTGTTGTCGTTACCAACTGCGCATCGTTGCTCTGATTGCTCAGATCGGAATAAGCATTTTCACCCGATTGCAGCGATGGTGATTTTTCACCCGCAGCACTTTCATATAAGTCAGCTCCAAATTCTTCTACATCGTTGAGATCCTCTTCTATTTCGATGATGTCGTTGTAAAGAGCTTCATCGGAGATGGGCGCTGAAATCTCTATTGGCTCGGGCGGCTCGCCACTGTCTCCGCCCGAATTGCTATCCTCACTTATCACTGTGGAGTAAAGCGTGCCCAGCTCGTCTCCCTCCTGCTCCACAACAGGATAGTCCTATGAAAAGTGAGAAATTAATTAAGTCAAGAATCATTATAAGATATAATTATATATACAAACAAACTTACATCATCGTACTCGCATCGCATTGCCGCCCCATGAATCTTGATCATGTGCCTGCTAATGGTATCCTCCATGTGTCCGTTATCTTCAAATTGCTCTGCACACATTTGACACTTCCACACTCCATTATCGCTGGTTGCCTCGCAAAAGCTAAAGAACGAACTCTCCATGTCTGCATCTTGTGATTCCAACTTAACACCTACTTGGTTGACGTCCTGTAGATGCCATATAATGTTGTGCATGCGATGCAGATGTCGCTGTAGATTACTGGTGCCCTGATACGACAAGTTCTTCAGACACACACGACAACGCACCGTGTCCTCCGAGAGTCGTGTTATGTACTTCCAGACGACGCTGCCAATGATGCTACGCCGGGTCGATGGCAATCCCTGTTCATTGGAAGTACTGGATGTTGCGACATCTTGCACATTATCACTGGACTCCACTTTCACCACGGTCGTCTCGTCCATGATGTCGTGTCTGCGCTGCAAATGCGTGATCACATTTGCTGTGCCGTGGAAACGCATGCGTCTGTTGCACAGCTTGCAGAGCACCGTGTTCTTCGACAGCTTATCGCAATAGTTCCACACATAACTAGAGCCTTTGCGTTCCCTTCTAAAGGCCGAAGCGGGATCTGCGCCAAACTGTAGGCTGCGTGGCATATGATGTGTCTAGTATGAAACTTGCTTTAAGTGAAATCATTACTAATGTTTATAATAGACTGCTTACGACTTCTTCGATCTTCTCCGCGTGCATTCGCTTCAGATGCTTGGTAATATTGGAGGTGTTGCCACCGCCAAAGTATAGCACCTTCTTGCAGAGATGGCACAGTGCCCGCTTGTGATCCAGCTTGGTGCAAAAGTTCCACACAATGCTGCGATTTGGACGACCTTTTTTAACAGCATCGTCAGGTTGCTGCAATTGGAAAACAAACTTTTGTTATCAATGCGGTTTATATATTGCGGGCCTTTAACTGACCACATCATTGACGCCATGCACAGTTTGCAGGTGACGTCCCAGATTGGCGGTCTTGTTGCCAAATGTTTCGTTGCAGATCTGACACCTGTAGACATCTGAGTGATCGGGAACTGGATTGAAATAATTCCAGACGTAGCTGCGACGTTTGTTCTTCATGGATTTTGAAAGCGAGCGTGTGTTTTCTAGCTGTTCATTGTCGGCTTCCATATCGACCATGGCATCACTGTCCTCCGACATCTCATCTGTAATTAAACGCATAAATAAACGTTGCAAATTCAAAACTTACAACTTACATCTCAATTTCATGTTTCCCTCGTTCATCATCTCTGGCTTTTGGCGATGCACTCAATATATATATGTATATCGACAGCAATTTCGATAACTGGTTCCAAGGCGGTTAATATATCAAAATTAATGCTAAAACACCATTTATAAAATTAGTTTCGAATATAGATTATTTATAATTAAATATAATAAATTTCAATAATTTTGAAATTTACTACGCTTAAAATATCCAAGTTATTTATGTTTGTAGTAATCGTTACCATCGCTATCAGCTACGGTAGTCACATCATCAGCAAGCTTCGATAACAAGCAGTATTATCGTTTTAAGTGACATCACTAGTGAGTTGCTTCGCATTTTTATTGTGTCGTCGTCGTTGGAAAATCTGTCGAAACTGTGCGTGAAAATGGCAAGTTTTTCGCCCAATCAATTGCGGCAATGCGCCCGATTCACGGGCACTGCCTGCACACCGGAAAAGGAGCAAAAACTGCGAGATCAAATACACAGTGAACTGGCAAAAATCAAATATTGCAGTAATCCCACATACGAATGCAGCTTGATGCGCATTGATGGCTACGAATATTGCATTCGCCACATTTTACGTGATCCACGCGCCAATTATCGCCAATGCTCCCATGTTTATCCCAATGGACGCAAGTGCACCAATGCGGTGCCCAAATTGGACACAAAAAAAGAACAGATTCTGACCACGTTGTGCTTCGAACACAATCGTCAAACCCAATTGCAAAAGACACATTTATCAGTGGGTCGCTTGCGTAGTCGTGTGGAAACCAATGAGAGCCTCTTGAACAGTTTGTCGCATCACATTAATGTAGAGGACATAAAACCGGAGCTACCCAAACATGAGCCGGACGATGATGAAATTGATGTTGTATCACCACATGTGACTCCATTTGGTAAGTTTGCATTGTTATGAAGACTTAAACAATTATTTAATTATTATTGACTTGCAGTCAATCAGGATCACACCAACACCATTGGACAGGTTGTGACCAGCGTTCGTAAGCGTCGTCGCATTTTGGATTATGCCTCAGACAGTTCTAGCAACGATGAGGATCCGCCTTGTCTGCGCAACACAGCACGCGATGTAGAGTTTTATGAATCGGACTACGAAAGTGTCGATTCCGAGGAGGATGATCCACTCAAGTGAGCCCGGAAAGCACCTAATTAATTATCATTAAGTTAACATTTGTTGTTTGTAGGCACGCTGGCGTTTATACCAGAGCGGAAGCAGTGCGTCTCTCAGAGTTGAAGCTGATTAAGCTGCAGGGCTTGTATCGCGAACAAATCAATCACTTGCAACACGTCTTCAAGCAGCGTCGCCGCAGCTATTTGCATGACATACGCCGCGAGCGTGAAACATACTGTAAATGCTTGAGAGTTGCAATTGGCATTTCGAATATATATTTATTAATTTCGATATTCACTTGCAGGCAGCATTCATGATCAACTGAAGGACACGCCGCATGAGCGCAAGCAGTACGAACAGCTCAAGGCACTCAATAGTTACCATCGCCGTCAAGGCATGGAAGCGGTGCTTTACAAGAAGATGAAGGAGAAACGCTCGAGAGACACTATGCTCTCTTCTAAATCTTCTAGTCAGCCCAAATGCATCTTCACCGAAGGTGGCGTCAAGTGCGGCGAACGCACGTTGCCCTGTTGTAAGCACTGCCGCAAGCACATACTCGAGGATAAGCGGCAGGTGTTGTATCGTGCTTGCGGTGTCGAGCGCAGTGGAGTCGTATGCCAAGAACCTGTGGCCAGCATTCTCGAGGACTCGACGTGTGTGCTGCATTTGAATGTGGCACCGGCCAAGCGTCAGTACATACAAAAGGTGCGTTAAACAGAGGCTGTGCCCCTAACTCTACTACTACCAACTACCACCAACCACAACCACCAAACCACAACCACCAAACCACAATCACTACTACAACCTCAACCACTAGCACCTTAATTAAGCCAAACAAAAAACACTTGCGCGCTTACATTTTGTATACATTTGCATACATCATACACAGACTTGTCTATATATACAGCATACATGTATATACCTCGATTAGTTGGTAGTGTTGCTTACTATATAGTATATAGTCCTAGCTAGACATACGACACGCATACATAAGTATTTCGTATTTAGCATAGCGTTTAAAATGAACAAGCTTGTGATCAAACAAAAAAAAATGTTGAAATAAAAGACAGACCTCTCATTCCCCACCCATCTCCAACTCCTTTCACCTCACGATAGTTTTATGGCGTGCCAAGCACACCGAAGATCGAAAGTGTATTTGCCTCAAGTCGCCCAAGTGCACCAGACAGTGATGATGGAGACGTTGACAATCGATCGCCGATGTCAAATAGTCTATTGAATTTTAATAGTGAAACAGCCAATACGATTGATGAGAACTATGCCATGTTGCTGGACATGGACGATAATGGTCTGGATTTGGCGCTTGACGATGCGAACGGATTAATTTTAGATCACGAAGAAGAAATTCCACATCAAGCTGAATCAATTGCCAACTTAAATGATGTGCCAATTGATTTCAATCAAGTCGAAGCTGAAATTATGAATATTCTAGCGAGCATCGATGAAATGCCTTGGCTCGATTCATTGCTGCAATAAAATTTCACAATCAAGTCAATTGAAATCATCCTGCTACATGTACATAATCTCATTCTTATAGATTTTTCCCATATTTCGTTTTTATATTTCAAATTGTTATATATTTTTATCGTCTACAGAAATGCGAATCTGAAACTGAAGATGACGAACCATCGTCTACCAACGTTAAACAGGAGATTAAGAAAGAGGACGAGCAATCAGAAGCAAACAGATCTCTTAATACAACCACAGCGCATGATGGTGGAGGACAATCGAAAAAGTAAAGGGAAAAAATATGTCAATGTACAATGTATAGATTTTAAACTTTAATGTAGTAGTACAAATCGTTGAAAAATGTCGGAATGTTTTTTAAAATATATGTGCATTTGCTTGCTTGTTAGACATAAACAATTCGAATATTTTAATTAATTCCATTTTGAAACAGGCGCCAAAGCTAAAGTTGCGAGACCCCAGTTGCAATTTGCAAATATACTGAAATATACCAATTAATAGCAATTGCTTCAAGGTAAATAAATCTTCTTTCCACTGTCTTGCAAATAAAACCATTCAATTTTTATTAAATAAAAATGTTAAAAAGCTGCTATTATGTATTTGTTGCTAGGCATGCATAAAATAATAATAACTAATCATGCATATTGGAGACGGTGCCCATTGGCCGCTTACAATCAAATTTTAATTAATCGGCATTACTCACATCTCTAGTCAACAGGGTGCTGTTTGCAACAGTTTATTGATGGTTAAATCTAAAGCCCATTAGTTTGTTTAAAATATGCATTATAAATAAAAGTATATGAAATACAAATTTTAATTTGCAAATTTCAATTAACAATGCGACGTCACTTGCAACTGAGTATTAAACAGGTATATGCACAAGCAAACTGAATTTGAATACTCTTCTATAAAGTGACAAATGTTTTAGCTAACTGCCGGTTACATCAATGGACAACTCTCTCCTCTACAAGTGGCGGAACAGGCACTCGAGGATGCCGTTAAGCTAAAGACACTGAATGCCTTGGTGCGTGCGACACCCGAATTGGCGAGACAGCAGGCTCAGGAATCCACAGAGCGCTATACAAAGCAGCAACCTATTGGCGAGCTAGATGGCATAACTGTGGCCATAAAGGATAATTTTTGCACTGCCAATGTGCACACAACTTGCGCCTCCCGGTAGGTTACTAAATAAAGATCTGACTTATTTTTATTAATGTCCATTAACTTGATATTGCAGCATGCTACAGGATTTTGTGCCACCCTACGATGCAACGATGAGCGCAAGATTGCGTGAAGCGGGCGCAGTGTTGGTGGGCAAAACGAACATGGATCAGTTTGCCATGGGCGCTGGCACCGTGGATTCCATTTACGGACCCACTAAGAATATATGGAGCGAAGACTTGGCTTCCCAGGATAATTGGCGCATAGCTGGTGGTAGCTCAGGTGGCTCGGCATCAGCTGTTGCCGCTGGTTTGTGTTATGCGTAAGTAAAAAAATGTATCTTTGTTTACATGATTCTCCATAACCTCAATTGGCAACGCAAGATGTTTAACAAAAAAGTTGTGTATAGATTTCTTGGGCGCATTTTATTAATCAACTTCACACTGCAGCACGATGATTTTTGATATATGCAATTTTATTGGCGTGCAGCGTGCGCGACACTCGCAGCTATGTCCACCAGAGTTCTTTCCATTACATAACATTCGCTTATAAAACAAAAACTAAAAAGGGATTTCTTCTTTAAATAATAATTTCCGTTTGACCCAAATCCTCGTCCGATGGCAGCACTATGCTTGCCTTGTCCACATAGTCGGGACTGACCAGATCCAAGCCTGCTTGCTCGCGGCGTCGCAGCTCGAGGAAACCTTCGCGCTGTGCCCAGTTGCGAAGCTGCGTGTCCGGCAAATATGACCAGTAGAATGTGCCCCACACTAGACACAAGGTGACGGCAACGAAGAATGTTGATTTGGTTGCTTTGCGATCTTCCGCTTCTGACTTGTAATCGAAGCCATAGCTCATCCAGTTCTTGGGGCTAGGATTGGCAAAATCTTCGGTTGTAACGCTGGTAGGTGCTGCGACGGTCTCGTCCTTTTTGGGAGATGTCTTGATGCTGCGGCATGCATTAAATGCTACCGAGCGTTGCAATGCCACGGCGCGGCTTGTTAGGCGAAAAAGCGCAGACATTGTTTGAGAATGCCCAATTTATTTAGCAAAACTTCGTAAATGTTTTTCAGTCTCGTTCGCTTTGGGCGCAGAGTGACCGTGCAGCTGTTTGAAAAATCAGCTGTTTCCAAATTTAACAGTTGTAACAATCGATTTCACTAATGTTATCGTTTTAGAATGTAAATGGGTTAAAATTGTTAATTTCAAATTAGAATGCTTTTGCAGTGCAATTGATTGTGATACAAGATGTTAAGTAAATGATCTAGTTTGGATTGTGACCGTGCTGTTTTAAAAATCGACTTCGGCCAAGTTTAGTAGCTGCAGCAATCCATTTGGCGATCTGTGGTTTTACTAGTACATATATGTTATCGATTGAAAATTGCGCGTTAATTGATTTATTTTAAATTGTTTTATTCTGCAGCGCCATTGGATCTGACACGGGTGGTTCTACTAGAAATCCTGCCTCGTACTGTGGTGTGGTGGGTCTTAAGCCCACTTATGGTCTTTGTTCCCGTCATGGCTTAATTCCTTTAGTCAATTCCATGGATGTGCCTGGCATTTTAACGCGTTCGGTCAGCGACTGCGTTCATGTGCTGAATGCAGTGGCAGGACCAGATCCATTGGACTCCACTAGCGTACAGAGGCCATACAAAAAGTTGCAACTGCCTGAAGTCGACCAAATTGATTTGAGCTCTCTGAGGATTGGCATACCAAAGGAATATCATTGTGATGGGCTCTCAGCCGAGGTGTTGGAAACGTGGACCAAGGTAGCTGATCTACTAGAGACTGCTGGCGCTAAAGTGCGCCAAGTGTCGCTGCCAAACACAGCAGCGAGTATATTCGTCTATACTATTCTGAATCAATGCGAGGTGGCCAGCAATATGGCACGCTATGACGGCATTGAGTATGGACATCGTGCAGCCGACGAACGCAGCACCGAACAGCTTTATGCCCAATCTCGGGCAGAGGGTTTCAATCAGGTTGTCAAAACACGCATACTGACAGGTAATTTTCTGCTGTTACGCAAGAATTACGATCATTACTTTGAGAAGGCATTGCGTGTTCGTCGTCTGATAGCTGAGGACTTTGTCAAAGTTTTTGAGGCGGAGCAAGAAGCGGAAAAAGTGGACATATTGCTGACTCCTACAACGCTAAGTGATGCACCAGTTTATAAGGACTTTATAACGCTGAGCAATCGTGATCAGTGTGCTGTGCAGGACTTTTGTACACAGCCCGCTAATATGGCTGGTATTCCAGCGGTTTCGATTCCTGTGCGCTTGTCTAAAGCTGGTTTGCCTTTAAGCCTGCAATTGATGAGCAACAACTTTAACGAACAACTGCTGCTGACTGTGGCACGCTGGATAGAGGCACAAGTCAGTTTCGATAGTCTACAGAGCCTACAGAGACATGCAATTTAATTGTGACTTAAATTAGTATGAATTTGCAAATAAAGTTTCTAAGTGCAAATTCAAACGTTTATGGAGCAGTGCTAGAAATATCGAAATGGGCTCAATAAATCGATAACAGATGTGTGCTGTGATTGCGTTGTTGTTGTTTGGTTAATTGTGGCGAATTGGCTCCAATATTGTTAAATAAATAATTTTAATGCGATTTTATCTTTTATTCGTATAATTTTTGTTGTTGTTGTATATATTAAATCTGTTTATTTAAATGTTTTGAAGCAAGTATTAAGTATTAATCTTAATATTAGTAACAGTTTTTTAGCGAGAAATATCGATTGGCTCTTAATAAATCGATTTCAGTTTTACGCTGCTATGTGTACGTTAAATGTGATGAATTGGCAGCACTTTGAAAACAGCAATGCAAATTACTTGTATCGCGATTTTATTTTTATTAAACTTTTCAAAATATTTATACAAGTGATATGACTACTACTATTGTAACGGCGAATAGTTATCGCTGTTAATAACAGAATGTCAGGACTAATCGCTCTAATATTTTGCGCCTGGTGTATGTCTTTGCCGCCCTCGCGAAACGAACGCCGCTATCAATGCCACTAGATTCAAAACAAACCAATCATCAACCTGCCACATTACGCGGCCTTCGCAAATGTTCCAGCTGTGGCGCCATCAACGGCAGTCGGGCGCTGCTCTGCCGCAATCCCCTGTGCCCACAAAATAAAAATTCCCTCGACGGCGTACAATTGATTTGTCATCGCACCGGCTGTGCCATTTACTCACTGCGTATCAAGGAATTCAAGCAACAGGATGCACAGCAATCACGCAACTTCGTGTGCATCGAGGATGTCACGCTATCGTTGCAGCCCAATGCTGCAGTTGTGTCCAGCAAAGCTATTTGCCATGTCGATGCCTGCAAGAGCGAAAACAACAATTGCAAGCACATCAAAGCGTGTCGCGAGTGCAGCGAACAGATGCCCAAGGCAACGGTTTATAGTGTCAGCCGTGAAGTGCTTTGGAATCTCAACATTAGCCGCGAGCAGAAGCAGCAGCTCTGGCAGCAGTACAAATCAGCGGAGGAGCAGGAACAACTGCCTGCCGTGCAACGACTGAATGCCACAACATTCGTAGTGCGTTGCGAGCGCTCGGAGTCGTTTCCTGCGGCGCACCTGCATGTGACTGCGCTGGCCAACGGTTTGTCCACCAAGAAGGGCATCTATGCATGTGCCTGTCGCAAGCTGAAGATCATTGTGGAGCCGGACAATTCGCTGGTGATGCAGGATGAGATTTGTGATCATATATTGCTGGTGCTTGCGGGGATTCTAAGTTCACCGCAGGGAAAAACAGTGTATGGTAACTTTACGAAAAGTCTACAATCGTTTTGGATGCCCGCCAAGTTGGAGACGCCGCTGGGCGAGGTGTTAATGCACGATGATTTGCGTCTAGGACTGAGCATCAATATTGGCGGCGACATGGAGCCGCCAGAGGACATTTATATATTTGACGATGAAGTGACTAACGATGTAAGTTTGTTCCTATTGAATATCTGTATATATAAAAGAAAGTCGTGATATGTTAGACCACTTATAAATCAAGGACGGCAGAACAGATTTGAGTGAAAATTGGTAGGGAGGTAGCTTAGAGCCAGGAGACGGACATAGGCTACTTTTTATCCCGTACGTTATCCCGTACTCCATCGAAATGGCTGCACTTATAGTAATGAATAACAGTAAGTAGGCTGTGAGCGTAACGTCAGCAATGCCGCGACCAAGACGATCGAATCTTTCCCGACAAAGCCGTAATGCAAGAAGAATACGAAATAATCGACTTCGTGCCACACGAGAAGCGAACATTAAGGTTCTTAGGTGAAGAGCAACCTATGTACTAAAATACAGAAATAATAATGAATGAAATAATAAAAAAAAGGGCGGAACAAAGTTCGCCGGGTCAACTCGTAATGCAATAAAAATAAACATTTAATATTTTTTTGCAGTTGCTGTCGCTGCCGGAAGATCTCTCCGATGTTGTCTACAATGTGGATGCAGCAACACCAACGCAAAACAGCGCCAGCAACAATGCTGTGGTCCGCTACGCCAACGATGCTCAGCTGCTGTCCAACTATGACATTTATGCTGAGCAGCACAATCAACATCTCGAGTTAACCGATTGCAACATTGAGCTCATGGATCAATATCAACTAACCGATCAAATTGATTTATGCAGCGATGATATTGAGCTGCCGCTAATCAGCGAACCCTTCAACATTCTAGCACCGCCGCCAGCGCCCGCAAATCAATTGCCAGCCATTGAATTACCCACAATATCGGTAATTAAGGAGACGGCCATCAAGGCATCTGAAATCGTCAAGGAAGTCAAGACTCGCAAGCAGCCGCCATTGCCGGCGAAGCGTACTTTAATTGTAAATGAAACAAACACAACAACTGTGGAAACTGTGGGTGTTGAGGTGCAGCCCGCATTGGCATACGAGGCGTGGCTGGATTATGTGATAGAGCTGATCAACGATTCCATTGAGCCTGTGGCGGAGCAGGCAGCTGTGAGCACACGTCCAGTGCAGCACAGCTTGCATGTGCATAAGGTAAGTTGGAGTCCCTTCGAGCTGTCTCTTGATCTCTAATCTATTTCTTTATCTAGGAAACCTTTTCGCACTTTAACAAGAGCTTCAGTGCGGGCATCAAGCGGCGTCCACTGGACAATGTCACGGTGATAGCGAGTGGCAAGCACAAAGGACGCAGCAAGTACGAGTGGCACTTTAGAGCCTCGCATACCGTCAAACGCATCTTCAGCAGTCGCAATCTTAGCCTCCAACTACAGCGCTCCTTCGAACGTCAACCTGATGGCCACTTTGAGCCTTATGTGCGCCAAGCGCCGATGCCAGCGACGTCCAAGCAACGTCAAGTCTATACAAGACTTCGGCTCTATATGGTTAACATGCTCTTTGATAGCGAGAATCCCAAGAGTGGCTTGCTTTTGAGCTGGACTCCAGATGTGCTGCCTCGCAGTCAATTTGGTTTGCTGCAAATTGAATTTGTGCTGCAAACGAATGCGACAACTTAAAATGTGCCCAACAACGGTGAGTAATCAGATGTTCTTTATTTTTATTTGCATTCTCTTTAGTTTTATAAGTTTTTTTTTGTTTTCGGTTTTTTGTTTTGCATCCATATCAACTTTTCATTGGCTTATCTCAGTAACTTAGGTGTACATACATAAACTTATTTTCATCATTTTTGTTTATCGAGATACTTTCATTTCATTATCGTATTCTTTTTCTTCGTGCACTACTCTTGAAGCGTTTACCAAGTTTTCTATTTGCCGAATCATTGATTTTACAAACTTTCGATTCATGATTCCTTCTGACTGCTTTTCTACTGGATTTGTTTGTTTTATTTTTGCTGCTACTCTGTAATTCCCTTTTAAAAACTATGGGCTGCTCTTTTGTTTGTATCCATTCGCTTGTTTATCTCTTGCTTAGTTCTAAAATCATCGGTTATGCTTACTTAAGTTGTCGCTACATTCAGCTTTCTTACTAATCTCGTTTATGGATTTTTTGTGGGTTTTTTTTTTAAGGTTTTTAGTTTTATACGCTTAAGTTTGACATTCATCACATTTATAAATTGCATAACACCGTCAATTAGATAATATTTATATATATTTAATTATATATGATTTGTGAAGGTAGTTAGTCTTGGAAAGGTTTCCTTGCTCGAGAAGTGTGTGCAGTGTTCTATTTTATTTCGATTGGTTTTTCAGATCTTGTGTTCTTCACATTGGCTGGGGCCAAGAATCGTCAAGGTTGTTTGGCTGTCATTTACAAATATTCATATTCATTCTCATTCATTCACTCAATTCAATTGTTCTTTTCTCTTTTTTATAGTATTACATACATTTATGTATATCTAATAGCTACTTTCTTTTTGTCATTTTTTTGTTGTTTTTTCATTTATTTATTTATTTATTATAATAGTTAAAATGCTTTAGTTATCGTTTAGTTGGAAATAATATGGTCTTTATATTACAGATGAAGCATTCTAGGTTGCCTTTTAGTATGAGAATTTACAAGCCTTCGGGATATAAGTACATACACATCCATTGTTCTTTTTGTTTTTTATCTCTTAATCACTTAACTGTAAAAAGAGAGCCTAGAGTTTTCAATTTCCCTTCTCAATAAACATAATTTCAAAAATTGGTCGTTAGGTTCAAATGTTCATTTTGCATTTTTACTTGTGGATTGTTTGAATTAAGAAATGCATTAATATAAGTTCATTTGTTGGCTAAATAAAACAAAAGTCCACTCTATATTTAACTATGCTGATATCGCCAGAAGAAGAAGACAACACATTTAGATCTAAAGTAAATCAAATTCGTTTAACAGACATGAACTTTTTGTATACCTTTTGCATTTTTAGAATTCAAATGTGAGAACCAAATATCTTTGACATGGACAAATCAAGGAACGTACGTTAAGGATTAAAGGTAAAAAGGGCTGAGAGATGCAATAATACATTATAATCATAATTCAGTATACCTGCTTAAGATAAAGTGTACAAAAAACCAGTCTTTAAAACATTTTTGTTGTATCAGTAAATACATATACATATATTATATTTACTTACAAATGTGTAAATCGATTACTTTCTATTCTGCTTAACTGTTTTTCTTTTCTTTCTAAAAACAGGGCACGAAACTGACTCAAGCATAGATTGTGGGTGCTAAATTGTACTGTGCTGCTGTTCAGAACCCAATCGATCGATCATCGTATTCATAGCACCCTGCTCCGTTAGCATTTAATACTATATTTATACTTATACCGATTACTAAGAAAAACTTGTACATGCACAATCTGTTGATTCTTAGAATTATATTTATATATATATATATATATGTATGTATGTATATAGCGATGGCAATTCAAGAGTGCAAAACTCAATTGGATGTTAAGTAATTCTGTACATGTTTTAGATGGGGGACTGGGAATACGTAATTTATGTCATGAAAGCTTGGCATGTTAAATCTCAAATCTGAAATCTTCGCCTCTGGGGAGACGTTTTGACAAATGTATTTTTTATATTTTTCTTTGCTTTGACATATTCCACAAGTGAGAAAAACAATTTTGAATATTTTTTGTTTGCATTCGCTTTTTCCACATGAATTTATATTTTAGTAATACTTTGCTTGCGATTTGCTTTACAAATTAATTAGTTCTTAAACATTAAACGCTAAGCAGTTTTATCATATCGTATTTATATATATATATATTTATTTGTATTTTGTATTTTTACAATATTTATATCGTCATCTTAAACATTACTTATTTTTCCGTTTCTTTCATGCAATCTTTGATTTGATTACGTAATTTATATTTAAAGTATTTACAGTTGTGATGCGCCTGGGTTTTTTATTTTGTTGCGTGATTAGTTCAATTGTTTTTTTGTTTTTAGTTTAGGATTTACAGTGATGTGCTCGTTAAGTGCTTGATTTGAATTTGTTAAGTTAATTTGAAAAATATTTCGTGTACGTGCCTGGGAAAATACATTAAATCGTATTCATAAATTCTTGAATATGTATGTTTTGTGTATGTTCTTTTGTTCACTTTCTCATCTCGTCTATTAAATTCGCATAATTTTCACTAAGATTTTGCATTTGTTCTTCGTTTTTTTTTTTTTTTTTTGTCATTTTTTCATTTTTGTTTTTCAATTTCAAGTTCAACAAGTAATCGATAAAAATGCGAGCTGTGAAAACAGTATCAATAACAGATTATAGGACGGACATTGAATCAATTGAATTTTGCAAAACAATAAAATTACAGATCTGATATCAACTAAGTGTTAAGAGCATGGCACAAAAGGACAATTTCTTTCAGGGATACAAATAAGTAGTATTATTATAATAATTATTATCATAGGCTCTTTATTTGTTGTATTATTTATTTGTGTGGGGAACTATGCATTCAGTTTTCAGTTTTCAGTTTTGTGCGTTAAGCTACATACTTGTTAATCGTTATGTAATATAATTGTGTGCCTTGTTTTTATGTTTGTTTTCTATGTTTCTAGTTGTTGTTTATTTTGTTGACTATATTGTGTGTTTAGTTTTTGTGACTAATTTAAACATATTTAAGGGGCGTCAATGGAATAAAAGCAATTTTGGGGCGTGTCAATAAATAAAATCATAAATAATAGGTTGAAGGATAATTAGCGCTAAACGCTTAGTTCACTCGCTTAAATACATTCAAGTGTATACATAATTAAATTTAATTAGCGTTAATTGTAATTGTAATTTATATTTAATGTATTTATATATTTATAATTATATTTAAATGTATCATATCTTAGCCTTTACATACATATAAAATTATTCATATTTTAATTCATAATTTTGTGTTGTGTTCTGGTTGTTGTTGTTTAGCCTACAATATCTAGGTTTTGAGCATCTGTGACTGCTGCATGAAGTTGTTGTTGTTGCAGATTGTTGTTGTTTTTGTTGTTGTTCATATTGTTGATTATCGGGTTGATTGGGGGATTGAGCAATTCATCAACATTCGACAAGCAATTGGCATTATCCATTTGTGGTTGTTGATGGGTGTTGTATTGTTGTTGCAGTTGGGTTTGTTGTTGCATCAGCGCCAGCATTTGTTGTTGTTGTTGATGTTCATCAGGCGGCAGCAGCATCATCGATGACGACAACGACAGCGACAAAGACCCATCACCAGAGACCAGATTAGCAGCATTATTAGTAGTAGTAACAGTGGTAAGATTAGCATTAGTATGGGTTAGATCATTTAAAGGTGTTGCAGGTGTTGTAGGTGTTGGTGTTGTTGATGATTGAGTTGCTGTTGTAGATGTAGTTGTTGTTGTTGTTAGATTGTTTGGGACTGTTGTTGTATGGTTGTTGTCGGAGCTGTTGGACGTTGATGATGATGGTGTGGGTGTGATGGATGATGGAGCAACTGTGGGTGGTAACAATGATGAGATGGGTAATAAGGAAGAATTAGTATTTGTTGTTGAAGCTGATTCAGTTGTTGTTGTTGCAGTTGCTGTGGCTGTTGCTGTTCCTAATTCTGTATCTGTATTTGTATCTGTTTCTGTGTCTGATTTTGTTATGGCTCCTACTTCTGTTTGATGACTATTATGACTAATGAGATTTTGCTGTTGTGTTTGCTGTTGTTGCTGCTGCTGTTGCTGCTGCTGAATTTGTAGCTGTTGCTGTTGTTGTTGTAGTTGCTGTTGTGTTTCATGTTGCATTTGCAGCTGCAGCAGATGTTGTTGCTGTGCCAGCAGCAACTGTTGCTGCTGCTGCTGTTGTAGCTGTTGTAGGTGTTGTGGAACATTACCGTTGCTGCAGATTTTGCTATAGAGATCCGGCGTGGCCGTTGTCACATCCTCGAATTCCGTACGCAATGCCGTGCGCTTCAGTAAATTCAAATTGCCAGGCAAATAGGACAGAATGTTGTAGATGAGACGAATGTCCTCGCTGGACGTCCAGACGCCGGGACGCTTATTGTGATACAGCTTTGCATACTGATACACATTCGCCGTATTGCAATACTCCATCTCAATGGCCAGCGATGAGATGGCACAGAAGGTGCACGCCTGTGCTCCTCCATATCTGCAAGAACAATGCGATTATTTAATAGGATTCTCACGGTGGAAGGACACACTCGAAACTCGAAACTCACCTGTCCACTATGACAATGGGACCGTTGCGATAATCGTTGCAGCGTTCGTGCACATCGACAATAAAGTCGTAGATGCTGTTGGGATTCGACATCTCTGGCCAGCTGGGGCAGTGCAGCATCTTCACACTCAGCTCGTAGTCGTCCTGGATGGACTGTATGACGAAGTCGCGACTCACGTAGTCGCTCTTGTTCGTCTTGTTCATGAATTTGACGCGATAGTAATCGCTCTCGATGGGCGTGGCCTCATCCGGCCAGAACTGCGCAAAGTTCTGCAATTTCAAACGATTGTTGTTAACTCTTTTTACCTTTCAAATATTGATTATATGATTTAGAAATGATGCAGAAAAAAGGTTGTTAATTAAGAACATTTTTTTGTGTTTCTATGGGATTTATTTTGTAGATAATTGCATACTAGGCAATAACGTGAATTTTTATGAAGACTATTAACTGATTTTGTAATATTTGTATAATAATCTTAACAACCTTTAACTAGCAGCCATATTTTAACAGATATAATTGCCTTGATATAATTCATCATTGAGGAAATTTTTACGAATATTATTATTTTGTAATTTCGTAATATTTCAGCTTTAATCTCAACAAACTTAATATGAGTGAAAAGCCTTAAAATATAATCACAGCTTGAAGACAAACATTTGCACTTTCAAGGTGTTTTTTTTTTCAAACGTTTTTATTGATAATTTTAATATCTCTTTCAAACGTTTTGATTGATAATTTTAATATCACTTCATAGTTTATAGCGGACATTTCATGTGTCGTATAAAAGACATTTTGCTATTAGGTCGTTAAGCAATGGGATAAATTTTGATGACTGAATTGACAATTTTGTAATTTTGGTAAATAACAATTTAATATTGATTAAAAGCTGAGAAAAATGTGTCGAATTTTGTTGTTGTATTAAAGTAATTTTAAAATTTTCCCTCAGTAATTATTTTATTTGCATTTTTTCTAAAGCAGACTTAGAATTTCAATTTTGGGTCACTTACAATATCATCCAGCGATGAGAGCAGCACAATGGTCTGTGCATTGTGATCCCAGACCATTTGCCAGAAGTCCTTTATCGTGTGCGTCATGGGATGCTGGGTGACAATGAAGTCGCGCAGTCGCCTGAAACCATGCAGCCACGAGGCGTTTATGTAATCGCTGCCATCCTCGCCGGGCTTCGGTGTCAGATGCACTCGACTGCCCTCGATGGGAAAGATGGCGCCACGATTTTTGATCGAGTTCACCTGCTTCATGGCGGATGCAATGTGTATGTCCTTGGTCTGGAATTGTATGATGTTCTTATACTGCTGCTCCAAGTACGGAGTGCAGTTCTTGAGCTCCTCGATCTGCTCGGTGGGCAGATTGGTTTCCCCGGAGGCAATCGCCTCGACCAGAGCATCATGCAGAAAGATGTACTGCTCCTCCGTTTGGACAAGGAAATTGCGCTGGGCGCGAATGTGTCGCAGAAAGCCAAAGACGTTGGCAATCGACTTTTGCTGTATCTGCTTCAGCATCGCATCCAGCACAATGTAGGTGCCAGTGCGTCCAACGCCAGCGCTGTGAGAGTAAATGGAAATTCAATTGTCAGTTTCTAGTTCAAAATTGCTTCACAAAAAAAATAAATTACGTTCTAAAAACTAGAACAGAAATTAAGCTGAACAATGTATTGATATTTTATTGAAACAAGATTTCAATCTAAGGAAGTTATTAAGACAAAATTTCAATACTTAATAAACAATCATTTTTTAATATTGGCAATTTCGCAGGTTAAACAATTTTGTATCTTAAAAATAAGTTCTTGAGACAAGAAACAAGATTTTAACCTAAAATAGTTATTGAAACAAGATTTAAATGCTTAATAAAGAATCATTCTTTTTAGATTGCAAATTTCTTAAACTCAAGAATTTTGTTCTTTTTTTTTTTGTGCTTAAAGAGTGCCATCAAAATTCATCAAAATCAAAGTAAAAACCTTTTGGCACGATTTCGAAAATTTCTGAAACTTGAGAATTTTGTTCTTGCTTTTTTTTTTGTAAAGAAATTCATAATACCAAAGTACAAATCTGCTGGCACGATTTTAGCATGATTCAATGTTTTTTTTTGCTCCTAGTATTTTTTATTGTACTGTGTATTTTTGTGCTTCACTCACCTGCAGTGGACAACAATGGGACCCGCCTCGGCGGGATTGGCGGCTGAGGATTTCTTGATGAAATTGAGCACTGGAAGCGGATGATCCGGTGTGCCATGATCTGGCCAGTTGGTGTAATGATATTGATAGACGATTTTCTCCATATTGCACTGCTTCTTTTTCTTGAGCTGCAAGCGAGAAGAGATATCATTTAGTTGACTTCTAAGAATGTCATTTTTGACTGCACTTTACTCACCTTCAGATGCTTGATCTGCAGCGTGCGCACCGTGTACGTCGACATGACTTCCTCTTCCACCAGCTTGACCTGTATTACACCATAGGTTTCAACACCATCCTTGGGCCAATACATGTCGCATTTGCGTCGGCCACGCTCAACCAAATTGGTGATCATCACAATGATCGCCACACGCTGTTCCCAGATCATGCGCCAGAAGCAATCGAAGGTATCGGGCAGCGGACCTTGGGTGCCAATGAAGGCATGTGACTTTTGATAGCCATCGATGAAATTGGCATTGATATAGTCCAGATTCTTTTTCTGCCCGGGCGTGGGATGCAAATGCACGCGACTATGATCGTCTGAAAGTATGAATAAGAATATTAAGTATACGCGACATGGCTCGAGAATATTTTCGCGTTTGCTTTGCACTTACAGGCTGTAATGTTGAGGTAGCGATTCTTGCGTTTATTCTCCGGATGCTGCGAGTGCTCGCAGGCCAGATCATCGGTGATGCATTCGTTCTGTATAGCCTCGTATTCGCGACTGAAGCCAATGTCGCCATCCGCGTGCAGCGATGCCACATGCTTGGCAAACTCATTGACGGGGACCGCAGCGCGGATTTCATCGCCAATCTTGACGGGCACCTCCCAGTCGACCTGCGGTGCATTGGGATGATGTGGCGGATCGTCCAGATAGTAGTAGGCGGCATGGAAGCACTTTCTGCTGGAATTAGCGAAGCAACAAAAAACGAGAATGTTCATGTGTTAAACCAAGGTGGCAAATTGCAATGCTAATTAGAGAGTGGAATGATTCCGGTGAATTGAAAGCGCGCAGCAACTCATGAATAAATACGCAACTAGTCGTTGAAAGCAATCGTGTTTTTGTATCTTAAGAAAAACATAATTCCACTTTTGCTAGAATTAAATACAAATGATGAAATGTTGCCCAGGTGTCAAGCTGAGAGAGGGAGAGGGACAAGGAGAGCGAGACATATTCAATGTGCAGTGTGCTGCTTTTAACAAAATCAAAATGCATTAATAATGAGCTGTCAGAGCAAAGGGAAAGTAGACAGCTGGTTGACCATTGAAGGACACTAAGAACTAAGGACCTAGGATCTTTGGGGTGGGTGGGTTCAACATTAACAGGTATTTAGTAGCAGCGAGGCATAAACAGGAAACGCAGAAACACAATTTTTTCATTTCATTTTCATCTTCATCTTCATTTTTATTTCTATTTTATTTTTTTTTTTGAAGTTGAGTGACAACATTCCTTAAGTTCTAGCATTTTGAATGGCAGCTGCTTGCAAAATTGAGGTTAAGTTTTTTTGTAATTGGCTTAAGCGATTACAAGGAGCACAAACTTTGCCACCAAGTTTCGCCATTCAACGCACAACAACTAGAACTTGGCCCAAAACTTTCGCTGCGCTTCGTTGCATTCTTTGAATGTTGTTGCACGGTTGCAAGATGCGCCGATGCAACAGCTAATCAGAATCAGAAAATGTTGCGAGCCTTCTTTGTCTTGTGCTTATAGTGCGAAGTGCTTTACTGATTAGGCCGCTTCTTATCAGCCTCTTTCAGCTCTACGCTACGATAGATAATACTTCTACACCCAATGTTTACCAAGTGTCTGTCTATAGATACAAATTGTTCCCTCTCTCTCTCTCTCTCTCTCTCTCTTTCGCATGTTCTTTGTTTGCATATCGTGTATTTTCTTTCAATTGGAATTTCTATATTTGATACGCATGTTTCTCTTAAAAAAAATCTGATCCACAAGCATCTGACAGTTGAGTTTCCTTATCGACAGCAATAACAACTGAGACAACTTTATACAAGTCTTTTGGTTTATTTCCTATGCATAGCTAATATTGTTGTTTTTTGCCATTCGACGGTGTTTTTGTTATTGTTGATGGCGCGCTGCTATTACGCACCAAATATTTATTGTAGCAAAATACATTTATTATAAACTTGGTCACGACGAAGTTTGTAAATCATAGAGCGAGACATTTACGACCCTATAAAGTAAGTGCACAACACACACATTACAATATTTTCCCCCTTCCCTCCATCTGCTATTTAAATGTGTTTTGTAATCAGAGGCAAAACAAAAAAAAAGCAGCTAGATAATTTCGCTGGCAATGATAAATGTTTCTTAATCGCTTGCTTATGTAAGATATCGTTATATTATTATAGGGTATCTAAGGCAGCGACTATTTGTGTTGTCTATTACTCTTGGGTTTCTTGTTTTCTTTGTCAACTTCCGTTTTGTTTATTTATTTCTTATGCTTTTGGCAGCAGTTTAAGTGTTGTTATTGTTGCTGTTTGCTGCTGCTGCTGCTGTGCTCATTTGCTATGCATTCTCTGTTGTTGATTGTTTTTGTCATAAAGTTGATCGGAAGATTCTGTTTACGTTGGGTGGTCTGTCTTCTTTGCACCCCTCTCCCATTTTGCCCCCCCCCATCTTACACGTGAGCGGGCAAATAAATGGCCCACTTTGCCCGGCGGTGGCCCAGTTGGGAAAGTGTTCGCGGCGGCGGCGGTGGCGGCGGCAAGCAGCGAGAAACTTACGTAAACCAATTTCCACGTTGCGATTTGCGGCGTGCGAGCGGCGTCGATGCTGCTGACGCTGCCGTCGTTGAGGTGCTGCTGCGCCGCTTTTCCCCTCCAGCTGCTGACATGCTGCTCTGCTCGATGATCTCTCGCTGTTATTGGAAGTGGGTGTCGAAGAGGCGAACGAGCTGGCCGGGGAAGGGCGGGAGGTGACAAAGCTTTTGTTGTCTACCAGTCAAATTGCATTGCACTTGTTGCTGGCCTTTGTTGTTGTTATTGTTGCGCACTTTTATTTACACGAATTACGTCATATCGGCAATTGCAAGGCGCGTTCCGAGTCAAAGGCAGCCGCTCTGTCGCCAAGCACTTGCAAAAATCGTATAGTACGCAATAGACGCACACAAACACACACAGACACACACGCGCACAGTGACACCAACACTCATGCAGTTGCTTTTATGTTTTGACGGCAGAACAACAACAAACTAATTCGGCAGTTTGCTTATCGGATTTTTGCTATTTCTCTGCTTTGATAAGCAAGTGCTTGCTCTCTCTCTCTCGCACTCTCTGTTTAAGTTCGTCAAACGTGCATTTGATTCGCTCTCTCTCTCTCTCTCCCACAAACACACAATTCGGGTTCGTGCTTGCCCTTCGCTCACTTGTTGATCACGAGTCGATTATCAAAACGAAACTGAAATCTCAATTGGCATGAAATGCTGCATTCGGTTCACGACAGCGCGCCCCCATGTTATTTTACATGCTGTAAATGCCTCTGTTAAGTTTAACATGAGCAGTGCTAAAGTGCTCTCTCTCTCTCTCGTTGTTGATCTGTAAGTGAGCGAGCTTTCAATCAGCTGTGCGATAAGATACGTAGAGTTTGAACTCAGTTCGTTTCGCTCGCACTCGCACAAAACCCTTTTTTTGTATTGTGGAAACTTTGGACGTCTTATCAGAGCAGACAGATTAAACGCCTAATTGGCAGTAAGCATAACAATTGCAGAGCAGAGCAAAAGTTTTTCCACAACTGTGTTTGATAAAGTAGAGCACAGAATATTCACTCGAACTTGGCACTCGATATGCAAAAAGGGAAAAAGACATGAAAAGTGAAAGAGGCGAAATCATGTCTGGGCTGTCGATGCTGCTGATTCTGATGATGATGCTAACACACAGAGATACAGATATTAAAGTTTCAAGTTGGAAAAGTTTTATAGCTGCCAGCAGCAGCAGTAGCAGGATGAACGAACGAAAGCGAACACAAAACTGATGAAGTGAAATCTTACATATACAAATACATATATGTACGATATATAGTACTTTTTCAGGTTCACTTTACGGACAGCCTTCAAATTGTTCTCTTTTTGCTAACTTGCTGCTGCCAAGCGCCTTACCAACACACTTTGACCCGCCCGCTGTCTTGGTCCATTGTGCACACGTGCTTCTAATATTTCAGCCTTCAGCAGTTGCTGCTGCTGCTGTTGCTGTTGCTGGGGCAACGGGGCAACAATGGCACGTTGGCAAAAGTTGCGCATACGAAGCCAAAACAATTTCTTGCCAGGCATTGTTGTTTTCTTTTTTGGGCAAAAGCAAAAGTTGGCAGCAAAATTCTCTGACACACAACAAACCCGCAGAAAACTCATCCTCCCCCCTCTCGAACACACTCACACACACACACACATGCAAAGTGTGTTACACACACGCGTGTATCCATAAGGCAAGAGGCAGACAAAGCGATTGCCGCGAAACAATGTTGCCAAACTGCATAAAATACGAAACTACCAACATTGTACAACACACACAATATACATATGAACACACACACTCATAATAACAGGGTGCGACAAGGACAGATCTATGCAGGAGATAAGGACAGATATATGTATGTATATGCTACGACACAACAGAGTATGGAAGATACAAAGTTTTTCCATTTTTGTTTTTGTTCACTTGGCGTCAAAATGTAAATAAAAATTGTTGTTATCGTTGACATATTTTTGTAAGTATTCTAACCGGCAAATTGTTCCAATATAAATTCTTTGAGTATTTTGTGTGACATCAGCATAAAAGTTTTCGCCTGCCAGCATAAATTGGGGTCCTCTTGTGTTCGTTCCTAACTTAACTATCGACGAACCCAAAAGGAATGCGCGCCCACAACCAATTGAGTTGAAGCTATAAATAGTATCTACTCTATATACATATATATGCGAACGATATATTCTAGGCCATGATGAAATATGTAATATTTCAATTTGAAATTGTAACAGGCAGCAACAAGGCTTCCACCTTGATTGCATTAGAGACTTTCGGGACGAATTCTAAATATGTATTCAATTTAGTTTAACAGTCGAAAGTTAATTTCAAGTTACTTTTAGTCCCGTCTATTCACATACATATTGTTTGACTGACGTTTACCCAACTCATAAAACCCGAAAACCCTTTCGCTCTCATTTAGCATCTTTTATTTGTTGTTTGCATTGAAAGGGAAATTGTCGAAATTTATTTTGTTTGGCCAAATACAACAAAATAAAATTATATTTATTTTTTCTTGTGTGCTGTGTTGTTGTTGTTGCTGTTGAACGAAAACTTTGGCAAGTTGAGAAATGGTAAGCTTTTAAAAAGTGCTTTGCGCTCCCCTTTTATATTTATGTACATATATTTCTACTGTGCCCCATTCCCGCGTTGAGCGATGTCCCTTAACTTGCCCGGCGTATTTGTAAAAAATAAATAAAAATGGCATTAATTTGTTAGAAAACACGAGCTGTGTGTTGAATGCTGTGAGGGGGGCGGGGATGCAACTTTTATTTGACATATTCGCGGGAGCATGAAAAATGGCATAGAGAAAAAAAAAAGAGTAAAAATTTCCCATTGAAGTTAAAAATGTTTCGCATTTTCTTTATACTCGATGCAGGATGCAGGAATAAGGACGTAGGTTGTGTAGGACTTGTGGGTCTGCCTGGGGCCTTTGTTTCCTGAAGAGATTGGGCAACTTTACAGCAAATGGGTTAACCACTCTTACACATAATAAAGACTTTAAGTAACTTAAAACTGTTTGCTTGTCTTTTTCGTTCCTTTCCTTTCCTTTCCTTACCACTTCCATTTTTCTTTTCCCTGGATGGGTTTATGTTTTTTGTGATTTGAATTTTAATTAACATTTCTAATGAATATGCGGGCGTACGGGCAACGAGAATGAGAACGAGTAACCAAACCCTTTTTTTTTTGTTCTATGCGCTGGCACATTTCAATTCTGATCTGCGCCTTTTGCTGTTTACTCTCTGCCATCTCCCATTTCATGTTCAAAGGATGCGCCAGTTGTTGGCGTTTATTGTTGCTGAACGAGGTATGAATGAAGTTCAATTGTGGATGAGTGTGGAAATTGATTCATTTGCTACAATGTTTCTACTTAACACATTTTCAATTGAACCCTTTTTTTTTAGATTTAGCTAATCGAGTTAGAAATTCATTGAAGATTTATGTAATTAATCGAGGAAGAAATTCTATTACGATTTTGTAATCAATCGAGTTCGAAATTATGTAATTAACTTTGTGTACAAAAATTTATAACATTTAAAAGATATATTCCTCAATTTTATAAGCATTATCCATTGCACTATTTACTCCTAATTCAAGTCACAAATTGATGGGTTACTTCTGAATTTAATTTCCTTTGAAATTTCAAGATTATTTATATTATATATTTCTAGAATTAGCTATGATGTAATCCATGTTGTTAAGTATGCACATTTTTATGGAAATTTCAAAGACATATTCTCCCATATTTTAAGTGCTAAGCACTTGCATTATTTTGGCAAGTAGCCAATCTATTTACTTTTAGTGTGCGTTAAGAAATCGTTGATGATTTCTGAATTTAATCAGATTAGAAGTTTACTTAAGATTTCTGTGGTTTATCGAGTTAGAATCTATGAGTCAAATAATCTTTTGAATATACATATTTTCCTTAAAATATAATGGATATATTCTGTTATCTTTCAAAAGTTAAGCTCTCGCAATATTAACTTTAGAAATTCATTGCAGATTTTTGTATTTATTCAGGTCTAAAATTCTTTTAAATTTTCAGTAGTTAAATGTGCTACAAATATATTTAAAATGTCCGTAATCAACTGGGATTCAAATATACACATTTCCATAGAAATTTAATATATATATTCTTCTATCTTTTAAGAGCTAAGCACTTGCTTAATTTACTTGCCAATCCCCAGACAGTTGAAGCAGTTCAAAACTCTTTCTGTGCCACTTGGATATATATGTATATGTATTTGATTTGAAGATATATGCAAAAGTACGCACATATATTTATTTTGTGTCGGTTTTAGGGAAATCAAAATGGAAAATAAAAACATTTTCATCGGCACACGCACCCAAAATAGAAGCTTGCTGCGTCGCCTGCTGTGCATTTGGCTTTAGCATTAGTTTCTATATGGCTGGTGTCTGTTGTGCCCAGTTGTACAATATGTTGTTGTGTTTGTTGCCCCGTTTGATTTGTTGTCTTGGCTATATTTATATGGCGCTGCGGGGGTGTGAGGGGCAGGGGAGGGGTTGTAGCATATCTCTAGCAGCAGCATTCGAGTGTGGCGCACAACGAACTGGGCGTGTTTTATTTATGGCGTCTGCACGTGCCGCAAACGTTGTTGCAGCTGCACTTGCCACTAAAGGGGTGGCAAGGGGTAAGGGGTGAGGGGTATGAGATGTTGACAAGGATCGCCACTTACCTCCACAAGAAGAAGGCCATGACGATCAGCACGATGCCAAAGCAGCTGAATATGATGCCAACCAGCACAGCCAAATTGTAATCGTTGTGCGATTGACGCAGCAGCGGTTGAATCTTCTCGCAGTTCGGTTGCAATTGTATCTGCAAAAAGAGAGAGAGAAAAGAAATGAAGGGGAAAGCGTATAATGAAAGTGAAAGGCAAATGTACATAGGTAAATCATATTGGGGTTGAACAGAGAACAGTTGACCTGCTGAGATTTATGTCTTTTGCAGCAGTTGCGGCCTGAAAGGTAAAGCGTATTGTTGTGTAGCGCCTGGGCGTATGCTACACTTTTTTTTTACCCCCTTATGTGTGTTTGTGTGTTGTTCATCCTTGTTGTTTCAGCAAAATAGAATTTGATATTTTTGTTGCCTTCTGTTGCTGCTGCTGTGCAAAAATTAAACATTTGTTTTGCTTGCATTGTTGCTGCATAAATTATATTTATTTAAAAGCCATTTGCTATGCGCGCATGTGTGTGTGTGTGTGTGTGTGTGTGTGGCTCGAGGAGGTCCGCCTAAGCGGAAGTCGCAGCGGAAGTGTAGCATGTAAATGTGGCCAAAAGGTGCAGCCACTTGAAATTCAAGCGAAAACACAACAGCAGCAATGAATTATATGTAAATGCACAGCACAGCACAGCAAAAGGCATAAAATGGTTAACAAAAAAACAACACAAAAAAACAACACAAACAAACACACACATGCTCAAGCATAAAGAGCAGAGACTGCAAAAATTATGAGGGCATGACATTTTGCCATCCCAAGCACCCCCTAACAATGGGCAACGAGGTCAACTAAATTGGTAAGTAGATTTTTGTCACGGTTTTTCACTGCACATAACAAACATATATATTTTATGTATGAGGTTAAATGTCATTAAGGACATCGTAATGACAAGTTTCGAGTGTCTTTTGCGACACAGTTTAAAAGTCAATAAACGCATTGATAGGCGTGGCTCGAAAGTTCCATTAAATGGTTACAAAAATATTACTCATACGCCGCGGTTGCCACGCTAAAGACATTTACAAGGCATTGACTTGGCAGATCTGACACAATTTTTGTAATACGAGTATTACAAGCAAGTTTATGATACTGTCTTAGCCAACTGACATTGCATTTTTCTTCGCTGCAAATTCGAGTGTCAGCATTCAAATTTTGTGTGTGTAAATTTCGTTTCTTTATGGGATACTTACGATGCGCGGATCTGAAAACTTGCCGACCACAATTTTCTTGGGATTTATAACGCTGAATGTTGCCGCTGCCACCTTGACTTCATAGTAGGAATTTGTAGTCAGATTTTGTAGTATCATCTGCAAAAAGAAAATCATAAAATTCATAAATTTAATGCACAAAGAAGAATGTATACAAACTATGTGAAAAACAACGCTGATTACAATAATTTACGGCGCTTTGTTTGCAATTTTTTGGCGTATTGTTTTACCATTTTATTTATTTAATTGTCATTTTTTTGTTGTTGTTGCTGGTGCGCAACAAAATATTATTACATTTCATACGTTTTATTTGTGACGCTAAAAAATATTTCAATTACAAAAATAGTTCGCACCGAAAACAATGAAAAATGCGCGACAAAACAAGGAATGGGAATGGGGATGAGGAATTGAGGATGAGCTCATATTACAAATAGAAACGGAACTGAAGTAACAAAAAACAAATAAAAAAAGAAGGGAAAACAAATACAATAGAATACCTTTCGTAGTAAATGGAAAAAAGTCCGACTTCTGCATACTGTAGTTGCGGGTATTATAGTACAATTTTATTGTTACGATATTTTGTTGGCCAACTTGTTTTGCCGGAGTTTTATATATTTGGTTGCTTTCTAACAAAAAGAAAAAAAACATGCAAGCTGCGGACAAAGCGCACACACAACACACTCCAAAAAAAAAACAGAAGCAGCGGCAGCAAAAACAGCATAAATTTAATTTATTTGCACTGCCAAACCATACAGGTGTGCCAGCTGTCCTGCGTATGAGGATGTGGATGTGGAAGTGTGTGTGTATTATTTTGCCCAAGAATTTATGCTGCACAAAGCCAAAGCCAACGCAAAAGCAAAGGCAAAAGCGCAAAGCCCGGTCTAGTGTGGGCGTGACTGCAGATAAACATTTGTAAAATATTTACATGAGTCGCACCGCGATATTTTTTTTTTAGAGGTTTGCTTTTCATAACTCTCTACTTGAACTGTATTTTCGATCTCTATACAATTTGATTAAAGTTTATGCCATCTTTTCTACATTAAAATTGTAGCAAGTTTTCTATCTGGATTTTTGTTTGTTGTTCCCTTTCGAAATCAATTATTTTTACTCTCATTTCGTTTTGTACTAATTGAACGCTGGGTATCTGCAGATAGTCTGTGGTTATTTATGCTGTTTGTGGCATAAAAATGCAATTATTGTTTGCAGCTTTTTGGGCTATTTCCCTTTTCTTCTCCCTAGTTCTACTTGCTGCACCCGTAGTTTGTTTATCAAAGCATACCTTTTGGGGAGGTAGCCGAAAAAAAAATAGTACAAAATAAAAATGATGCAAAAGGAATATGGGAATATCATCGTAAAGCTGCTGCCAACAATCAACATTTTGTTGTAGAATAAAAACGGGTTTTGCACTGGCCAAAAACAGAAAGCAAATAAAATTCGCCTAGAACAAACAATTTTCCAACAATGGCAAGCAAGCTGTGTGCGTGTGTGTGTGTGTGTGTGTGTGTGTGTGTGTGTGTCTGTCGCCCTTTTGCCAAGCTACACGATAAAAACTGTGGCCTGCTGCAAACAAACCGAAACGAGCTTGAAAAAAATTCCCTCGACTGCATGATAAATTGTTGGGACCAACACACAACACACAACACACAGCACACAGTTTATGAAACCCAATGGGCTGGGCCTTAAAACAATGTTCGAGCTTTTCTCACTTACCGCCGTTTCCAGCTCCTTGGCAGATGCATTGATGCGTATATCACGGTGCGTATCCTGGCCGGACAGTCGCGTTTTAATGATGTAAAAATCGATGGTGTTGTAGAACTCGTAGGGTCGCTTCCAGCGTATCGTAATTGACTCCTGCGAATGACATGTCAGATTTACAATCGCCGGTGCACTCGGTCCTCCCACATCTGTGCGCTGGGCAATCTGATCGGAGGGTTCGCCCTCGTTCTTTGTTGTGAACGCTTTGACAATGACACGGTAGTCGGTAAAGGGTTCTGTGATGGCAAAAGCGGAAACACAAAAAACAACAAAAAACAAGAAAAAGAACAATTAGAATTGGTTTTTATCATAACTCCAGAGCAATTTGTCTGGTATTACAAATTGAAAAATAATTTAATTGAAATTTCCAAATTTGATTTAATTTCAGATCTAAACTTTAAATGTAATTAAATGTAGTAGCTTCTTCTTAAACTCTCTACCAATTTCCATCAACTGTTTTGCAGTTCGGTTATTCAATATTTATTATGGTCAAAGTCACTGGGTGCAGCATCATCAGCAGCAGCAGCACTTTGGTGTTATAATTAAACATTGTGTGAAATACGAGCGTGTGGATGCCACAACTATTGATTATAGCAAGCAACGTTTCGCTGACAAAGTGTCGAGCGTTAATAACGTCAAGTGTGGCAAAGTGCAACAACCAACCAACACACACACACACACACGCATATACAAATTGATTTAATATGCAGTGACAAAATGAAAAATTGTTCAGAGACTGCTGTTGATTAACATACACACATTTATGTTGTGCGTTTTTTAATTAGTGCAACATCGAACGTAATGCAACATATTCGTGCTCATATTTATGAAAATTAAATTTTCAACTGTTTAAATTTTGCGCGCTTGCAAAAGTCAAAGTTGTTGGCCAAAAAGTCTGTGCATTCCGCAGCAAGTCTTTGGCAAATTGCAGGCAACAGAAAGCTGCCAACAACAACAATAACAACAACAACAATAACTCGATGCCTGGAGCACCTGATGCGCGTAATTAATTAAACAATGTGGGCGCGGCCCACACGGCTTGCTATTTCTACTTCTTTGACATGAGGGCACACGCTGCGTATGAGCAACAACGGAATGTGACTCGCAAGTTAATTGCAGACGCTGCTGCGGTTGCTGCCGCTTCTAATAACTCAGCTATGCAACAGTTTTAGCTGCCATGCTAATATAATGCCTTCACCTCCGCCTCCTTCTGCGCCTCTCTTTCCTGTGCCGCCTAAAAGTATGCTATGAAATTATGCAAAGGGCGTCGCCTGGTGACTGGCAAATAATTCGCTTCGCTTAGCCGCGGCTAAGCTCAGTCAGAGTCTGTTGCTGTTGTTGTTGTTGTTGTTGCTGTTCGGTCATAATTACAGGCGTCAAAGTTGTTAACAACAAAAAGTGGCCAGCGGAAAGCACTTGAAACTATTTAATTACAAAGCGCCAGCCAAACAATCGACTTCAGCTACAATTAAGTAAAGGTGAAGGGGCCATCGAGCTGACAGCACTCGAGCCGAGCATCAGGTATTGACAGCACGATGGCCGGCCAATAAAAAGCAATTAAAATGGCGTTTTAAGTGCTGGCAGCTGGCGGGCATGAGTTTACTTTGAATAAGTAGCTTGAAATGCCGTTCAGCGATTCGCCGCTCGTTTCACGTTTCGTGCAAATTTCATAGCATACTTTTGGGCAGCGCTTTAAATTGAAAAGGATAAACGTGGTGTTCTTTCTATAGCATACTTTTAGGCAGCGCTTTAAGTTTAAAAGCATAAACTGCGTATATTGAAAGATTGTTTATAAACAGAGTTGAATAATATGTCAAACTACTTATGAAATGCAGTTCACCGATTCACGTTTCAAGCAAATTCCATAGCATACTTTTTGGCGAGTGGCTTAAGCTTAAAAGTTATTCTACATTGTATATTGAGAATATGTTTATAAATAGAGTTGACAATTGCAATGTGTACTTACTTAGACTCTGGAGCTCAAAGTGTATCAGCGTTTCGGCCGAGTTGCGGGAATTCTTGACAATTTCGACGCCAGTTTGATTGTCGTGTATGTGAAATACATGATAGCCGGCGATGGCACCATTCTGATTCTTTGGCGGATGCCAGGACATTGTAATGCTATTAGCCGATACATCCAGAACGGTGAGATTCTGAGGTTTGCTTGGCACTGCAAGGAGAAGAAAAGGAAAACGGAAATACATAGATAAAAAAGTTGTCAAGTTAAATACACGACGCATAGCATCAAAAGCTTAGTAGCTGTCGTTCGACAACAGATATTTCCTCTTTCATACACCCACCCACCAAAAAAAGTTAAATTTACTTTATCAAAGGCATCACAGCTGCCTATGCTCGACGACGACAATCATAGTCCCCAAAGTCGCAGCGTTGTTGTAGCATACTTTGCGGCGGAAGCGCATAATGAGCGAGCCAAGCCGGAAGTGAGACGAAGCAGCAGCGATGAAGACGACGATGACGACGACGACAGAGTAATGTATATGCGAGCGCATATAAATAATTTATTAAATAACAAACAAATATAAAAGTTGCAAGCGTAGAGAAAGAGCAACAAAAAAAAAAAAACGGAGCGAGTCAAATAAATTGAAATGAATATTTTGCAAGAAGACGAAACAATTTATATTCAAATGCCACTCACATCTATGCATATGTGTGAGTGTGTGTATTTGTAAGGAGGTACAATAAAATTATATATTCAATTACGAATCGCAGGAGTAGGGGAAGAAGACACAGATATACTAGAATAGAGTGGAAGAGAGCAAGAGCAAAAAAAAAAAAGAAAAAAACGGGCACAAGCCAAGCGCAAAGTAATCGAAGCGCATAAAGAAACGGAAATGCGATTGCGAGCAATTTATTATGGCTGCAATTGTGAGACTCTCTAAGTTCCCAACACACACACACACACAGACACACATGCATGTGGAGATACTCCCACTACATACACAAAGTCGTATAGAACTCTGGTTATAATCCAACAAAGCAAACCAAAGGATGCAAAGCTGCAGCAATAATTTCATTTGGCAGCCAAAGGACGACAGTCGTCGACCATGTGTAACGATCATGAAGAAGAAGAAGAACGAGGAGAAGAAGGAGGAGGAATTCGAGTCGAGATATTTGTGTGTGTAAGTGGCAAAAAGCACTAAATGGTAATTTATTTTGCTAATACAACAAAAGCAAAAGGGCAAATGGCAAATGGGGTATGGACACAAAGGGCAAAGGCAAAAACGTTTTGCGTTTGGCAGCAATCAAAAGAACAAATGAGTGACCCGAGGGCGGTCCAAGCACTTGACCTGACACACACACTTCGCCGCTGCTGCTGTCTCCGCTGTCGCTGTCTCTTGACTGTGCCATGCAAATGCGATAAAGCTTAACAAAACACAAAACATTCTCAGACACCCACACACATCAGACGAGTGTGTGTGTGTGTGTGTGTAAAATAAACAGTCGCTGTCAATGTGCAGAAATTTATACAATTCAATAAATGGCATTTCTCTTTTTGCTCCACTTTGGCTTGCTGCTGCTTCTACTTCCACTTCCACTTGCTCTTTCTCTAGCTCTTTTGCAATTGAAAACGGAAATGGAAATGGGAAATGGGCAGACGAGCAGCTGCATTGGATAACAACAAGAACAACAACGACAACAGCAAACGGCAAAGGAAAAAGCCAATTTATAGACTCCCAACTATGAAAGCCAACAGAAAAGAGGGCAAAGAGAACAGAGGTGGGGAGGGGAGTGGAGTGGAGGTGGAGGGGGATCGAGTTTGTATATATAGTAAGGTAGGGCAAGCTATGGCCATGGCAAATTGTAGGCCCCATGCGCGTGGCATTAAAATCAATTAAGCAACAAAGTGCTGCATACACTCAGGCGCCAAAGGATAAATGTCGTCGAAGGTGCACCGAGCACCGAGCACCGCATGTGGGGCACAAAAGTTAATAGCATTGACAGATGCCACAGACAGTTGGCCGTACATTTTCTGTGTCGAGTATCTTAATCACCACCCCTCCGCCTACTTTGACCCTCTCCCTCTCAGCCTGTGAACTTGTCTTAAGTGCTTCTAATTGGTTTTCGCCATATCGTTGGCAATCATGTGCAGCGGCTTTGTTTGTCGTTAGTTGACTGTAAATTGATTTGCATTGCGGCCTTTGGAATGTCCACTGAATAAACTTGATTGCATCCTGCAGGGGATTTTGCTGTACACATGTCTCTGATTAATAACACAAATTGAATTATATAGAGATTTGGCAACGCACACCACAGTCTGTAATTAAGATGAATCTCTCTCTCTCTTTTTCGTATGCAAGTCAGCTTTTTTCTAGCACCTTCACAGGCTTCAACTTTTCTCTAGTCCTGCTCCGCTTGAAGGAGTTTTAAGGGATTGCCATGGCAACGAGCAAAGAGAGAGAGAGCTACAAATTAAAAGAAAACAATAGAGGAGCGGGCACATTACTCAGCTTCTGCTTTTGCTGCCCGTCTCCAAGCGGAAGAAGCCAAGTGTGAAAAGCAAAAGAAAAACTGTGCAAAAAAAAAGAATGCAGAAAAAACGAGTCTCAAAGCTGCGCGTGATTATTTTCACAAAGCAAAGGCGAAAGCAGGAAGAAAAATCTTTTTTTAAAAGAGTAACGCCCGAAAACCAATATAGACGACGTGCTTAAGTTGTTAAGAAAGGCAAACAAAGGCACGACGAGGGATGTGGGGGGAAGGGGGCGGACGCTAAGGTGCGCTCAACTGTATGTGTGTGAGTGTAAAGCAAATAGCATTAAGTTGTCTGAGCCTAAAAAAAAACTACGCTAAAAATAAAGTCAAGCCTGGCGCACACACAGAAATTTGTATGCTCTATAAAATAAAATAATATTTGGATATATTTGTATTCAATGAGATTAATGCCAAGTCGTTTGTGTCCAATGTTAGGGTATGTTGGATGAAACAAGTCGTTGCTATTGTTAAGCGTGTGCTTTATTTAGTTGTTTTCCTTTGGGCGTTGTGTGTTATTGTTGTAGTCGCTGAAGTTTACGAGCTGCTTTAGGATTAAGCCAGACGTAAAAACTAAACAAAAGGCAATGTGCCAAGCAGGGGAAGAAGGACGTGTATGTGTGTGTGGGCGGCTGTGACAGACACACAGAGGCAAACAAACAATTAAAACAGCAGCGTGTATAGAGATGTGTTAAGGGCACACACACACTTACACACTCACACACTCGCACATCCTGATTCACATGCAATTTGACATGTGAACGCAGCGCCGTCGTCTGCCTTTCAATGGCCGCCGTCAAAGGCTCGCTTCACATTATGCGAAATAAAAAGCCCAAAAAAAAAAAAACACGAACAAAACAAATAAATAGAAATGAAAAACTTTGTCTGGCAAAGTCAGGTGAAGGTGTCACTTTAAAGTGCTTTTAAACAGCTTTGCATTTAATTCAACGTTTGGTTAATAATCAAGTGAACAACACAACAGTAACATTTCAAAATTCAACTTGAATTATAGCTCAATGTTGGCTGTCATAGCACTTGACATGCCTTGCAGCTATTATTCAAGTTAATGTGCCATCTAGTCGCATTTATAAGACATTCAAATGCGCACTCAAATAAACCCTTTTACAACAATGTTGTTGTGAGATTGTGTCTTGGCCCATTTGTTCTGGCACATGTCATTTACTCTTCTTTGATTGTTGTGGAACATTCTTGACTCGACTTCTGACTGTTTAACTGTTTGTCTATTTGTCTGTTTGTCTGTGCCTGACAATGTCCACAAATTTGCAAGCTGGTTGACATGTGTCCGTTTTGGTCATTAACTTGGCACAGGACAAAGGATCGACAGGTAAATACAGTCAGTCAGTCAGTCATTCGAGTCTTTTTATTTGCGCACATTAAACCAGCTTTAAATCGCGTTGGCTAATTAAGCCTCGCCATACCACAGTACAAACAATTGTGCGATAAATTCAACGGCGCCGGCTTTTGTGACATGGGCCAAAAGGTTATCGACAGGAAGTTGCACATGGCAGCATCATGGCGGCCATTACCTTCCGGTTTTTGTGGCGAAGGCATGCACACACACGAGCCACACTTGAGACGCGGAAACTGTGTTTAGGGCGGCTCGGCTCAGCTCGGTAGATGTATCTGACTCGTAACTCGACAACGCAAGGCAACAAAAGAAGGCATCAATGTCACGTTCAACGTGTCGAGTTGCTGCGAGTTGCTGCAGCACTAACAAGGTGTTTATGACTTTAAGCAGGCAGACAAAAGGCGTCCGCCTACACACAAGTGACTTTCAAGTGCAAAAAAAGCCAGCATCAGTCCGGGGAGTAAATGATGCTCTTGTTGCCATTCAGGGTTGATGTACTGTTGCTGTTTTTGTAGGCAGCACAAATAGTAGATTGTCATGTTGTGCGGTGCAGTTGGGCGGAAGTTGTTGCTGTGGCAGCCATTTTTTGAAGTCCCCCAAAGAGATATAAGATATAAAAGAGCGAACACTGTTTATCTCTTCAGTTTGGCTCGTTTGCATTGCCTTGAAAGGCAGGCGTGCTTCATAAATTAACGCACAACAATGCAGCCGAAAAGTTGTGCACAGCGATAACAGAGAAATATGAGAGCTGTAATTGACGTGGGTGTCCACATAATGTGTGTGTGTGCGAGTGTAAGTGACAAGCTAAAGTCAAGAGCCAAGAGACAAAGTCTAGACTGAAGGCTCAGCTTATCAGCGTTAAAGGCACAAAGCCTTGAGCACGTATGCGTTGCGCCTGTTGGGTATGCAACACTTTTTTCATTTAAGAACGCCTCTGCAAAAGACTGTGTATGTGTAAGGGCGTGTGTGTATGTGTGTGGTCATGTCGCAAATTAAAATCAAGACAGCAGCTAGAAAAATGATTGATGGCTGTTTTGCAAAAACAAAAAAACAACCAAGCAGAGCGCAGCGAACGAAAAGTTCAATGATTTATGCTTTTCACTTAGTTGTGCGAAAATTTGCCGGCTACTAAATGATTGTTTTCTTCATGCTGCCTTCCACTACTTTGCACTTTTAATGTATTTTTTTGACAAGTCATGTTCATAACTCAGTGTCCTGTAAAATTTTCTATGAATGACGCCTAGTCCAAAAACACACTTCCCCACACTTCTCCATGCACAACCCACAAGCCCGAACTTAAACCCAAACCCCAACCCAAAACCCAATGCAGCAGCATTGAAAGTTTTGCAGCAAAAGTTAAAGTCCAAAGTTTGTGTTGGCCGCTTTTTAGTTATTTTTCGTTTAGACTGACTTTCTTCTCTTCTCAATGGGTGTGTGTTTGTGTGTGTGTGTGTGTTTTTGTTTATTTCGTGCAAGGCAAATCATTTGTCAAAAAAACGCACCAAACTTTGGCTGTTTGCTGTTGACAAGCCAAAAGTTACGTCAATTTGTATTAGCAACTTTTCCTGGACTACAAAAACTTTCGAGTGGCCAGATTCTTCTCTTCTATCCCTCATCGAAGATGATATACCAGAAAAAATAAAATAGAAGATGCTTTAAATATAGTGTGAGGTTATCCACATTCACATGCCTGACTTAGTTTGCGAGTGCTTGTGGCTTTCCTTTCAAGATGTCGAAACTAGACTAGAGTTAATGTGAAACATCTTAGCGCTTTAATTTACATACAGCACACTCAAAGTACAGTAGTCTATCGCTGCGATGACAGTTACACATGGCACCTCCACGAAATTAATTATACGAGTAATTCTTTGGCGAAAAGTTCCGAGCTGCGAAACTTTTTTTTGTCAACTGTTGTTTGTCATTATGTCGTCAACAGACTTGCATCTCAAGCTGAAGCTGAAGCTGAAGCAGCAGCATTTGACAGATACTCGAGTGCATTTAATTGCAAATTGCGTCTGGCTTGTAAGAAATTTCAATTTCGTGCCACTCGCCGCGGCGCCTCTCTCTCTCTCTCTCTCGCTCAAGTGTCATTCATTTCATTCAAGAGAAGCTGACGACAGATATTCTCAGTTGCAGTTCTCAACAAAAATTAGGCGGCATAGCTGAAGCGTAGTTTTGACTCGGAAGACGATAGTGTTACGAAATTTGTGACGACTCCAAAATGAATTTACACAAAAATTGAGTAGAACTTGTGCAAAAACAATTAATTAAACTAATGACTTGATAGAAATTTAGCATGAGATGAATTGGGTAAAATCTTTGAGCTTTGCTTATCGATGATTTTCTATTTTCTAGCTGTCAATTAGCTTAAGCTTCTTAAGCTACAACACATGCTCTACTTAATTAATTTACTATTATTCGTTCATTTTAAGCTTAGCCTTGAATTAACTGCTTGCTTAAAGCTGGCTTTTCATCTTATACTCGAGTGAAAAGCAAATGAATTTGTTTAACTCAAATAATAATAATCAACTGAGCTCAGCTGACAATTTGCTTAATTTGCAAACTGCGTCGTTTCGTCTATCACGTAATTTGCATTAATTTTGTTTTTGTTTTTTTATGCGTTGGGAATAAATGATCTAAGTGCTGGAATAGTCAAGGTTATTCGAACGAGTAAGTAAAATATATATAGAAAATAGTAAATAATAGATAACAATTGATTGCAATTGTACTTTTGAACAATGAAAACTTTTGTGTACTTATAGAATATTTAGGTTGCAAGTCTAATGGAGCGTAAGTTCAAGGCTATAAAAAGGGAGTTACTTCGAGTATTTGGGTTAAATTCACAGAATGATATATGATGTGTTTGCGCTACTTAGACCCTTTTTTTGTATTTACTTTGATTTGTATTGAGCGCAAGTGCAGAGGAGCAAACTATGAATGTGGGAAAAAACTAAAAACGAACGACTTAAATGCATTTTAATTGAAGTCTTGCGTGTGACCGCTAAATCAACGCCCAGCCTTCTTGGCCACGCCCACTGGTCAGTGCTATGCAATTTGCCAGCTGTCAGTCTGGCTCTCTCGATATAGTTTGTGTGGACTTGTAAAATGCTGCCCAGCACGCAACGCAGCCAAAGAACATGCAAATTGCACATACGCCGCATGCGCCCATTGAAAGCAGCAGGCAACTTGTCAGCAGCCCGAGAAGAGTTTAAAGTCAGGCCATAAAGATTGAAGTAGCTCAACAATAAATACCAAATAATTGTGGGCCATAAAAGTTAAGTTGTTAATTGCTCAGCTTTGGCCAGTTACATCGTCGTCAGTTACTACTTCCACTTCCACTTCCAGTTCCACTTCCAGTTCCACGTTCATCTATCGCATTGGTTTTGGCATCGCGTGATGCGCGCGGCTTTCAATGAATGTTTTTGCGCCCCAAAACTTTTGACGAGTTGCCGTTCAGTTTGTTGTTGTTGTTCTCTTGTTGTTGTGGGTGTCAATCCTTGGGCATATTTCATTAAACATCGGCTTCCCCCACGTCAAAAAAATAAAAACTTGTGCCGCAAAAACAATGTTAAATAATTCATTCGGCAGGCTGAAAGTTTTGCGTGAGAATTTAGCCACATTACACGGCTGGCAACACATACACACACACACAAATACATACATAAAACGAGGCTCGAATGCCGCGTTGACTGCGTGTTAAGCCGGAAATGAAAACTCAGTTAATTGCCTTGAAGTATGCAGAGAATTGCCATAGTTCATTCATGTTGTTATTGTTTTTCGCCCCTCTGTTTCTTTTTTATTGTTGTTGTTATCGATAAGAAGCGAACACAGCTGAACAGCTGAACAACTGTCTGTCTTGTCGACTGGGCCTAGGTTACCATCTATCTAATGGAGCCACCTTCGGGCACAAGTTTTCTTGTTCGCTTTTCGCAGCAAACTTTTGTAATGTCAATGAACCTCGAAGTGTGAGCGTCAGTGTATGCGTGTGTGTGTGTGTGTTCCTCAGGCAAACATGGCCATAATAGCAAAGTCTTGTAAGTAAGTAAAGCCCATTGAAGCAATTTGTAGACTTTTAATGAGCTAACTAGTATAGGCCAGCTAACAGAATGGACTAAAGGACTTAACTGCAGCTGGTGACTGCTGCTTAAACTCAATTGATTTACTATACGAACAAGTCGATTAAATGAGCATCAAATGGATAAATATTTTGAGGAATATTCTATAATTTAGTACCAGAAAAAGTTGCTCAATTCTAAAATTAAACGAATGTTTAGTATCATTTAAATGTAGATCAAATATTCTATGACTTAAATATAGAAGAGTACAAGTCGATTAAATGAGCATAGAATGGATAAACATTTTGAGTAATATTCTATGATTTAGTAGCATTTAAAAACCGAGGAGAAAGTTATTCAATTCTAAAGTTAAATGGATGTTTAGTATCATTTAAATGTAGATAATAAATAACAATTAAATTCTATTCACATTTCTGGTAATAATCTATGATTTAATATGACTTAAATATAGCAGAGAACAAGTCATTTAAATAATTTAGTTGGATTTAATAAAAATAGCAGAGAAATTTGTTCAATATAGCAAAGAGAGATGTTTATTTCTGAAATTGAACGTTTGCTCGGTATCATTTTAAAAATATCAATAAAATTTGCGATGCAGATGAATCATTTGCAATTGGAATTACATTTCTGAGAATAATCTACAATTTAGAAAGATGTTAATTTCTAAAATTAACCGGATGTTTGGTATCATTAAAATGTGGATCAAGAACATTAATTAAATTCTCTTCATTTGCGATTAAAATAAGATAACGATTTCTTGGAATTTTCTACAATTCCAGTATTATTTAAATATAGAAGAGAAAGATGTTAATTTCTAAAATTAAACTGACGTTTAACATCAATTAAATTCGATTGATTTTGACTTCAAATGAGTTGCTTAAATTTGGGCAAGTCTAAACACATTTCTGCGAATAATCTATCATATTTATACACATTAAAAAATTGATGAAATATATAAAAATTCCTTTAAATTAAATTGACATTTAAAAGCATAAATGCTTCAAATAAACCGCGATGAATAAAATAAATATTTATTGCTTACAAGTGCTATTCTAACTCAGCTTGCCATAAATTTACAAGCTTCTCAAGCTCGATTCATATTATTAATTGAGAGCAGCTTTTGCAACATTATTCACTGAGTAATTCACTCACAAGCGAATGCAATGAATCAACTGAGCCAAGCTCAGGTCAATTGCTGCAATTCCCACCGAGTGTTTTGTATGAATCATTGGACATTGTTAAAGAGATTCGCAAACAGAACAGAACAGAACATTTACCATAATTATCATCGACGGCGGCATAAGGGGGCGTGGCATCGCTGTGGCTCATCGTCGAGTCCATTGTGTCCCCGGCGATGGCAACGGCAACAGCATTGGCGAAGGCCAAAGTTGTGGCTGGAATGGCGGGAGGTTGATCTTGTTGCTCAATGGAAGTGGGTGCAGTTGCATCTTGTTGTTGTGGTTGCTGTGGCGGTTGCTCTTGTGGTGGACTGTGCGTAACTAGATGAAATTCAGTCTCAAGGGTTTCCCAGCCGGAGCCAGCAGTATGTCCATCGCCATTCACCAGATCCATTATATTCCGATCCGACTGTGCTGTGCTAGCCGTTGGCAGTTCTGTGCTGCTGCTGCTCGAGATGCTGCCACTGCTGCTGCTGCTGCTTGCCACAGCCGGTGGCACCGGCGTTGTGGCAGCTGGCAGCGCATGGCTTAGATGTTGCTGCGCAATGCTGCTGAAGAGCAAGAGCTGCAGCAGCGCTCGCAGTGCCAGAGGCAACTGCTGTGGGCGTGGCATGTTGCCCATATTAATATTAATGCTATTCGTTGTGCTTCGACTCGATCACTCGACTTTTGTGCGCGTTGCGTTTCCTTACGCTCCTCTGCTTCCTCTCTCTCCTTTTAGTATTGTGTGCTGGGAATGGCGCTTTTGTCCCACTGTGCGGCAGTGAAGGACTTTGTTGTGTTTGGCTTGGTTTAGCGGCTTTTGATTACAACATTTTTGTGCAATTTATTGTCGCGTTTGGTTTTTTTTTTTTGTTTTCGATTTCGATTTCTTGTGCAATTTGTTTATCGTCTAATTTATTGCTATAGTTTTTGTTGCTTGCTAGCTTAAATGATTTCCATTTTGGCACTGTCACAAAATATGGCAAACAAAAATAAATACCCGAAATTGAAGAATTCAGTGCGCGATCTGTGTTAACTGCGGTTGTTGTTCTTGTTGCTTAATTTACAAAAAAAAAAAAATACAAACGTTGCTGTCACTTTTTACGATAATTTATTGCATTTTTTCGATATTCTGCCATTGTTTCAGTCTTCTCTCCGCTTTGTTCTCTTGCGCTTTCTTTGGCACTTTTTAAAATTCAACGAAGAGCGCAGAGTTCAACGAGGTTCAGCACAGAGGCGTGTCTCTCCCTCTCTCTCTCTCTCTTTGCAGAATTGTGCTCATGTGTGACCACATAAAGAATATACGATATAAATATGAGCAAGCTTGCCACAAATTGGCGACCCCAAAGTCCACATCGATGTAGACATCTTCTTTGCCCCTTTCTCGTTATCGTCGTTGTTGTTGCTGTTGTTGACATGTGTGCAGCAGCTGGCCAAACCGAATGACTGACTGACTGACTGAATTACTTTACTTGTGTGCTGCAACACAAAGGCCAGTGATTCGGATATGCCTGATGCGGTCACAACGAACACAAATTGTGCGCTACTTCGTAACAACTTAGCAAACCAAAAAAGCGAAATCTTGTTGCCTGTCTATCAATCTGTCAATCTACAACTTGACTAATTGCCGAAGTCGTCTTCTAATGCGATATTCTGCCAATCATGCTGAGCTGAGATAAACTAATATACCTCGGTAATTGTAGCGCAACCAACTGTATTTGCGGTTGGCTCTGGCAAACGGAAAGGAAGGGAAAGGAAAGTGAGGTGTGTGCAAAGTGCAAAATTACAGCTCAGCAGCTCGTGCTGATTCATTCACAATTGCCTTGGCACGCCATGTGCTGAGGGCAAGAGCAACACACAACAAAAAAAGTGCTTCTCGTGACTCTTGGATGAGCAGCCGTTGTTAATTAGCAGCTCATCAAACTGCAGCCACAAATGCAAAATGCATAACAGAAAAAAAATGCAAACCAAGTACGGAAGGGCCGATTATAATATTTAGAAAAGAAATGAATACGAAATTGTGTGACACACAACGACAGACAGAATGGGAACGACATAGTAATATAGTAATAGAGAAAGAGATGGAAGAGGAGGTGAAGTAACAGCACTCATCTATAGTTATAAAACGATATTGGCGAACGAGTTGACGACGCGCTTTGAAAATTGGTCAATCAAGCGACAATTGTTGGCCATTTATGGCCCGGGAAAATGTTGTCTGCGTTGACGCAGTCAGCAGTCAGCCAGGCAGTCAGCCAGGCAGTCAGAAGCAGGCGGCAAACACGATAGACAAGCAGGGAGAGTGAGGTCGTAAAAATAATGGCAATAACCAGGGTAATAACACTCCTCCTATCTGCTCTGTTCTGTCTGTCAATATTTAATAATCGAATCGGGGTCAGCGGACTTTCGGTGGGGTGGGGGGAAGACCCGAAACAATTTGATTAGCAGATTTGTAGCTGGCCTTTGACATGTGCCCGGCAATTGGCAAAACGTAATTGAAAAATTGCCCACTGTTTTCTGCTGTCAAGTGCAGAGCGGAAGAGACGCTCAATGGGGATACGCTCAATACATATGCACATGACCCATAAATAGCAATCAAACGCACACACTGACACACACACACACATGGATTCGTGACGACTTTTTTATGACCGCTTGTTCAGATAAGCTCCATTATGCTTGTCATATACATAAATAATAATAAGCTACTCTGCTCTGCCTATGTGTGTGTCTTATTGATAAAAAAAGTGAACAAATTACCGTTCTGTCAGGTAAAAAAAATAAAAGAAATGCATAGACAACAAACCTTTACTGGGAACGGAAGTAAAGGCGACTTGGCCCCAAAATAAGCTTAAGCCGATTTTGATTTCATTTGAACAGAGTTTATGGGAGCAAGTGAAGAAACTGCGTGGGCGCTAAAGAGTTGTGTGAAAGTGTGTTAAAAGTGTCTCAAGTGTCAATAAACATCAACTAATTGAGGTTGGTTCCATCAATAGTGTTGTTGAACTGTAAATTAACTGATCTTCCACAATACAAACAAGCTTTTGAGAAGTAAGAGTATTAGTGAGCTTTAGCCTAGAGAAAAGCTTAGAATACAAGACTTTTAAGGCTGATAAATAGGTATGCTGATTTTTATTCTCGTTAGTTCTAGTTAGTTTCAAGTGCTGTTAGTTGTGTCGTTGACCTTTATATCAACTGATCTTCCACAATAAAAACAAGCTTTTAGGGTGTCAATGTATAATAATGTGTCAAAAAAAAGTTCTGCATGACAAGGCTAATAAATATATTGATCTCTATTCTGGTTACTTTAATAGATTCCTTTAATTGCTGTCAATGTAATTGATACTGATGTAAATTAATTGATCTTCCACAACAAAAACAAGTTTTTAAGGTGTAAAATGAGCTTAATTTAAAAAAAGTTCTATATTGATCTCTATCCCGGTTAATATATTCCTTCAATTGCTGTCAATGCAACTGATAATGATGTAAATCAACTGATCTTCTACAATAACAAACAAGTTTTTGAGGCGTTAATGAGCCCAAGTCAAAACAGTTCTGTAAACAAGACTTTGTAGGCTGATAAATGTGTTGATCTCTATTCTGGTTGGTTTAATAGATTATTGCAATGTTGGCACAGTTCTTCTCACAACTCGCGCATACATAATTAGTGTGAGAACCCGTTGAGAACCCACATCCACACTTTCGGGAGAAATTCCCAACTCAAATATCAGCTTCTATGCAGGCGACAAACAACACGCGTTCGTGGAGAGTGGAGTAGTGTGGAGGGAGGGGAGCAAATGTTTGTTTATTTTTTCGACCCAGACAAGCGGACTGTTTTATGCGGACTCTTTATGAATGGCCCATATTGTGTGTGTGTGTGAGTGTGTGTTGAAATCGGGGCGTTTTGTTTGTGTTTGTTGTTTTAACCGACTCTTTGCATGGCGTTAATTTGAAAGGGAAATAAATCACAAACAAAATTTGGAAGTGGAAGTCGGAAAAACAATGCGAAGTGCAATTTACCCAATTTTGTGCATGGCTAAGGTCAGTGCACTGCAATAAACGCAGCTCAAAGATGCGCATGCACAAAAGGACATTGGCGCCACACACACAAAACACACACACACACACACACACACACACACACACACACACACACACACACACACACACACACACACACACACACACACACACACACACATATACACGCAAAGGACTTTTGCTTTGCTGCGGCGAAAAATCAATAGAACCGGGCCTGTTCTCCAACTGGGGCTGGGCTGGGCAAAGTGCACGTGGTTGCGACTATGACGATAACGTGCGAGTTGACTTCTCGTCGAGAGAGATACGATGTATGTACATATATACAATATATGGGAGAGATATCTCTATGGGACTATCGCATCGCAGACCGCTCAGATCCGAAGGGAACTAGCACACACAGAGCTCAGAGCTCCAAAAATACAGAAATTGTGTCACTTAACTGTCAAAGAACCGAAACTGCGAGCTGAGAATTGTGAATTGTGAATTGAGCGTGCTTATCATGATGTATTTTGTTGTCTTCTTTCAGACAAAAATAACAACACAAAAAAATCATTTGTTTTCTTTTTTGTTGTTTTTCGTTTTTTTTGCTAAATATGCTAAATTGTGTGGCGTCGTTGTAAAAGACATCAAGCAGAGCTTCTTCAAAGTTCAGATACCACAAAAAGAAAAAAAACACATTCGAAACGCGGCGGCAGAATGTCAACAAAACTCAACGAGAGCAGCGAGAGACGAAGAGAGAGAGAGAGAGAGAGTTGAAACTCTCGCGCTCTCTCTTTGTGTGTTACACGCTCTTTCTCAATCTCTCTCCCTGTGTGAGTGTGTTGCGACTCGTTTTGAGCGAATTTGCCTGGCCTTTGGGTTGCGTTCTGCTTTTTTATTGATTTCTTGAAAGGTACACAAAATGCGAATAACAACAACAGCAGCACCACAAACAACAACACCAACATAAGGAGCAACGCAACGAACAAAGGCAGCAACAACAAGAACAACAACAATATCTAGTTTGAACACTGGGCGCACTATGGACAACTATATTTTATTCGTATTGTTTATTGTCGTATATATTTATAGTATGTGTTCCATTTGCATTTACGACTCTTTCTGTTTTTAGTTTTTTGTTGCTGTTGAGAAATAGACGTTTTTCTTAATTGTTTTTTGAGACTGTTGGTATGCACTACACACGCACATTATGAGTACATAATAAGTATATGCTTATTGCTATGCTTTTATATGTATATATATCAACAATATTTCCGGACTGTTGCCATAGACGTGCCATATAAACACACTCAAGCACTATAAATTGTTGTCCATTTAATTTATGTTGTTGCTTTTTGCGATAAATTCTTTATTCTGCTTTTGTAGCAAACTGTCCGCAGCTGCCGAAAAAAAGGCGGCTGCTGCGCAGAGAATTTTTCAAGCGAACGCACTACACACGAAAATCACCACAGAACATTTCACGTTTTTCCACTAGCACCAACAAAAGTCACTTGTGTTATTTCATTTAGCAATGCAATTTGCCAATTGTCAGCATTTGGCTTATATCATTGAGAATTTTTATGGAATATATTATGATATTTAAGAATTTTTGCCTCTTTTTGCATGGGCCACAATCAGAAAAACTACAGCAACGAGACGGCGGCGACGACGACGACGGCGACTATGATGACAGAGACAGACAAACACACGGGGCGATTGCTGCTGCTTACTGTCAGATACACTGATAAATTCGCCGTCTTTTGCTTAATTCGCCGTGGTGCGGCAGCGGCATATGCGGCAGCTGCTGCTGCTGTTGCTGTCATGACCAAGAGAGTGAGAGAGCAGCGTTTGTATGTGTGTGTGTTTGCGTGAGTGAGCGACTCGCCGACTAAACAAAATGCGAGTGCAAAAGGGAAATTTGGTCGTTAGGGAATTTTATTTTGAGCGCGCATTTCAAATGTGGGAATTGCACGTGTATTTTCTTGTCGTTAACGATAACAGCTGTTTCGAGTACGGGAATTCATTTTTCGACTAAATATTTCGCATTGACAAGAGAACAACGACAAAAATAAACAAATTATATTTGGTTGTTTGTTATATAAGCCTGTTTTTTGTTATCAATTATCGAGTACGTCAGTGATAAGCAATGTAATTAGTTTGTATCATAGTTCAACACACTGATAAAGCAAAGCAACGATACTGCGCTCAAGTGCCAAGTTGTATAATTAAATATGTGATTAGAATAAAATATTATACTATGAAATTTATCGTTTCAATTCCTGTATGAGCGAGAAGAGTTTATAACTTTGAACTACATTGTTTGACAACTTAAAGTCATATATTCGGAACACTTTAAAATGAAATTTGATATCCTTTTTGGGCACTTTATATTCACAATAACTAAAAGGATGCTTAAATGTCTTAGTGTGTGTATGTTAACCGTAACCTGGCACATTTTTTGGCCATTTCGTAAGCCCCCTACAAGAGATACATCATTAGGCATTATGCTAAAATTACCTGCCTATGCATAAAACCACTTGAAAACTCATTACAAAAGCGCCACACAAAGTGTTACATAACATACACATTGTACTCGGTAATATAAACTCAAACACACACTCACACAGGACATTGAAAGTTGAATGAAAGGAAAGGAAAGGGGGGAAAGGTGGCTATAACGGGTGAAACAGTTTGCACCATTGGCCACAAAAGTAGGCGCTCTACAAGCAGCCTCAGGGGCGTTAAAGCACTTAGATTTATGTCGCCCGATACACACGCACACACACTCATACTCTCACTCACACACTTTCGCGAACTCACACACACACACACAGATACAACATAGTCACGACTTTGACTCGTTTTATGCATTTAATAAAAACTTTCACTTCAGCGTTCGCATTTTCCTCAACGTTTTCCCGCTTATATTTTTTCTCCACTGCCGTTTTTTGATTTTCTTTCCATTTATTTTACTTTTTTGTGGCGCTGCAGCTAAAACTTTTGCGCTGCATTGAAGCCAAGTACTTAAAAAGCAATTTCCATGCGGGCCAAACATAAAAAGGGCTGCTGTTGCTCTTACTGATGCTGTTGCTGTTGTTGTTGCTGTGGTCCAAGCTCACGCCCAAATATTAATGAAATGATTTGAGTGGAGTTACGCTTATGCACGAATCTACTTAATTTTTTATTCCTTATTTCGTTTTTTTTTTTTTTTTTTTTGGCTTTATATTTTTGTGGCTTATTAAAAAGTTAAAAAACAGTTGGAGGTGTTGCCAGTGCTGCCACTGCTGCTGCTGTTGGTGTTGGTGTTGCGGTTGTGGCCTATTTGTGTGTTGGCCAAGTATGAACAAAATCATAAAACCCATCAAAATAATGTTAATTCATTAAGTGGCAGTAACTTGCTCCAGCGCCCAAGTGTAGGCTATAAAAATTTTACGCACAAAAGGCAGCCGCAAACGCAGTAGCAGCAACAGCAACAGCAGCAGCAGCTGAAGCAGCAGTAGCAACTCCAACAACAACATCGTCGTCGTCGTCATCATCTAAAGGACCTTAAGGAGCAGCCAGTGGCAAACAGAGAGAAATGTTTGGCGCCTTAGGTTAGGTTAGGCAAACTCCTCCACACAGCAGCAGCATGCAGTGAAAATGAATGATTTTTATTTATATTTTATGGTCTCTCTTTTCGGGGGGTCTGGTAATTAGAGAGCAGGTTTATGCCTTTGCCTGCCAGGTGTATATCATGCCATGGCAGCAACAGCAACAGCAACACAAACAATAGCAACAACAACATGAACAGCCAGCTAACAATAAACTCGAAAATTATGTGAATGAGTTTCTTAACTTATTTTTGGTTGTGAAACTGTTCCATAGGCTTCTGCTGCTGCTGTTTCTACACAACAACAACAACGCGGCGGAGAAAAAAAAAAGTTGCCCTCGGTTGGTTTTAGGCTCTCAAGATTTATATCTGGCACATGGCAGGCAAACAGGAACGACGGTAGTCAGGATGGTTGTCTGGCAATCTGACAGTCGCTCTCTCTCTGTCTCTGTCTCTCTCTTTCTCTGTCTTAGCATTGCGACCGCCAAACAAACAAAAAGTGAAACGAAACGAAACAAACAAGCAAAGTTAAATGAACAACTTTTGTGCATTATTTATCTGCAAAATGAAAACATGAGCACTAAGAACAAACAAGATCGTTTGCAGCATTCAATGCGACGACTGCCAAAATACTACTTGAAGTCAATTAAGTGTTGTTTGATAATTTGAAATGAGCAACAAATTTGAAAATTATTATAGTAGTTATATAAAATATAATAACCATAATAATTTTACAAAATTTTGCGACGATGGAGTGTTATTTGATTAATCGAAATAATTTTTTCGAAATTTATTTAGTATAGTCACGAGTTGATGACAAGCGAGAACAAATATCATAAAAATAATAAGTGTATAATATAATAAAATAAGTTAATTGAGTGTCATAAAAATGCTCAGTTCAATAGCAGTTATGGTATTTAATATGTATAAAATGTGGTAAAAATAATAGCAATAATAAGAATTTTTAGAATTTATGAGAAAACTGCCAAATGCTTTTTGAAACTACTTCAATTTAATTTGATTATTTAAGTAATAATTTTGCAATTTATTTTATGTTATACAAATATGAGTTCATAACCAAATTCATCATTTTATTGTCGTTATTAAGACGACTGCCAAATGCTTTTTGAAGTCAATTAAGTGACAAAGATAAGAATAACATTTATTTATTTGCTAGTACTCATTGTTTTTAGATTTAAATATGCACCTATAAATTTTTATTTATTATTTATTTACAGGACTGTTTCTCTGACTTTTCAAAACATCATTCAATTTTAATCGTTTTACTACTTTCAGCATCTTTCAATATGAAATTTAATTTATTTATTTGAAATAAAATGACTACGAAACTTTATTCAATATGAAATTTATCCTATTTATATAAAATTCAATATCTTCATATATATACTTGCTAACTAATATTAAACTAGTAGTTGCATACATTATTTAATATGTAAATGAATTTAGAAATAAAATAGTTTATTTACAGCACTGCTCCAATGACTTCTTTAAATTGTACTAAACTCAAAATGGCCAACTAATATTTTTGTGTATATTTAAAATGAAATTTCTTTAGATATCACTTGTCAACTAATACTCCTCGCTTTGAAATTCCTGTGAGCAGGGTGTGTGGCAAATCATAACCACAGCACTGCGGTAGACTGGTGGACCCAACGAGAAGAGAAGAGCGGAGAAGAGAAGAGAAGAAGAAGAAAGCCGCTTGCCAGCAGCAGATGAAACCGCTGTGTGCCACTTGGTGTGCTGCTGATGCTTCTACTCTCTGACTGATTATGAGCTTTTGTCTAAATGTGTATGTGTGTGTGTGTGTTTGTGTGTGGTAGCCACTCATTTAATATTTTATGACTTATCTCTTTTCTATTAAGATATTTTAATGCAGAACCGAAAATTGTGAAGAGCCAAAACCACAGCAGCAGCAAGCTGACTGCGCTTCGAGCGTTCTGAAGCTCCAAGCTCAGATGAGCGCCCATAAAATCTAATAAACATAAGTCACTGCCAGGCACACACACATATACACATTCATGTACGTGGGTGTATTGTGTATTGTTGTGGTTTTGGCATTTTATGAGTTGGCTTCAAACTCGTAAGATTTTTCCCTCCCCTTTTTTCTCGAGTTCAGCTTCATCGTTTCGTACTTTTATTGATACGCTCTGCTCGAGAAAAGTTACAACTTCGAGACAAGGTTTTTCTTTCCTTAGCTCAGGAGGAGAGTCCCGCAGGCTGCGATTTTTAATATGCATTAAAATTAATAAGAACACGTGTCGTCCTCAGCAGCATCATCGTGCTCACATCGTTTCTCGTTTCACGTTTCACGTTTCACGTTTTGCTTGTCGTCCTCATAATTCCATTTTATCGCGCACAAATTTTTATAGCAAAATGCCGCAGGCGTCGATTTTAAATAATGCTTCGCATTCGTCGTACTGCTTTTTTTTTGTTTGGTCCTTTCTCGGCCGTTCAGGCAAATAATAATGTGCAAGATATTTTGCGTTGATTTTGGCGCCATTTTGTTGGGTTGTTAATTTTATGCTCATGAGATAAGAAATTGTGACAAAAATGCTGGAAAATTGCTTCAAGGTAGCCCAGATTTATGGAAATAAAATTGCGTCATGTGATAAACGCTTCAAATGGATCCATTCGCTCGCTCCTTAATCATGCATACAATAGAACACACAAACACAAAGTGTGTGTGAGCCGAGCTTGCTTCGAATTGAATGGCAATCAAGTATTTAATTACAATATTCGTGCACACACTCACTCACAGGATAGAGAGACTGCAATATTGCTAGCTTGTATATCCTGGCAAATACGTGTCCCCATTTGGAATGTCCCCAAAATGATGTGGCTGCAACTGTGCAGCTGCTGTCAAGTCGAGTCGAGTCGAGTAGAGTTAATAATCTAATTCCAGTCATCGGTCTAAAAGCAATCATATTTGTGGCTTTGCAACTCATATTGCATTTGGTAGCAAACTGTGATGTTGCTCAGAGTTTTGCTTGCGCTTTTAGTCGCCTTTGATGCCAGAGTTTGATGCTTTGAGTTGCTCTTCGATTGAATTGCTCGATTGATGCACTCTTTATAGGTGATACTTTGATGTCATAACGAAATTTCCTACGTCGCTTAATCCGTATGGTGAAAAGTGCGCTCGGTTGACCAAAAACAAAATTAGTTGCATTACATCAGCAGCAGCAAAGAGCAGCGACAACAGCAGCAGCTGCAATAATAGCAGCGTCAGCGCAAATCTTTTTTTTCTCTCCCCCTTTTTTCCCTAACAAACATCATTACTCATACGCAGCGTGCGCGTGCGAGTTTGTGTGAAAAATAGCCACGAGTCACAGGTGGGCGTAATACAATTGCCACGCCCCAACACCATCATGTTACTACTACTATATGATGCTATGATATTTAAGCCACACTCCTCTCTGCTCCGCTTCGCGTTTGCTGCTGTTTAACCAACGAACAATAAAACGAAATTGAATTTTGCGCTTTTAATGGCAAACGCACAAAGCGAGTTGTGACCAAGGGGGGCCAAGGAGGTGTGTGTCAAATGGGAGGCGTGGATAATGGCGCTATCGCAGGTGTGTGTAGAGTGTGTGTTGTGTGTGCTCCACACGCACATTTAATGCAGTTTTTAGCCTTTGCCCTGGCTGTGCTATCAGACCAATTGCTGCTACCACAACAGCAGCAGCAGCAGCAAAAGCAAACGCAACAGCAGCAGCAACAACAACATGAAGCCAATTATATGCTGCACTTTTGACATTAAATTCGATTCAATTTATTTGCCGCCCTTTTTGGCCGCCGGCAGTAGCATCGCTGGGATTTTGAAGCGAACGTTGGTTGGCTGCTGCTGCTGCTGCTGTTACTGCATTCTGCGTTGCTTGCCGGTTATTGTTTTTGACATGGAATTTAATTTCATGCTCACAAACACCCACACAAATGCACACACACACACACACACAGATACAAAGAGGGGGCAAAAGAGTCGAATCGAGTTGAGTTGAGCGAGACCTGGCAGAAGAAACGCTTTTTTGGCATCGTTTCTTGTGCGAAACCAGCAGCAAAATAGAGGAAATTATGCGTTAAGTGCAAGTAAAAAAGCAAAACCCGAAATTGTTTTGTCCTTGCCTGAGCGAGCTGAACGAGAAAATATCCTGTGCTAAATGAAAATGTCATTCGAGCTACCTTTCTACAATGAGTATTTAGAAAGTGTTTTATTTTTATTAAAACTAAACAACCGCAAGGCACGAAACATAAAATGCATTTTCTTCAATTGTTTTGCATTCTTTGTGTTGGAAATTAATTCGTAAGTTGTGCATGGAAACTACAAAACTTAATTTCTCTTTCCCCTCCTTGCATGTGTTGTTGCAATCGAATTAAGGACAGTGTAACGTATGGCAAAACAAAAGCGCATCTCTCTCGTAACATGTAATTTCGGACGTATTCTAATTCCGAAAGCATTCAAGGCTTTTAATGATCAACATATCGCACAGCTCCCTCGCTTAATATCCGTTGACCAACTGCTGTTGATGCACCCCTCTTTACCTCCCACCCCCGTCAGGATAATATGGCGGAAGAATAGAGAACACAAACTGTGTGCAACTGAAAAATTTATGTTTTCTATTATGCAAACCAACTGTCTGCACATTTTCATATGTCACTCGCATTCCCATTGTTATGGTTGTTCCTCTCTCTCTCTCTCTCTCTCACTCTCGGTCTGGTTTTGCTGGTTTGGTGTTGTCGTCGTTGACTTAATGGCAGACGACATTGTGAACATAATGCTGACATAATAATATTTTTGTTGCTGCGATGATCTGCATGGCACTTCCCACGCTTCCCCCACTTCCCCCATCCACTTGTCGTTGGGTGTCGTTGTTGTTGCACTCTCAACGAAATGACTCGCAGCTGACTGACTGAATGACTGACTGTTTGGGTGACTGTCTGCTATAGAAAACTGTCGACTGCCTTGCCATTTGTCTGCGCCATTACTCACAGTGGCAATCTGCACTTGCAGCTTCCAGCTTCTATCCACATTTGAGCTTTTGCAATTTACTGCAGCTTCAATAAATTCCATAGGAAGCGTATTTTTATTGAAATATATTTTCCGATGTTTCGACGTACATCAGTAAATCTCGATCGAAAGACTACCGAGCAGCTTAATTACAATATTTAATTCTTGGAAATTTTCGCATTAAGTATACGCAGCTTTTGATGTTAGTTCTGCTGTCTAAGCTGCGTCAATAGCCCGCAGCCTTTTGGCTGACTTTTTAAGCTCAACACCTTTGTTAGTTGATGGGGGTAAAAAATTAATGAGAAAAATCTTTTATTAGCCAGCACGCAGAATAATAACTTAAGGCTAAAAGAAGTAGAACGTAAAACAAAGTAGAGAAATAAACGTTATAATTTTGCGCTTTAATAAGAACAAGTAAAGCTAGCAATTCTTATAGAATTTTGATGCTATAAATTTATAAAAACGTCTATATAATTGCTTCAGTTTTATACTTATAGCTTTAGTTATACTTTTGCATTTTAATAAAAGTAAGTAAAATGATTACTGAGATGTTTTAGGAATTCAATTTTTATGGTCGAAAACTATGAATATGTTTATTAATTGCTTTAGCTTTATGCTAATTGCAATTCATATTAGATAGCCAAAGAATGCCCAGCATATTGGCATTTATTATATGTATACTATATAAATAGATTTAAGGCAGCTCATATTGTTTTGGCCATCGGGGAAATATGCGTAAGAATCTATTGAATATTTTTTGTTGCCTCGCAAGATTAGAAAATATTCGATAAGGGGGTCATGAAGCTGAAACCAAAGGCTAAATTCAAATGTGTATCCTCTGGATGCCCTCAGACAACAACAAAAAGTCCTTCGCCATTGCTGTGGACAAGTGTTGAGCTCATTTTGCCTCTGTGTGTGTATGTGTGTGTGTGATGATATGCTTGTGATTGGAGCACGAAACCGAGACGTATGATGATGTTGATGACGACAACGTCGGCAACAACACGCAGATCCTCACACTCACACACACACACACTCGCACATATACAGTTGATGGGTTGGTTGGGGATAAAGAGATGGGGGGTGTCATAAACAACAGACAAGTTGCACATGCACTAGAGCATAACTACCCGTTACAGCACCATGCGAAAAATGCACATGTGTCAGTGTGTGTGTGTGTGTGTGCCATCGCCCTGGATGGATAAAGCAAAAAAGTCAGCAGAAGGCGGAGGATGGAGGAGCTGGCAAAGCCGTCATGGAGCCAGCCAGTCTGTGCATATTTTAACTCCCACAGGAAAAATTTCACAAGACAGTTTAGAAGCTATGACGAACATGTCGAGTGCTGAAGCCAGTGACGAGAACAGGGACATGGGGGAGGGAAGGGGAGGGGAGAGGAGGAGTGACTGTTGGATTGGCAGCGTAGCCAACAACTGTGACCAAACAATGTTGAAGCTTTGATGAACCTTAAAAGACAACAACAGCAGGCAGCAATGGCAGCAACACAACAGCACACTTACATTGAACAACAAGTAGAAGAGAAATATGACAAAATACTGTAAAGGCGGGGAGTGAGGAGGAGGGGAAGCAAAGCACAAGAGCACAGTGTGCATTGTAAAGTGTTTCCATCTCTGGCTGCAGCCCAGTGCAATGCCAACTGGGCGTATGAGTGTTAGAAATTGTGCACTATGGATGAATTGAAGTTCCAATGGGGTGTATATGTGTGTGTGTGGGTGGGTGGTGTGTGTGTGAGTTGCCTCGTCACTTTAAGCAAATAGAGATGAATGCGTCATGTGTGCTGCTGGGAACTGTAGAATAGAGTATATACATTGGCATATTTTATGCATGCTTTTACCACAAAAGACACTAGCAGCCAGCCCTTGAGCACCTGAGGGAGACAGAGAGAGAGAGAGAGAGAGAGAGAGAGAGAGAGTTGTGTTTGTGTGTGTGCACAACACACGCTGTCATGCTGCGGTCACAAAGAGTTTTACATTTGCTGCGAAAGCGTAAGCCATTTGGCACTCCAAGAGTTATGTCAATTTTTCAATTAATTGTTTATAGAATTTTATGCCATTGTTGTCTGAGTCAGACGTGCATAAACAATCGCCAGCTTAATCTCAAGCTTAAATGGTTGTACAATTAATTGGTAATTTCAAAATTTGTGGCACTTCAATGCAATCAGCATAAATTAATTGTTAAATCAATTAAAGTGCACAAAACCTGACAAATAACTATGCAAATCTGGCAATTGCATTTGCGCTTCGTTTACCGAATGATTGCGTTTTATTTTTGGTCACATTTTTGAGTGCAAATAAATTGAAAATTACAAGTGTGCTATTTAAAATGCAATTGTCAAATGCATATTCATATTTATTGTTTATTTATCTTAATGCGTTGCCAACATCTGATGCATCATCAATACTGTATGCACGACACGCCCAAAAAAAGTATGCAACACTTTTTCGAATTCACTTCCAGCTGCAGTTGTAGTTGTAGTTGTAGCTAAAACCCAGTTGCATGTTAAATTGTTGAACAGCTTTTAGCTGACATTTAGATTTATATGCTGGGCATGCTGCATGCTGGTCAAAAAGTTGCTATCGTTATAATTGATTAATTAAATCTCTGGTCTAGATAGCGTCTGTACAGAAAGCACACACCGAGATTCACACACACACTCATAGACGGACAGTTGCACATTTGGCTGGGAAAAGTTGAGGAAAAGTTGTCACAGCCAAAAAAAGTTTTTATAACAAATATTTTTGGCTTTTTGTTTTTATACTTTACATATTCTTGTTCGAGTTCGAGTTTGACATACGAGTTGAATTCTCATGTTGCTCACTTGTCAAGCTGTCAATTGGCACAAGACTGTCATGACATTCGCCCGCACACATGCAGAAGCAGACACACACAGGCACACACACAGAGAAAGACACAACAGCAAGTCGTCGTCGTCTGACTGATATGCCATTACATATATGGGCACTTGAAAAGTTTCAAATGAAATGTGCGCAAGTTGTGAGGGAGAGAATCCTCAAAACGCTGCAAGAGGCAACTCAGTTGCCTTGGCGACGTCTTTTTACTTGGCTCCCTCCGCCACCCTCCCACTCTCTAGCTGCGCAGTTTCTTGGCACGTTAACTGTAATCAGATTAATAATGGTAAACACTTGAAAAGGTATGCGAACGAACATTTTTGGCTTCGGTTAGTTTTGATTGAAAAACTGCAAATGCAACAGGGACACAACTGAGTTCGCAATTCACGTTCCAGGTAGATTAAATTTCATTTCTGAAGTTGAATTATTGACAACGGAAATTGATGTCATTGACTTGATGTTGCAACTGGCAACTGGCAACTGGCATCGCCACATTGCCGCACACATGACGCACAGGAGAGAGATGAGTTCAGTTCAGTTCAGCTCAGCTCAGCTGATTGTGATTAGTCGATTGTGCAACTGCAAAGTTGCGCAGTTTGATTGATTTATGTGTGCTGCTTTGACATTGGCACGCGTCTGGTTTATGGCACACAGACATCATCCAGTTAGATGTGGATGTGGATATGACTTTGCTTCATCTCTCGTTCTCAGTTAAATGAGCTGAAAGACGAGATGGCAAATCTTACATATAATTGAAAAGCTCTACAGAGATTTGTGAGTTCTCTCTTTCTATTGAATTCGAAAAGGGGAGATATTTTCAATTTAAGAAGCATCGACTTTAATGTACTATCAATATTGTTTGTTATTCATCGTTGTCGTTGTTTTTGGCTGTTTAAATAAATAAAACAACGCGTGTTTTCTCATGCGCATTAAAGCGTGCCAGTCCATATTTAATGCATAAAATAATTATGTATTTAGTTAAAGTATTTGCGATGCGCTGCGCTGCAGAGCCGCAAACTCAATCTATCAGATGGCTGGCTAATTTGCAAATATTTGCCTGCGGTCCAATGGGGCGTATGCGTGTTGTTGATTTAATGCCTTCTCTCGCTTTTTTTGCCCGCGCGGCGCGTGTTGTCAGCTCAGTGACAACTCTGCAAATTGGTTTGAGTCGATTGATAATTTTAATTAAGCGCTAATATTTTAATTTATTATTATTATGTTGATGTTGCAAGTTCATCGCGTTCGTGTGTTGGTGTTTGTGTGTATGTTCGCTTTTTATGTGTCAGGGTGTTGTGGCATTAGGCTGTCATTTTGCTATCTAGTCAATCAATGTTTACACATTGTACTTCCCACCGTTACCGTTACGTGCCACCGCAATGCCGCAACGCACGAGTTTTTCCGTTCTCCCCCTCGCTCACCCCGTCTCCCGTCTCTTTGCCCACATATGCAATATTAATTTGCTGCTATTTAATTTTATGAATTATTGATGCATATTCAGCTAAAATGCCCTGGCTTTTGTATGCCTCCCCTCCCTCCATTCCTTTGCTTTGCTTTGCTTAGGCAATTATGCCCAGGGATATTTTTATATATATTGCATTGAATTGTATAGTGAAATATAGCATAATAGACTCGCACTGCCCTCTTGTTATTTGTGGTTGATTTATGCGGTCGCTCAACCGGGGATTAGTTGGATTTACACACACAACACAACACATTCGTTGCTGCTGTGTTATTTGCAGTTCATTTCAATTAAAAATTACTCTGTTGTTGTTATAACTCACATGAAACCATACAACTGAGAAAAAAAGTCCGTGGCATAATTGACTGGTCGACTTACCTGCAATGAAATGGGGGAAAACGAGAGATGTTTTGATTAAGTAATTAAACCAAAAAGATGCTCAATAATAATTTTAATTTATATGCAATGCACAATCGATTGATATGTGAGCGCTTTATTAAACAGTGAAATAATGTGAAATATTTGTTGATATATTCGTAAAATGGATTTCCACATAATGAAAAGCTTCTCTATCTTAAAAGCGCGACCTTTCTATCAAGTGAAAGGACATTTGAAATTATATATTTTTCAATTTCAATCAGCGTTCACTTTTTTGGTCGCTTCCCTGGCGAATTCACAGGCTGGCACAAAAGTGTCCCTTTTCAGTCCAAGGAGAATGTGTGAAATTTAATATTTGTGTTGCCAGACACACACACGATATACAACAAAAGCAATGCGTTGAGTAAATAAGGCAAGCAAAAAGGCAAAGGGCGAAGAAGATGGGGCAAAAAAGTATCCCTGGTAAGTTGAGCGCCAAGTCTTGGCGGCTTAGCGGCAAAATCAATGACACAATAAATATTTGTGCAACGCTTAAGCTTCGAGTGTTTAAGGCTGTGCGCAACAAGAAGACCAAGCTCTGATATATAGATGGATAACCAGATATATGTATGCTATAGCTGCATATAGCAGTAGTAGTTGTAATATGCTGTACAATATATATTTATAGTTATTTATATAGAGAGCGAGAGCGAATATGTGCAGGGTCTCTGGGCTTGTCTAGGGATTCAGCTTTAGAGGCAGCGCTTTAACAGCAACTGCCACTAAGCACACACATACAGATGAGTGTATACGTATGAGTGTGTGTGTGTGTGTGTGTGTGCTGTAAGCCATCTTGGAAATGGTTCGCTCGCTTATTTGAAGTTTATTTCTTCTTTAGTCTGCATTTATATTCGGCAAACTTGCTGCTTCTTTTTCTCTTTTTCTATACCCGATACCCATGTGGTAGAAGGGTATTATAATTTTGTGCCGGCAGGAAATTTGTGTAACAGGCAGTAGGTTTCTCCGACACTATAAAGTATATACGTATATTTTTGATCTGCGAGATTATATAGCTGTGACCGTCTGACTGTCTGTCTGTCCGTATGAACGCCTAGATCTGAGAGACTAAATGAGCTATCTATTATTTTTTGACTGTACTTATAGTGAGTGTTTTTCAAATTATTGCCACGCCTACTTTCGCCCTCACAAATCGAAAAGAATCGCTGACAATCAGGTATATTTAGTATTTTTTGTGTATATTTTAAGTTTAATTGTACACAAATATACCGAAAATATCATTCGGTATATTTTCCGGTATATCGATTCGGCATATTTAAAGAAATATACCAAACTGTTTTGCGTTCGCTATATTTTTAGTATGTGTGATGTTTATTATTTGGTGTGTTTATAGAAATATACCACACAGTTTTTGCTTTGGTATATTTTAAGTATGTGCTTTGGTATACTGTTTTGCTTTTATTCAAAATGGGTAGCGCGTATCTCAAAGTCGGGCACATTCGACTGAGCTGTCTTATTTGCTTTTTTGCGACTGTCTTGCAAAATTTAAGTGTGCCATGACGTAGGTATATATATATAGATACGTGTGTGTGTGTGTGTGTGTGTGTGTGTCAGTAGCGCGCATGTTTATTGCACTTTGGGGAATATCACTCCTGACCCAACCAAACCCATGCCAAGTGAGCCCAACCAACAACTCAACTCGATTCGACTCGCCTCGTTTCGTTTCGCCTCGCCTCGCTTCGCCTTGACTTCACTTGGTTTTGCCTTGTGTAAGGCAAAACGTCGCTTAATGTGGCAGAAAAATGTGTAAATTACGTCGAAGCTAAAGAGAGAAAAACTCTGTCTCTATCTTTCACTCAGTGTGTGTGTTGAGTTCGTGTGTGTGTCACAAGTAAATTGAAAAATGTAGCGCATTGTAAAAATGGAGAAAAGTGTTGCAAATTAAATAAAAACGGCAAATGGCAAGAGATATACGAGATGTGTGTGCGCGTGTGTGTGAGAGTGTGTGTGTTGCATTGGGCACAATATTATAAAGAATATGAGCTAAGCTTTAGCTTTTCTTTATTTTGTTTGGCACTTGAGGGGAAAGTGTTTGATGTGTAGAACGTTGCCAAAGGGCAGTAAAAGCGATTGGATATCTGTTGCAAAATTATTGTGGGGAAAACCCTTTCTGTCTCCGTCTCCGTCTATCTCTAGCATCTGGCTTAAACAGTTTATGAATATTTCTTCACTGAAGGGAGCAAAGTTGATGTCAGCTACTATGTATCACATTTGGGATTCACCCTGTGGAAGTGGAAGCAATGAATTGTCGCACTACAAATTTGATGATGGTGGCATATAAAAATCATTGCATTGTTGCAAAAGTTGCAATCGAATGAGCACACAAAAGGGAGCAGCACACAACGCAACGAAAAACATAACAAATCAGTGCCAAAAAATGCAAGTAATAACTCAACAGACTCGTCCTGTCTCATTGTATTCTCATTTTTATACCCCAATTTTATTGCTCATCATGCGCATTGCGGTTCCGTTCTGTCCGTTTCCTAGAAATACTACTACTACGACTATTTGATGTAGTTTTTTTGTCTTGCTGTATTTTTTATCTCGTTTTATGGGCTTCCCGTATTCCGTATTTCGATATTTGTTTTGTTTTGCACACACAGAAACACCTCTTGCATCAACCAACAAATAGTTATTTTTTGTGTTGCAGTTGTTTGTGTTATTTTCGTTTAACGGAAGGCACAAATATCATGCGCGAAAAATCAGAATGTTGTTTATGTGATTTATGAGCCACTAAGGAAGAGATGGACAGGGGGAAGGGAGGAGAAAATAATACTCGTAGAAGCGGTTTTGGAGGAGGTGTCTCTGCGACCCTTTGGCAGTTGCAAATGCCAGCCATGAAGCACATATGAAGAGTGTTTCTGCCAAATGAAATGCGCATAAAAGTCAAACAGCCAACGTGATACTCGTGCAACGCACACAATACACAACACACACAACATGCAACGTACAAAGTGCAACGTGCAACACAGCAGTGCGGCACCTTTACAGCTGTGCACTCTTAACCCACTGACAAACTGATGGACAGCTCAATTCCCAAAAAAATCTCCCACAGCTGCTGTTTCTGGCTTGCGCACACTGCAAACACTTTCATAAATAAACACACAATAAAATTGCAAAATGGAAAATGTGGAAAATGTTGTTGCATATTCATACAAATTTTGTTTTTCATTTTGATTTTGATTTTCTGACTAACTGGACAAACCTCTAACAAGGACAAGGCGGGAGCGTTTATATTTTAATTACAAGTTTTTTTCCCTACAACTTTCTGTCAATCAATGGGCGAGCAAAAGTTTTTCAATTTTGCAGCAACAAATAGCTAACAATGGCTGTTTATATACACTCTCTCTCTATATATATATATATACACTCTATAGCCGATTCAATCAATATGGAACACAATTGGTCCATTCACACGCCCATTTGGCAACTGTGTGGAGTCATCAGCTTCAGCTTCAGCTTCAGCCTCAGCTACCAGCTTCAGCGCCTTTTTTTATGTGACCCCGCTGTGCTGTGTTGATGGTGCTGCTGCTGCTTGTTGCCCTTGTCCTTGGCTCTTGTTGGATGCTGTCCACTTCAGGCCAGTTCGGTTCTGTTCGGTTCGGTTCAGTTCAGTCCAGTTGAGTTGAGTTCAGTTTGGCCAACTTTTGCTAACAAAAAATTAATTTAAAAACTTATTTCAATATCAAAGTGGGCCCAAAGTAGAGGCCAGAGTGAAAGCTAAAGCTAAAGCTGAAGGCATCGCATCACCCACAACGAAAGCGGCACAAAGCGTGTAACATTTTAATAAGATTAAAATGAAAATGTCGTAACAGTTTTTCCTTTTCGCTGTGCGCACAAAAAAAAGTGTATAAAACGGGACACAAGAATTGAAAACGATGTGCGAAAATTGCCACCAAAAGTCGCCTGTTATCTTTTATTTTATTTTTTTTGCGTTCTCTCTATTTTTGCCACGTTTTTTCAATATTGTGCAAGAAAGTTGCCTAAGTAAATCGATAAAAGAATGTTGATGAATTCGATAATACTAAGGAATAAATATATAATTGCATTAGATCATCTTATATAGAAATAATTATGACATACTTCTTGGAATGCAAAAGTAATTGAGCACTTATGAAGATAGAAAATAATAATAATCATATTACATATTTGTCGTGTCGATTTCCACGAACGCAGCTCACAATGTTTGCTGATTAAAGAAATTAATTAAATGTCCGAAAAACGTCAAGGAAACAAAGCAATAAATGGGGGAAGCCCCTGGTAGACAGACTCGACTCGAGTCGACTCGAAAGTTACACAATAAAAAGGTTCTTGAAAAATGAGGGAAGCGAAATGGACTTGAAGACAATTATTTACAATGCGATGTGTTTAAGTCAACAAACATGAAGAAACTACACAAAGATACAAGTGTTTGTGTGCACTCAGCGAGTGTGCGAGTGTGTGTCTGTGTGTGTGTAAGTGTAAGTGTGTGTATCTTAAGCCAATAACACTAATTCTCAAGCAAGCAAAGAACAGCGCGGATGCTGAAAAATTGAAGTAGCAGCAAAAGAGCCTGGCAACAGCATTTGCCACGCACAAATTGAAAATGGAGGCGGAGGCAGCGGGGTGAGGGTGGCGTGGTGAGAACTTCACAACATGCCACATGGCTGCAAAGTATTGCGACATAAAATGGCGAAAGTAATGCAAGCATTGCAATGGGGCAACAACTGGGGGCGTGCCGCATAAAAAGTAGTAAGCAAGCAGCAGGAACGAAGCTGAGCTGGTGAAAAAGAATTGCTGGAAATCATTCAACGAGCGGCAACATAAAAGCTGAGCGCTTGGGTGGAACCCAAAACCCGCACCAGGACAAGACGTCACGACGTTGCAGCAACACTAGCTGCTAATGTTGCAGCTGCTGTTGTTGTTGCTGCACTTTCACCACACTCAAGAGCGTGCACATTTTTGGCACAATACAACAAAATTGATTTGAAACATGCATCATTATCAACATCGTCGACAGAGTTCACTCCACTCCCTTACTCCTCCCCCCCCATGCTCTCCCCTGTCGCCTCTCAATCGTGCAACCTCTTGAGGCACTTACTTAGTGTTGCTGCTCCTTGCTGTTGATGCTGTTGCTGTTGATGCAACCCTAGCACGTTGCTGCTTGCTGCTTGCTGCAAAGCTTGTGTCATTCAATTCAATGGGGCTCATTCATTCAACGTTTTGCAACTCATATGAAACAGCAATTGAAGGATCATTAGCTGCAAGCTTTTAGTGTGGCTGCCAGACAACGTTGCGTATGAGTAATGTATGCACTCCATTTACATTGATTTGCCATAGCAATGAGTGTGTGTGTGTGTGTGAGCAGTAAATAGCTGCTTCACATTGGGGAAACATTTTGCTTAATTCACACTTTAAGCTGCTTAAAGCTCCTTAAAGCTCCTTAAAGCTGCTTCCAACAGCTAAGCTTGGAGAGAGAAATAGCATGCGAAGTTCTAACTTAAACATTGGATTATTATGTTACTGCAAGAAACAGTTTGTAAATATCATTGCTAGCTACTTCAATTAGCTGCAGAACAAAAAATAACGTATACGACTGGAGTGACTGGGAAGAAAAATCGATACTAAGCGCAGATCTGTGCTAATTTGACAGCTTTGTTGTTCCTGCCACAACATCACGTACACTAATGCGACAAAAGCGCAACGAGCAGCAAAATGTTTTAAGAATTTACTTAGCCCAATGCCTTGTGTTGGCTTATTTCTGGTTTTGCTTCGACAGGCTGCGTGTATGTTATGTAGATTTTCTTACGCTTTTTCTGCCATGGCTCTTGGCCTGGCCCTACTTTATTTGCATTCCGTGTGCCACATCCGTTGCTGTTTCCTGGCGTTTCTTTAAGCGCAAAATATTTTCCGCTGCTCAACTGACAAAGAGGCAAAGCAGCAGCAGTAACTGCGGCAACAGCTGTGTGGCAGGCGGAGGGCAAAATGTTGAAAATAATATTTGGCACGCGTGCCTTTTGGCCGCGTGCACGCTGTCGTATACGTATTTTGCGCAGTTTAAACATTGGCAAAACAGAGGCCCGGCAATCTAAACCACAACTTTTTGCCAAAATGCAGAACGGAGCTCGAGTGCTTAGGTGGAGGAGTGGAGAAAGAGGGGAAGCGAGGAAGGGAAGCATCCCTTGCGGCTGCTGCGGCAAATGCGGCAGCCGCCTGTCAAATACATGCTGCCAGCGTCGCGTCGCGTCGCCGACAACGTCGACGTCGACGCATCGAGTGATGTGTTTATACATTTCGGGAAATGACAGAAATTGAATAAAAATTTATGCGCCGCGCTCCTCAACTGTCACATGACAGTGTGTGGCAGCGTGGCAGCGTATGAACGTGCAACCGCATACAGGAAACCAAAAGAGAAAGGCGAAAAATTTACGTAGCATATCCCTCAACGCACAGGATGCAGAGGTTGTGTTGCAAGGTAGAAGCGTGCCACAGTTTCGAATATGTGCGAAGGTCATTTTTTACGTGCGTATGCATGTGTGTGTGTGTGGCAGTTAAATGCCCCAAAGAATTGCGTGCAGTCTGTGTGGTCGGCAAAAAGCTGCACATTTAATTCGATTTACTTGTGTGACAGCAACAACACAGTTATGCTTAGTCTGAGAGCGGGAATTTAATACGAACTTTAAATCTCCCACTCTCTCTCTCTCTCTCAAATTGTTTTCAATTTTCTAATGTAACCTTCTCGTACTTTATTTTAATGAAAACACAAAAAAAAGAGAAACGCTTTCATTAAAGCTTTATGTGGCTCTTCTCGTGGCAGCCACATAAAGTGCCGCAGCAGCCACGCCTTCCGGCCGCAGCATGCAAAATTTTATGGTTCGCGTTGGTTTATTGTTCGTGCATTATTCTGCGCTGACTTTAATATTACACTATATAAAGTATTTTTTTATTTTACTTGCATTTTATTGTTGATGGCAAACTTTTAAAAGGCTTCGCCTCCACAAGGATAACGAATGGCGAACAAAAGGCGTTTGCTCGCTCTCTGCTCTGCTCTGCTCTGTGACACGCTACGGCAACCATGTCATATGGCCATGTTTCATAATGTTGCTTAATGTTTGCTGCTTTTGAATATTGCTACAGCAACCGCATGCCACAAATGCTTAAATCAAATTAACGCATCTTGACTGCCAAAGAATATGTTTTAAGCTTGTCGCGAAATGCACGCGAAGTGGGCGTCGTTAAGTATGTCATTCATTAGTCTTTGCTTTCGCTATTGACTACCTTTGAGTATGGGATTAATGGAGCAACTCGCCTGCAGCAGCATCGTATTTGATGAGAGATGATTGCGGTGGCAAACAGCTTTAACAGATGGCCAAGAGGCTGGCTAAACATGTGCAACAGCTGCGGAAGCTGCCATGTTGTGCACTGAGGGGATATATTGTTAAACAGGATTTCCAGGCTACAAGGCATTTAACAAAATGTTGCAAAAGAAATGACAACAACACTAAACAAATGCAGCTGCAACTCTCTCTAGACATCGCTGCACAGTGGCACGTTGGCAATCTTTAAGAGCAACGCAAATACCTTTTGCAGTCTGACTTTGATGTTGCACCACTGTGAATGCATTTGTCGAGTTGAGTCGAGTTGAGTCGAGTCGTTGGTGGGCGTGTCATCGAGACAGTTGGAGTTGTAATACCAGCACAAGCAGCATGCAGCACATTTCAAATGCAAATGTGTTTGTGGTGTAAATGCAGTTTTACAAAATATTTTATATAGCCGAGCGGACACAGACACAGACAGGGTTAGATATGGAGAAAGAGACGGAGAGAGCGGAGAGAGGGAAATTCGTCTACACAATGTGCATAAAATTTGCAGGATTTACATTTTAAAAACGCAGCAGCCAAGGGGAGGGAGCGGACAAGGGGGAATGGCTGGCTGCCACATTGCGATACAGACGGAGAGTGCTGTTGGTTTGCAAATGCGGTTTTAACGCTTTACGATTGCGACAACAGCAACGGCGTCTGCGCGAAGACATTTGCCAAGCAATGCAATTTGGCTAAGTGCGTTTGAGGCTGTCTAAGCAAGCAGCGAGGGGAGCGAAGGGAGTTAGAGACGTGGTGTCGACAAGCAAGTGCTATAAATGAAAATGAATGTGTTGGTATGTGTTTGCTTCTCTCTCTCTCTCTCTCTCTCTTATATGGGCAATCAGTTCAAATCGTGTGTCTAGCCTAGGCCTAAGCTAAAGTGTGTTGCCTACTTTCCAGCGCTGCTTACATAACTTTGCTTGGCAACCCGCAACTCTGGCAACTTGCAACTGGCAGTTGCCACTTGGCACATGGCACATTGCTGCATAAATCTACGCCTGTCCGGGCTCATTTTATAACGAGCTTTAGGCATTTAGATAAATTTCAAAGCTGATTTGCTAAAGCCACGACTCTCGCAGTTGGTTGCAGGGGGGCGTTTGGGGCACGCCCATTTAGCGTTAAGTGTGCAGAGTTTTGTGTGTGGGCCAGCAAACTAACCACATGAAAGTCGTTTTAGTTACAACTACACTACTACAGAGACACACACAAATGCATATGTGCAACATGACATGCTGAAGTTGAGTGGCAGAGAAAGATAGAGAGCGAGAGCGAGAAAAGCAGAGACAACCACTGGAGACTCAGACACACACACTTTGGGGCCACGCCTGAGCCACAGTCGGCTGGCAGAACCTTAACCGAGTTAGGTGGAGACAAACAACTAAAAGTGCCGCACAATATGGAGCAAGGGGATGGCGAGCAAGAGCAAGAAGTGTAAAGAATGCCACTGACAATGTACAAAGTGCAAAACTAATTTTACAGAGTGTAGCTTGCAGCAGCAGCAGCAGAAGCAGAAGCAGCAGCAGTGGCAGTTGCAGCAACAACAGCAGCAACAGCATGCGGAGACAAATGCGCAACAGCCTGAAGAGTCACGGAGTCCTGGCAACATGCTGCGATTGTGTATGTCTATGTGTGTGTGTTGTGCATTGGACATGCCCGAAGCAGTTACTGGAACAAGCTTAAAGAGAAATCTATCATACGTCATGTTGTGCAATTGCCACACTCCATGACACGCTCCGACTTTATGCGTTTTGTATTTGTTGTGCAGCCTTTAAATTGCATTGACATCGATTGTTGTTGTTGTTGTTGTTGTCGCACTGATAAATGAAAACCATTTTCCAAATAGACTGCATAAATGCATACGCAAGCGTTTGTGTGTTTGTTGTTTGTGGAGTAATAATAATAGTATTATGTGTATGTCCTTTAACTCTCGTGTGAACCCCGACAAAACGTCCATCATAATGTGCAGTTGACAGTTGATGGGTTTGAATCCATTTGATTAAGTATTGTTTGTTACTTAATTGCTGAGATTTGTTTAGTTTAAGCCGATTACAGCTGACCACAATTTGTTAAAAGCTTTTGCTTGTGGTCGGACAGGTGTTTGCTCAATTATGGTAATCGCTAGACATGCAATGCATTCAGCCAGTCAGTCACTCAGTCAGTTGGCCGGACGGTCTATCAAATGCTGCCTCGAAGGGCAGACAGACAATCAAAAGAACAACGTCGCCAGCAGGCATATCAAGCACACACTCACACACACACTGAACTTTAACCTTACCACTTGTGAAACCCATCAATGCAACCCCCCCAAAAAAAAGGAAAGAAAAAGAAAAGTAAAATCAAGAAAAAAAGGGCGAGTGAAAAGTTGGGAAAAAAATGTAATCAAGCACGTAACTTGCACAAATTTTCTGCACTTTTGCCAAGCCAAAAAGGCGGCAGGCGGCGAAACAGCAAAAGACCCACAGGACCTAGACGACAAAACACACACTCAGAAAGTGTGTGTGAGAGAGAGAGAGAGAGAGAGATAAAAAGAGGTTTCAGGCTCGCTGGCATACGCACGAAAGGACAGAGAGACAGCCAAAGGACAACATCCACATACACACTCATTCATTGAGGAGATGGATGCTAGACGAGGTGGCCTCAAAAGATTTCCTGTGCGTTGTTTGACGGCGCCCGAAAACTCCAATCCTTTTGACTATGAACTTTACTTCTTTCGCATTTCATTTTTTCTGCTGCTCCCATTCTCATTGTTGCGCAACACACACACACACACACACATAGAACGAAAGTCAAAAGACAAGTTAAAGACTTTAAAATCCTGCGTCGATAAAGTGATTGAGAGTGTGTGTCGTAAGCCGGAGGGTAAATTTGTCAAAAAGTTCAATGGAGTCATTGTGAGCTACACATCGTCGAGACAGGTGGATGAGCTGCACCCACATTCGCATTCCCGCACGCAGGCAAACAACACAAAAAAAAAACAACAAAAAATGGAGGCAGGGATTGCGCCAAATCAAATGAAACTGATCCTGGCATAGACACGTCGAGGAAGAGAAGAGTCTCGAAGATTATTCGAGTGAGAGAGTGAATAGGAAATGGAAGCGCGCAAATCAAAAGGAAATCTAAGCAGAGGCAAATGCCAGGCGCATTGCCAAAATGCGCAGACATGATATGAAATTATTTGTCAACGCCATTTTCAACAACTTTTCCAACATTTCATTTCGTTTTCATTTTTGGCATGCGCCACATTTTGGCTTGCGGTCACAAGAGTGGGGAGAACGGGAGGGAGAGAGAGGACGGCGTATGCCTTCTTACTTTTTACATTTTGAATTTCGTGTTTCTATTTCCAGTTTCAGTTTCAGTTAAAGCTTGATTTTTATTTCGTTTTTTATGCGATGGAATTGCATGCCAAACGGCGCAGACATGCAATGACAGCCATCGAACTGGAGCGCAAAAGTTGTGATTGCTTTCAAATGTTTTATTAGCTTACTACTCTATATATAGGTAGTATATGTATATTTGGGACAGACAAGAATAACAGCGCGCCGGTTGCATTGCGGTTGGCTGCACAAATGTGTGCATAAGATATGCGGCAACAATATTATGGCAATAGTTGGGCGATCCGATAAGTCACGCCCACTCTACACAATTTCCATTTCCCCGTAGTTGTGTAAGTCAATATCTATTCTACCTGCATTTAATAACAAAGTAAATAAGATTAACTGGGGCTGAAACTACACAACGATGATGATACATATTAATTAAATTGTAAACTAATCAGGCATTTACTCTGCATTGTTGCCACAATATTGTTAATTAACTAATTGATACTGTACGAGTAAGTTCAATTAAAATGTATGCGTCTCGTCATGTCTCGTCTCGCTGGAAATTCAATTAAAGTTCTGTTGAAATCAATACACCTGAGTCCGGTTAACTTTAGCTTGCCGCCCATTACTCTTTTTTCTCTCTCATCAATTTCCTTTTAGTTCTTCTGCGTTGCCTGCTAAAATTTTTGGTTGCCGCGCACATTAATTTCATCTGTTTACAGCTTTCTTCTTCAACTTTTTGTGTGTAAGTGGTTTATGCTGGGAATGAAATGCACCAGGTCAGCTGCTCTCTCTCTCTCTTGCTCTTCTTAGATCTTTAGCGATGGCGGCGGCTGCTTCAAACAAAACTGTGTGCAAACAGGAAATAACGGTAACGCTGCTTCATTTCCGCTTTTATTAAAACATACTTTTCGCGTTGTATCTCATCCGTTTCGCTGCTGCTCTGCTCTGCTCTGCTTCTTTTCGTTAACTGCAACCATCTTTCTGTTTGCCAACCTCGTTGTCCTTGCGCCATGTTTTTGCTGTTGCTGCTGTTTTTCTTGTTCATGTTGTTGTTGTTGTTTTGTCACATCCGTTAGCCGCCCGCACTTTCTCAGTGGCAAAACTTGTTCGCTGCTCTCTGTTTGATGGTTTTCTATCTTTTCAGTTGCGCTCGGTTCTTTTTTTTTGCTATTTTTTGGCGCAGCTTTTGCGGCTGGCGCTTTAAAAGCAGTCAGCGGATGTTTGGGGCCACCTTTTCTGGTCGGGGCATGCAAACAGCTTCCACACAGCCTCCCGTGCTTAGCCGCAACTAGTTGAAAGTAGCCAAAGGTAATTAATTTTGTTGCTGCAAGTTTTATACGAGCAGGCAAAGGAGTTGCTAGCTAGAAGCTGCTGGTTTTGTGTGCCATCCTCAAGGCAAACAAGGCAGCTCGTGCCATTAAACCGCGAAACTCTCAGCTCAACTGAACTCTCAACTCAACTCCTCAGCTCCTAGCTCCTAACTCCTAACTCCTCAGCTCAGCTTAGTTTAGTTGAGTCAGGTGACGTTGCATTTGGCCGCGAGCCTTTGACAGTCGTTTTTTGGCGCAAATGGATTTCACCATTTACTTTCGTCCTCATTTAGAATGAGTGGCCGCAATTTTATACGTTTCCTTTTGCGCTTTGGTTTTTCATCAAACTCGTTTTTCGAAATTCAGCGAATTACTTAAGCAGCTGCACAGTCGCTTTTCTACATTTTCCCCGCTGCACTTTGGCTGCACATGTCTATTAATTTTCACGCTCCCTCCCACAAAATGTTTTGGGGGCGTTGACAGCCTGATAAATGACTGTGAACAATTTGACTTGCAGCTAAATGGAACAAAGCATCTAATGAAGCAGACGAAGTGATGACGCTGATTTTGTGAAGTTAAAGATGTTAAATTCAATTATTAAATAATTTCTTCTGAATTCATTCTCTGACGTATTTATAAATAAAAGATTCTTTGTTGTTTCTAAGCTGCTTCTTGTGCTGGAGCTAATGTGTTTCCTGGAAGTACATTTGACAGATTATCTCAGCACAAAAGCAAAGCGTTTCTCTTTTTTAAAAATAAGTCAAGACATTGGGTCAGCAACTGACACAACAACACTCTTCGGGCTTTTGTCTTCTGTGATGGACACCTATTCACCTGTTTTGTCTGGCCTTTCGAGGTGACCTCTCTGCTAAATCCTAAGGCCATATCGGAAAAGAAAATGTTACTGTCATTGCTTGGAAACATGACGCGTTAAAGTTAAAAGTTGTTGCAGGGCCACATCGCCACAAGAGTATGACAGGGCCAAAAGTAAAACTACGCAAGTGAAATGAAAACGAAACGAAACGCATCGCAACGAAACCAAAACCCAACGAAACGAAGCGAAACAAAACGAAGTTATCTTGAGTCAAGACACATGGCTATTATTGCTGTCTCGCTGTCTTCTGCTCTCTACTGCTAGGATAAGTGTTTCATGGCAGTGGACGGTGGGGCCGAGGGGCAGAGACTGGTGCATGACAGGAGGCAGGCAGCCACAAAGCACATGCCAAAGGTCCAAATGAAATTCTAGAGTGCGTGCCGGCTAAAGTGCAAGGCGATCCAAAGTCGATCCGGAGCTAAAGACAGAGCGAGAGACAGGAATCACAGTCAAAGTCGGAAACAGAGACAGAGACAGAGACATAGCTACAGCTAAAGTCAGAGATATAGCTATTGTCGGAGAGTGTGTCTTGGGTCAATGTCAAAAGTTAAAACGCAACAGTAGAAGGCAAGTGGCAAAATTTTAATCAAAGACAGCCTGGCCGGGGCCTGCTTGAAGTCAAAGTGCAGACACAAGGACAGGATTTAACAGTCGGCACAAAACACAGTAATAACAATAACACGAGGCAACAACTAAAGGAATATTGAATAAAGGCGAAACATGAGAGAAGCCTTAGAATTGCTTAGCAATTGCTTCAGCTCGTGTCCTTTTCTTTTCTCTCTATTTTTTTTTTTTTTTTTGGCTAAGCTCGCGACGTTAGAGTTAAAGGTATTATCAGTTGCTTGGGCTTAAGTCCTTCACTCTAAGAAGGGCTGCCGGCTGCAGCAGGGCTTCTTTCATAATGTTCACCACATGCGGTCACTGTTGCCGCATGCCGCATGCCACACAGCATGTAACCCAAAACGCAACAGACTGCCGCATACCAAAAAGAGTAAAAGAAGAGAGAGATTTGAAAATGAAATGAAATTCATTAAGTCTGATTTGAGTTTTGAGGGCCTTCTAACTGCTAATTAATCAAGACTGTCAAAGGCATTGCCTACATGTTGCCAAACTCATCATCAAGCCACAGTCGCAGTCGTGTATCCGCTTGTGCCCTGCCCTGCCCTGCTCAAAACTCAACCCAACCCAGCAGCATCATCCACAGCGTCATCCTCTCATCTACAGCCGCATCCGCAGCTGTTTAAACTTGTCGACTAAGCTGCTGCAAATCCCTTGAAAGCCTTGCCTGTCTGCACCTGGCAGCCCAAAAAGCGTAGAATAAATGCGAGTTGAACACAAAAAAAAAAACAAGCAGCCAGCTGATGGAAAATAAAAATGAAATGAAATTACAAAATTATGCCAGATGCGAACATTGCGCAGAAGTTCGCAGAGAAGCAAAGGCAAAAGCAGCTCGTCCAAGTCAAAGGCGCTTATGAAAATGTGCCAAAGACTGAAGGCAAACAACAAATCTGACAAAGTACAAGTAAGAGTATGTATATCATCATCTTACCTGCCACATTGCAAAATATATGAGTATTTCATATTTCCTCACATAAATTCTTAACCTGCCTTTACGTGTATTCTTAATGAGAAATGCGTATTAAAAAGTTGCATTTGCTACCTTCTGTTTTGGTCGTCAAGGTTTTCTTTGTATTTGCCACAAAATCAGCTTGAACTGAGCGGATTTTACGCTGAATTATATGTTAATTATGCGCTAAGCTTTCAACTTTTCGAAAAGACTTCGCTTGCGCATCAAAGAGTTGGCCCCAGAAGTTACCCTAGAGTAAACAGCTTAGCCGAAGACTTTTGCCAAAAATTAAAGACGCAGAAAACAGAAAAAAAAGTGAGGAAAAGAAAAGAATTGTGCGATGGTTATTATTTACTTAAGCATTCCGCAAAGTAGAAGTTGAAGGCAGTGTGGCCGGCGACGGCAGTCTGAGGACTTCCGTTAATGGCGGCGTCTGTGCCTCAGACTGAAACGGCAAACGGCGAACGGAAGTCCACGTTAGACCGCGGCAAACAAAACAAAATACCGAATATTTCCTAGGAAATAGGAAGATGAGCGTGTGGGGAAATGGAGATCGCAACGTGGCGCATAAAAGATATGCCTGAACAGTTCTTGCCTCGATTTGCTGCTGAATGTGCAGCATATGGCAAAAGTTTAAGTAAGCAATTTTTATTTATATTCCACACCAAAGCACATTTTGACTCCACTCTCTTTCTCTCTCCCTCTCCCTCTCTCTCTCTAGCTGGGGAAAATAGTATTTGTAGTGTGAGCCTTGGTTTGCTGTTGCAGCTGGTGAAATAGAAATATGAGAAATTGTACCATATTTTTGCTGCTGCTTCTGCTTCTGCTGCTGCTGCTGCTGTGTTGGTTGGTCTAGCTCAACTTTTATTTGTTTGCTTCATTGCATGGCACAGACATTTTGCGGTCGAGCGAGTCAAAGCCTGAGCTCTTTTCTACATTTAAATTGAGAAATTGTGAAGAAGAAAAAACTGCACACAAAGCCGAATTTGTTTGTTGTGGCACTTCTCCTCTCTTATTTTTTTTAAGCAGTTGTTGTTTTGTTGAGTGTTGTTGCCTGAGTATTGACCAGAATATGATCAGAATGTGTATCTTGGTCAATTTCTGGTCACTTGGTATTCCAATAAACAGTTGCTCAGCAGCACAACAGCACAGCTGCACATCTGCACATTTTCTACATGTGCGAAATAGTTGCATTTCCCAGCATTTCTGAGCATCTCAAAACGATGCCACAGTCCATAAATGCAAAAGAGATAAATCAAATATCTGGGAATCAGCTTTGACTGTCCATTCAAGTGGCCAAGTGGCTACTGACCACATACACTTCGACTTACACTTGTCGAACTTTTTGACTGAGTTCTTTGAGCACAAGTTGCCAGCGATTGAAGTCAAATGTGGTAAAGTGTATTTGGAACTTGAACGTCTTAATAAACTAAATACCAGGTGTGATTTCGTGCATTAAGCTTCTAAGTTTTGTCATCTTCAAATCCAACTAATCGTAATGTGTACTTTGTACTCACCTCCTTCATCGGTCATCACCAGTATCGTTGTTTCGGGACCGAGTCCCTCCGGATTGAACACCTGCACCGTTACCTTGTATTGGGTGTACGTTTGTAGGTTCTGTATCTCGTGGCTCTGCAAGAGAAGAAGAAAGAAGGAGGTGGAGAAAATGCAATGTGAGTGCTTAAGAATTCCATATAATACTTTATAATATTGAATGAGTAAACTTCGTGGCATGCGGCATTCTTGAGACTTCCTTTTTGCTGGCGTTTCTTGGAACGGAAATTGCGCATTGCATACTTTTGTGCGTTGTTGGCAAATAAGCACAAAAAAAATGGCGGCTCTTAAAAATGTATTTGCTGCGGCAAAGTGCGCCGCCTCCCACACACAAAAAGAGGAAATTGACTTGCACGGCCAGCAAGCACTGCTTGCTTAATTGTACCAACACATACACAAAAATAAATATGTATGGCATAGCGTTGTGTATAACATAGTATAAGTGGGTGCAAAAACAATCACTGGAGATGCATCGAAGCCAGGAAAAAACTACTTAGGTGCTCGAGCAGAGAGCATATCCTGTTTGGTGCGGCTTATTAAAATTTAACGAAAGGTCAGAAGGCAGTGCGAAACCATAAAACAAGCCGCTGGCTTTCACTACACACAGTGACACACACACACACACATTCGCACACACACGTATGCTGAGGGTAAACCAAAAATGGCTGCTGCTACAACAACAACAGACAATTTATGTTGCATACATTAGAGCGTCGCTTTCAACCGCTTGCTTTGCCTTTTTGTTGTTTGTACTTTTGTTAGTGTTGTAGTTGTTGTTATTGCTGTTGTTGTTGCTCGTCGGTTGTGACCACAAAGCGGTTGGTTCGCCAGTGCCTGGAACGGCTCAAAGCCTGTGCTTAGAAACGGATTGACTGCCATGCCAAAAGCTTAAGTGGCTGTTGGGCGCCAGAGTTGGCCAACGAGCGCTTTGATTTAACAAGCGACAACACACATATATATCTTTCTCTGTGTGTGTCTCTTTGTGTGTGTGTGAATAGGCGAGGTTTTAGTTGCTCTGGCAACGCTAATGCCACTATATAATTTCATTTTATGTACTAGCCGGACGCGACGCGAGTGTGGCCAGTAAATGAGCCCCGAAATTTACAACTGCTGCCACTTTTATGGTCACCAAAATAAGTTTTGGCAATGCCCAAGGGCAAGCACAGTTAATTGATATACTGTAATTGATAGAGCCAAGAACCGAGACGAGATGGCTTAGCTGAAAGTATGATAAATTGCCTCACAAATGCCGCAAACACTTTCGATTCGCGTCTGATGGAAATCTCGCAATTAGCAGTGAGAGATTTGTAACTCCCTGAAACTGAAAGTGTAACCAAAAACTTATTCAAATGTATTCTTGGGCTGTCAGCGAACATGAGAAATGGAATGTGCCACAACAATTTAGGGGCGAAACAATCAAACAAAATTTCGCAGTTAAAGTTTTTCGCACTAGACGCGCGACAAGCGTGTTTCACTTGGTTTCGGCTTTTGTGTTACATTTTAGCCACGTTAAGGAGCTGAGAAATTTATGCTTTACGGCGCAGAAATTTTAATTAGAAAATTGGCAAATTTAGCGCAGCTTCAGGGCTGTTTCACACGTGACAGCTCAATGTAGCCAGAGAGTTGTAGTTGCTGCTGCTGCTGCTGTCCAACTAGGCGTGGTTAAGGGCTTGCAGGCGACGTTTGGGGTCACAGAACGGGGTCTCTGACAGTTAACGGTGCTTGGTGTGATATGGGAATAGTGAAACAGAGAGACAGAGAGAGAAAGCCATGCCCTCGAGTTGGCAGAGCGACTTAAAAAAATGAAGTCGCACGTTTCTGCCTGCAAGGATAATATTTCAACATGCAACTGACATGCAAAAAGAATAGAGAAAAGCGTCAGCCAGCAGTTCAACCAGCTCAGCTCTCAGCTCTTTCTCTCCGCATCGTTTTTTTTTTTTATTTTTAGTATTTTTAGCCTGCGGGGCCAGCGTCTAGATAACTGCAAAATATGCACTCAAGCACAAAAGCGTGCCACGTTGCTATCAGCGGAACATGATGTCCCCTCCCGATCCCTTGTTCCCTTTTCCTATTCCCGATTTGCGACACACTTCAAGCGGCATCGCATAGTTTTTTGGCATTTTAGGCAACTACGTCGCGTCGAGTGTCGTACGTGAGCATTATCGCTAATAATTTTTGCATATTTTAAGCCTCACTCCGTACTTACTCCGCCCCCAACACAAGCTGCAGCGCTCAACGTTGCCATAACCATGCATTGAAAATACTGCAAATTCCCAAAAATGCATTACATGCCCTGCATATTATTGCGCTAAATAGAATAAAATTCGAAGAGCAGAGCGGGTGCAGCTTAAATTGCCATAGCACTTTAAACTATGCATTAAACATAATTTATGCATTTAATGTGTTTTTAATATTGGTCATAAAAATGTATGGCAACGTTAACTTGGCTTAATTTTTAATATAATTTTTTATTATACCCTATATTTATATCTATACATCTCCGATCCCATAAAGTCTATATATTCTTGAGCAGATTGAAAAGTCGAGACGATAAAGCCATGTCCGTCTCTCTGTCCGTCTGTCTGTCAGTATGAATACCTTGATCTCAGAGACTATAAGAGATAGATATGTATATGTTATATTTGCACGCAGATCAAGTTTGTTTCAAATTTTTGATACAAATCAAATAACAAACGTAATTTTGAAGCTCGCGATTTTTTGTACATATACTAATAACTATAGTCTATGATTCCTTAAAATTTGATTGCGATACGATGTAAAATTGTATTTAAGAAATACTTTTGGCTAAGAAGCCTATTTTCAACGAGTCTTAGAAGCTTTGAATGACAATCTGATATATTTTGCACTTTGGAATATTTTTAGTATTTTTGCATACCGCAATATTTGCTTTTATTCGAGTATCGAATATCTCACAGTCGAGCACTCTGTAGATTTCTTCCTATTTATAAATAACCTTCTCTACAATTCATTTGCATACAGACTCATACATAAATTACTCTTCAAACCAATCGAAAATAGAAATGCATATGAAGTGGAAAACTATCTAATTGCCTGTCACTTGCATTCACCAAAAACCCTTTTTAAACAATTTAATTGGCTAGCATACGTAAAAAGGATGTAAATCGAGAAATCTGAATCTGTGTGTGTTTGACCCACGTTGCTAAGTCATTAGCTAATTTCAGTTTATGCCCTCGGGGACTTACAATTTAAATAGTAAGGCAGAGAGACAGGTAGGCTGGCAGGATATCTAAGTTTCGAATCCCCATGGCTATTAGGTGTTAGCTTGCTTTCGGGCCTAAGACATTGCTTTTAGCTCGAAATGTTTTTTAGGCATTAAAGGTATTCCCAGGTGGCATGTTTCTAAGCACGTGCCACATTTTGGGGCCAACCCGCATCGGTATCAATGCCCCATTCCCACACTTCATTAGTGGCGTCGCGTGTGTGTGTGTGTGACGGAGAGACGAAGGCGATATCTGAAAGATATAGAAATACCGCACACAAACACACACACACACATGCACTCGGTACTCGGTGATACTCCCCCAGAAAGCGTAAGCCTCGCTCTCAACTAATCGTTAACAAATTGCTTGTGATAGCGACCACTACAAGATATGGTAAATGAGCCCCTTGGCAGAAGTGATACCTGACAGGTTGAAGCAACAACACGCTGGCTGGCTTTTTCGTGCCAGCCACATGTGTGGCTGATGGGCGCTGTGGGCGTGGCTGTGAGAAAAGTACCTTTTGGCAGCAGGTGTAAATTACTTTTTAATACGTCGCGACGCGTTCGCTGACGTGGCTCCTGCCACTCCCCCCCCAAAAAAAACCCCGTCGAATGACAATATGGGAATATTTTAGCATACTTGAAGTCCAATTCAGAAATGGTATTGTATGAGTTCGTTGCATGCATGGATGGCTAATGGACACTCAGACAGCAAGACAGACAGACAGAAAGATACTTCTCTGGCAGTGTCAGAGACTCTTCGCGAATATTTAAGGGAAATCAATAGGGTGCACGATTTGGTGGCGCCTGCTGGCGTTTTCAATATGGCAAAGTGTCAGAAATGTTGGAAATTCAATTATTGTTGGTGTGTGTGTGTGTGTGCTGTTGCGCTTACCTCGACGGTATTGTCACGTATATAGATTTCCTTGGTATCGTTGGGACTGCGATCGCGTGGCCGATATGTAATGCGATAGCCAAGAAACTCGCCCAATATGGTATCCGGCGATGGTGGCTTCCACGAGATGTACACCGATGTGGAGGACGTATTGTGAGCCGTCGTGGGTATTGGTTTGCCCGTGGGCGCTGCAAGCAAAGAAAGTGAGAAAGAGAGAGAGAGCGAGAGAGAGATGAGTAGGTGCTTGAGCATAAAGTTTTTGGCTGCCAAAACTTGGCGGAAACTCAAAAATTTCAAATTAAAAATGCCGCACAAAAAGTTAGGCTCTCACAGTACAGTTTCGGGTCGTCGTCGTCGTCGTCGTCGACGTCGACGTCAAGTCGTCGTTGCGTTGCGTTGTCTGTGGCATTGTCAAGTTGTCACTGTCACGCAACATAAGTTGCAAGTGCCCCGCGCCTAAGCCGTGAGCTTGGGCGCTGCGACCTGCGAGCTGTGAGCCGTGAGCTCATGCGGCCATGAGATTTGCTCCCTGCTCGACTTCACTCTGTGTCGCATCAAGTTAAATGGTGCGTGTGCCTCACGCCGTCTGCTGGCCTGGCCTGGCCTGACGCTTTGGTCTGATGGGCAGGTGAGCGGACTGAATTGACGGCGACTTTTTTGGGTGAAGTTGGATGGTGGGAAAGAGCTTGTCACTTGGCAACTAAAATTGCGCTACGCTATAAATAAATTAAATGATATTTTCTTTTGACTTTGACATCGTATCAACCGAAAATTGAAAACTTCTACAGCACTTTGTATGTATGTGTGTGAGCCTCTAATTTATGCAGGCGACAAGCTTAATTTATACAAATTGGCAAATGCCGCAGCTATGCGAGGCATTCCAGAGAGAGAGAGAGAGAGAGGGAGACATTAGCTCTTAACCCTAACCCGCAATATGTTCACTCCCTTAATGAGGTACGGGCCGCAGACTATTGACTAATTTGCAGCAGCCACATATACGTACATATGTGTGTGTCTAGTTGCAACCAATAGCTGAGCCACAGCTGCTCCACGCAGCATTCCAATATGCTGTGGCATAAATGGAATTTCACGCCAATTCGGCGTCCCTTAACGGACGTCATTTCGAGTGTTTGCTCCTAAGACAAATGTGTTGCTAATAGCTTGTCGCTGTCGCCCTTGGATATATGGTCGCTGCCACAACTTCAACTCGAGGTGGAAGGTGGCAAGCAGCAAAAGAGACAGCAGAGGCGTGTTGCTGTTGCTGTTATGTGCCTCTTGGACTGTGTGATTAATGTACGCAATGCACACTTAAAGCCTATGGAAAACTTCTGTGACTTTTTGGGGTCAGCTTGCTCCAAAAATTATGCTGCGACTATTAATCATTGTCCATGGCAGGAACAGCAGCAGGTGAAATGTCAATGCCACACGCATAAAGAACGATGCATTAAGCACTGCAGGCAGCAATAGACAACAGCTCACTTTCAATATTTATCAATTTGTGGCATGTTAAGTTTTTGGTACACGGCTTTAACAGCTGAAATTGCTTCGCTCTACCGAGAGTACATCTCGTAAACAAGCCATTAAGTTGTAGTTTTTGATGTCTTTGCCATGCGGCAAATGTCGCACACAAGCGATGAAGTCAAGTCAAGTCGAGCCGAGTTAAACGTAAAAATAATTAAACGTATATATGGCTTGGGGCTTAAAGGCATGTATCGCTTTATGAGCCTCCCGCTTTTCATAGGCAGCACTTAAAAGGTAACTTCGCTGCTTCGCTCAGCCTTGAATCGTAGTTGGCATAAAATTCAAATGAAAATTTAATGCGATTGTAAAAAAGTATCATGTCAGTCTGTCGGACAATTAATGTGACTCACTGTCATAAAATAAGCTAAGTAGTATATGCGAGTGATATAGCAACTACGCGTGTCAGGATCAGATCTCTCTCTTGAATGCTTACCTTCACGCAGCGTCACAATATAGTAGGACTCCTTGGGAAGGCGGACTCACGCCCAGCTTGTTAACGGCCAGCAGGCGAAAGCTGTAGACGGTGAAGGGCGTCAGGCCGGTCACCTGATATGATGTTGCATTCGTTCTCGTATAGATGCGAGCCACTTGATCCCAAATGCCATCCTCGCCCTCGCTGCAAATGTAGAAAGAACAAATTGGGAAATATTAATATATTATACGCTAAAAATAATCAATGCAATAGATTGATAAATAAAAATAGACAAATAAAGATAAAGCATGTAATAGAATATAATATTATATCTATCGAAATGAAATATTTTCATTTATTTATCTTCTTTATATTTAGTTTTAAGAAATTTGAGATTTTGCCCTTTACAAGTGGAGATTTATTAATGATTCCGTAATTTCTTCGTTCTCTTATTGCCACATTCTTATTTCAAGTATGGTGTATAAAGATTAATGGATAGTAAATGAAACATACCTTTACAAAAAGTACGAAATTAAGTTTCTAATTTAAAGAAGAAACTGCTTAAGTTAAGATGCGCATACTTAATTTTCTGCACAGCATTTATTTCTATTAAATTTTATTGATGTGCCCTTTTCATAATGTTTTTCTAGCGTAGATCACACACAATCGGCTTTTCATTGATAATTCTCTATTTTATTGCTTTTCTTATCGAAACATTCATATTTCAAGTGTTGTGTGATGTAAAAAAGATTAAACGAATCACAACTCTACAATATGTTAAAAACAAGTATCAAATGAAGCTTATATTTTAAAATAGAGACTGACTTCATTAAGCAATCTAAATACGTATACTTAATTTTCTGCACAGCATTTACTTCTGTTAAAATCCCCTCAATTATACATTTCATTCTAAAACCTTAGACAAAAAATTTTTGAAAGATTTTATTCGTTGCTGTAAGTGTGTATAAATTAATCACATAACTTATCCAGGATTTGGTATATTTATAGCATTCTTCTCAATTGCCACCTGAGAGTGCTAAGTTTCCTTTTTTTTTTGGGCATGCTTTGCGCTGCAATCAACCAACGGATGCCTATTGTGTATGCATAAAGCATAGGCAGGAGTTGCATTATGGAAATGCATGGGGCGTGGCAGTCATGGGCGTTGAGCAGCATAACACAATATGTGTGTGGTCGAGCGGGCGTTTGTGTGGCGCACATAGGCACTAAAATATTTATGCGATTTTTACCAAACCAACACAAACACAGACGCAGACTAGAAGAGCTGCCCCCGCAACGCCATTTTAGAACAACAAATTTGTGTGCTGGGGAAATTGGGGTCTGCTTTGTCGCATAAATTTGTGGCAGAGACTGAGATGAGAGTTCCGAGCCCAATGAGCATTTTTCATGACCAATATCAAAGTGCAGTAAATTTTGTTTAAACTTGCAAAAATTTAGCATCTTTTTTGCTCTCTTTCTTTTTATTTATTTTTTGGGGTTGCATAAATTTCACGCACGTTACAAACGGATGGAAATATGCATGTGTGTGTGTGTTTGTTTTGTTGTTGTTGTTGCTCACATTATGTTATTAGGGCTTATGCACAACATCAGCTGAACGAGTTTGGGATGAATGAGCGGCTTTTATGTGTGATTAAAAATGCATTAAATATGAGATGTCGCCGAGAGCGAAAAGAAAAAACGAAACGAATAAAATAACAAAATATTTGACTACCAATAAAAAAAAAATGGTAAACATTTTTTGTAAGTTTCCATGAAAAAGCATTAAAATTAATAAATGCGTGTGGCCAGCTTGACTTCATGTATGGGAGTGTGTGTGTGTATAACAGATGTGACTGTGTTGTCAATGCGCATTTTGTAAAAACGAATACAAGCTGTTTCGGGCTGAGCTGCGGAGATCGAGGAGGAAGAGGAGGAGATGGGAACAAGCTGAGCAAGGCACATATGCATACGTATACGTAATATACGTTTGTGTTTATTGTGCTGCTGTTCCTGTTGCTGCTGCGGGGGAAAAAAGTCTTGGCGACTTCATGAAAAATGGGCGGCAAAAACTTTTGAAAAATGTTGTGGGCCTAAAAACAGCTCTCGCTGCGACAGGCAGCGAACAACAAGAAAATAAACAGCAAAGTAACCGCAATGGCAAATAAATTTGCGGCCATTCCCGTGCTTCACACACATACACACACATACACCCGCGTTTAAATCGGTATAAAACACACACACACACACACATTCACTTGTACGCAGACAACATTTTTTGTAAGCCGCTTAAAATTTGTTGCTGCTTTTAGCATATGGCTTATGGCCCTATCTGTGTACGCGTATTTATAAGTGTGTGTGAGTGTGTGTGTGTAAGGACAAAGTTCACGCACGAGTTGTTTAAAGATGTAAATTTATTTGTGGTTAAACAACTATATAAAATATAAGAGTACATTGAACTGCATAGATAATGCGCGGATAAATGCAAAATACTCGAATTTCATTTTAAATGTGTTGAACAAGTTTCTAATAACTTTACAATTGGAAATGTTTTCATATATTGTTTTTTTCATAGCAGTTATAAATAAAATATACAGTATTAAATGCAAAATAATAAGTCGACAATGAAAAATTTAATTTATAATGAGAAATTAAGTTGAGCTGCAGCTACAAATAATATAATAATACCCAAATTCGCATTGTTGGTTGGCTTTTTATTTTGTATTCATTTCCAACAAATGTAATTCAATTACAATACTCTTTTTACATTTAGAATAACAGAAAGTTCATTCACTGTTATGTTTAATTAATTAATTTCGCAATGAAAAATTAAAATAAAAAAATTATAGGTGGAAAATAATTGATGAAATCAGCATAGATTACGTTTCATTCGCGAAAACGAATAAATCAAGTGCTTTAAATTATGATTGATTTTTCTCTTTGTTTTCAGTTTGTAAATTTATTGCTTGTGTGTGTGTGTGTGTGCTGAATGACAACCAAAAATCAACAACAATTGGTCAATATAAGCAGAAGGATCTGTCAGTCCATCTGTCTGTCGGTCCGTTTATCTGTTTGCTTGTCTGTCCCACTTAAACAGATGCAGGTGCTCAGCTATAAGTAAGTATATGTTTGCATAAAAGCCACAATAAACTTTTAATGTCAAATCACAACAGTAAACATGTGTGTGTGTGTGTGCGTGTGTCTGTGAGTTGTTTATGGGGTCGTATTAATGTGAGGAATCATGCTTGGGGACCGACTTCGTTTCAACCGCCTCAACTTATTTCAATTGCATTGCCATTCAGTGTGGATTTGCGAAGCGAGATTTCAGCTGAAGCATGTCGTTGTCATCGTCTTTCAATTTGCAGGCAAACCGAAAGACATTCGCCATATCATTGCCCACACACACACACACATACACACATACACACGCACACACGCTCACATATTCACATGCATATGCGCAAATAAACCGAATCAAGCGAAAATGTAAATAAGAGGCGTGCTATGCCAACAACAATGGCAACAACTCAACCTCCCACTTCACATCACTTCACATCGATGGGAATTTACATAAAATGCAGTCAGCGTCTCAGTCGCCATCGCTATTGCTGTTGTTGTTGCTGTTGCTGTTGCAGTCGCGTCGGTGGCTTCATTGAGCGCACGCCCAAAAAAGTATGCTACATATACCTCGCATGCCATTCACTCGCGCATGTTCGACTTTTGCGTGGGTGTGTGTGTGTCTGTGTGTGTGTGTGAGTGTTTGTTTGTGGGTGTGTATTCAACGCGTGCCTCGGTTATTTCTTATTTTGCATAAATGCACCACAGGCTTTGCTTTCCAGTTGCCTGTCATCGATTGCCGGCCCCGGTGTCTTCTGCAGGTCGACGAGCGAAGAACGACGAACGCCACGCCGCAATGCCGCAATGTACTTCTTCTTCCCCGACGATGCCTTTAAAAGCCCAACGGCTGGAGTTACTGGGGAGCTGCCACTGCTGATGATGGGAATTTATTGAAAAAGTTTCGCTTTTCAGTTCTTTTGCATTCTCTGCGCTCTCTGGCCTTTGTATTGCACTGGCGGCAATCGTTTTTATTTCATGCTCCGCATTGAGTTCAAGTTATTCGGGAAAATAGCCGCTGCAAGAACGCCTCTGCATGGGCTTCTTCAAGCGTGTGTTCGTGTGTGTGTGTTAAATGCGTTGCATGCTGCACGCTGCACTGAGCTTGTGTGGGTGTGTGTGTGTGTGCGTGTTTTCTTTTCTATTTAAATGGAGCACAAGTGAAGTGCGTTGCGTATCCTTTCATATATAGAGTACTATAGTGTTCGCGTACCGTTATATCGTTTCACATATTAATTAAAGTACCCAGCATGATTCTCTTTCTCTTTGTGTGTCTGTGTGTGGGCGTGGCAGTGACAACTGTGCAATATACAATCGACAAGGCGCACAAGAAGACAGTTGAGAAACCAATAAATGAAGAATGATTTTAATTGAATGTCTGCCTTTTGCAATGCAATCCCCATTGAATAATCTGTACTCTGTTCACTTGACCACAGTCTGACCAGACTAGTCATACCTATACACATATTATTTATTAATTATAGTATTATCTTAAGAGAGTGCGCTGCTGGCATTCAACACTTACCGAGTTTCAATAATGAAATGCGTCACGGGTGCATTCCGTGGATGCTGCGAGTGAGCCCAGGATAAGTTCACCGAGCGTGACGTGAAACTTATTAACAAAGGACGCTCCGGTGGATCGGGCACATCTGTGTGAAAGAAAATGAAGAAAAAAGATGTAAAAACAACACATCAGCACATGAGAGAAATGCGAGAGCTATCAGTGAAATGCAAATGGAAATCATGACACGAAAGGAGTCAGAGACAGAGAGAAGAAGACGAAGAACGAAAGAAACTGAACAAACTGAACGAACACACGTATCTTGAAATGAAATCACCAAAATGGAAGGAAACCGGATAAATCAATAATGTAGTTATGGCGTTTATTAAATGAGAAAAGCCAAACCAAGCCAAATGTATCGAGTGTGCGTGGGTGTTTCACTCTGTGTGTATGTGTGTGTCTGTGTGTGGAATGAAAGGCAAACGAAGATAATGAGCAAAAGATAAGTGCAACACGTCGAAGTCACGATACGCTTTCAACTTTAAACTAACGAAAAGTATTTAATGTGGTTTTCTCAGTTGATTAAATATTTAAAAAGAATTTAATAAGGGAATGATGAGGTGAACGTAGGTTAAACATTTGAAGTTTAAAAAAGAATTTAATATTTAACAGAATTTTATAAAATGATAAGTGTAACATTTCAATTTGAATTACAAAAAAGTACTTAATTAAAATTTCTCCGTTATTATTTAAAAAGAAATGAATGACACATAATGATGAAAATATACTCGTATTCAAGTGTTTAAAGTATTTAATATTGAAAGAGCAACTCACCTTGCACCAACAGATCCACAATGGCCTCTGGTATGTGGCGATCATTGACCAGACAGATGTACTCTGTGGTATCGCTTGCCATCGCCGGTGAGAACTGCAGACCAAAGTTATCCGACAAAAGCTGTATCTGCAATTGCGAAAAAATAGTATTTGGGTCAAATGCCAGTGGATTTTCAGTGTGTAATTATTACATCCTTTTGAAAACATACTTCTTTCGAGTGCAATTCGAAACGAATGAACAGTGTTTCGTTGCTTTCGTTGGAGCCTAATCTATTTTGGGTTGCCATCAATTGGCATAACAAACAAATTTGCCTTAACGTGTGCAAAACAAGTGCAGTCAAAGTAGGTTGGCAAAAACCAAACCGAAACCCAGTCAGAGGTTAGTTGGGAAAATGGGGATGAGGATGGGGACAAAAACAAACGGACATGGAGATGTTGACAGTGCCTGACAACAATGTGGACAACACGAGTTTCTACTTTAGGCTCCACAAACTTTTTAATACAAAAGACAAATAAGTTACCAAGAGCAAGTTTGCTGCATGACCACCTATTTCACCTCCCTCTTCCCCCTCCTCTTTTCACTCTTTCCACTCCACATAGCTATCTATTCGTGAAGCCTATACGATGTCAGTTGGTTGCCTGCATGGTCAGCACTTAAACTGGCCATGTGAATGTACGTACATAGATTGGGGCCAGCTTCTGACTCTAGCGACAATTTGTAGCTGTATCCGGAAAAGTTTCCAATGCAAATGCTAAATTTCATGCTGTTGTTGTTTCTGCTGTTGCTGTTGCTGCTGCTGCTGGTAAAAATCTTTTTTGTGCTCATAATTGAGCTGGGAAAATTGAGTTTGGGGCAATGCTCGTAAATGGCTTTTAGATTTGTTAGTTTTACTTGAATGATATTTAGAAACATTTATAAATTCATGACATTTAATATCCTTGGCCAGAGGCAAGTGTTGTGCGCTTGCACTTGACATTATTCCGAGGAAATCTAATACAGATTATATGCCTAAGGGCAAGACTCGCAACGACAGTTAAGCTGCAACTGTCTGAGGGCCGACTCAAGGATTGCTTTAAAGACTTAAATGCTGTCTGGTGACGATTTGTGCGAGGTTTGCAACAACACTTTGTTGCATGTGATAAATTATTTGTGTACTTCAGTTCGAGTACTTTTTGCTGTCTATTTGAAGCAGCCTCGTTTATCTAACCATATTGTTGTTACTGTGTAATCTGAAGCATGTCTGTGTGTGTATTTTTTGAACAAAATTCTATGGCAAATTGCCCAGACATCAACCGGACTGGTGGCTGGTGAAGTTTAGCTGCAGTTTGTTGCTCGATTGGATTTTATTATTAAGCAATAACCAAGAGAGCTGCTGTTGCTGCTGCTGCTGGCCGCAAACAATTTTCCAATTTTTCTAGTCGGATTTTCAATTTACATTGCCAGACTGCAGTGAACTGCAAAGAACTTGCAACTAGATTTTAATTACATGCAACAAATTATTGCAACTGCCAGGCAACTTGATTGCATTTCCAGAGTTATTTTGGAATACCAACTATATGTACATATGCATAAATCTGATAGTATTTCTGTTTACTTGGACTGTAAGGAATCACTCAAATAGATAGTCGAGACCCAGTTAAGCTCTCTCCTTTTTTAAGTTGCGACAGCAACATGAATCATTTCTTTGCCCCAGCCATAAAACAAAAGTTAATAGATGCTTAAGATTAAGTTTGCGAGTGTGTGTGTGTGGTAAGCGTATGTAGTGTCAGTCGTAATAAAATGAAGCAGCAGCAGCTACTGGGGTGAAAAAGTTTTAATACACATAATAGCCAAGCATAAAGCACACCGTCGCAGCCGTCGCCACATTGAGCAATGGCAAAGGCCAAAATGGCCAAGAAATATGAGCGAAAGTCCGGAGCAGGTAACAACCTCTGCCTTGCGCTGCTCTGCTTAGTTTAGCTTGGCGCCAACTTTGGCTGCAGCTCAAGTGTCCCAGTTTGCCATTTAACACAAAGCGAGGAGCCATCGAGAGGGGGCAACAGCAGTTCCTTATCCCAAGCCATTGTGTGCCATCATCCACATCGTCGCCTTCTGCTGCTGCTTCAAGACTGCAGCTGGAAGAACTTCTTCATCATTTTGTTTGCCCGCGCCTCAGTGGCCCCTCGAGTGCGTTTAAAGTCGAGTTTTGCTTGTGCCGTGCTCGTGCCCGTGCCCGTGCTCGTGTCTGTGCAGCTTGGCAGCCACTTAAAACATTTTTGCGCCTCGTCGTTTTTATTTTAGTACAACTATCAAACATTAAAAATATATATTGGGCTCCCCAACTGTCTGCTAGCAGCTGCACAGCCAAGGCAACTCCCACACTGATAGCCACTTAGTTCTTGTGACTTTTGCTGCACTTTCTTTCAGTGCTCTCTGCTTTCTTCGCTGTGGCAAAGTTCAAACAGCCGCCTTGAAACTAACTGGCTATCAATTATTTTAACAGCTACGTTTTTTCTTTTCACTTCTTTCTTTTGTTTTTTTGGTGTCTAGCAACGGCAATGGCAGCTAAGAACCAAAAATATTTAATGGCCCAACTCAAGTGCCAGTGGCCCAGTACCATAAAGTGCCAGTGGCAACGAGTGGGTAATGAATTCTAATATGACACGATAGTCGAAAGTGGCTACTTATGGGAAGATTTCTTATCCATTCGAGTATTATACATAATAGATCAGTGAAATAAACAATATATACTATAAATCTCGATGATGCTTACCCGCGGACTATGCAGCAATGGAATGCGATTGGCAAACTGTGCGATTGTCGTCGACGCCGTCTTCCACACCAGCGTATCGACCAGCGAATGCTCCGTAACACCTGGACATGGTATGGTCACGTTCTTGCCAGCCTCAGCATTTACCTTGACGTAGTCCAGATTCGTGACGTCTGCAAACCGAAACAGAGAGAGAGAGAGAAAGAGAAAGATAGTTAGTAGAAGGCTCAAAAGGCGCTTAAGTTATGTTCGAAAATGCTGCTAAAATATCTTGAAGGCATTTTAATTACAGTGCAGATTATAAAGTTGCCTCTCTCTCGAATGCAATTTCATGCAAATGGCCAACAAAGTCTTTGCCAATGTGTGTGTGTGTTGCAGACATAACAGAGCACAGCACAAACTCTTACCTCTTGATCCGACTGAGCAATATTTGTTTAGGAAATTGCCAAAACGCATTTCAGCATTAAGTCTCTCAACACACTGCATTTGTGCCGTCTTCTCAGTAGTCCAGGCTCCTCTATTCAGAGGAGCCTCAATTAAAATTATAAAAACAACAAATTGATTATGGCTTCCCACTGGGGGCCCAGTTTGCACTCTGTGTTTGTGACGCATACATTTTGTAAGCGTCCGAGTGTGTTTGTAATAAGCATTAGGGCCGCATGCTCTTGTTCCCTTCGTTACGCAGGAGAATCAATTGAAAAATCATGCTGCCAAACAATGGCCAGCGGCAAAAGCAACTGGTTGCAGCCTCATCGACAGCTAGATAAGCCTATGTGCAAGCAGCTTTCTCTGCAATTTGCAGTTGGGAAACCTTTCAACACTTTTCGACCAAAGTTGTTCGGATCGTCATGGCTTTGTCTTGATTTTTGGTACATTGTCTGTCCGACAAAGTGGCATTGCCAATGGCATCGGCAGGTGGCTTTGAGGTTGCATTCAACTGCTAGGCATTTGCAGCACCATCGAAGCTCGATGAATGAAAAGTATGCTGCTGAATTTATCGATCGCAGAGTAGTAGATGAATTGCTAGAGTTCAGCTTGATTTGTGTTGAGTTTTTGATTCCCATCGCCCCATACAAAAAAAAAAAAACAGCCAGCAAGCGAAAAGCATAACAATTGTCATAGGCCTATGGCCTATTCTCATGTAGATGACACCTCTGGGACATGGAGGCACGGGAGTGGAAGGGGGTGCGCTTAATTACTCTGGCTCTGGCTCTGCCTGTGACTCTGATTCTGATTTTCGGTTCGTTGTAGTAGTTTTTGGCAGCGCCTGCCAGCGGCATCTGTGTAATTGTCTCTCTCTCTCGCTCTCTCTCTCTCTCTTTCTCCTTATGCCACAGACATCATGGGGATCGGGTGCTTGGGAGAGAGAGAGAGCCGTACGCATATTTTGCATATTATAAGCTGACCATGGTCCCAGCTGGACACTCGCCTCCTCTGCCTGCCAGTGCCTTCCTGTCGCACAACTGCTGTTCTGCTAGTTCTAATACTGGCTCTGGTGGTGGTCAGTTTTGTGTAATTTATGGCTTTCGGCACCAGGATACGACTGCCGGGACTGGGACCACTGCAGCTGCCAGAGATTTTGCATACTTATTATGCCAACCGCATGCTGATGAGTGGGCCCAAAGAGCAGCAGCAGCAGCAGCAGCAGTGGCAGCAGCAACTGCGGCCCCGAGGGTCGAGTGTTTAATTTCCTGATCATTTTTCGATGCAAAATCGCGACGCCGGTGCCAAGTGCTGACCTCCCACACACACACACACTCACAGCTGCAACATACTTCAATAATAATGACAACCATGCCATAACTCAGGAAACAATTGTGACCAATTTATGCGACTTTCGAGTTCAGAGTTGTTTGAATTGAATGAATAACATGAAATCGCAATGAAAGAGATACAAGTTGTGCGCAGCACAATTAAAAAACAAGCCCAAATTATGCAGTCAAGCAGACGCCAGCCAACCAACCAGCCGGGCTTGCGTAAATAAATTATAATTACGAATATTTTGGGATGTCTGCTCGAGTGCCCAGGGGACGCACACACAGAGCCATATCCAAAGCCAGGAGCAATAGCAACAGCAATAGCAACAGCAAAAGCAATTGCAAAATTGGCCCAAAAGCAACCCCCCTAGGACAGCAATTGCACTTGGCCTGCGGTTCACTTGACTGGGCCGAGGAGAGAGAGTGAGCTAATAATCAAATTGAATGCAACCCCTCAAAGCGAGTGGCAGACGAAGCGGCAACAATTAATTTTATTTATGTTGATTCTAATCAACGAAAAACGTTTTTTTCCACTCCGACAATTGCCTCTTGTGGCGTCTGTTACTATGACAATCTGTCCAGAACTTGATTATTTTTTTATTTTTTATCTGTCTTCGTCTCCCTCTCCCTCTCCGTCTCTGTTTCGTTTTTCTCTTTGTCTGCGAATTAAAATTGAATCCATTCACCGTGTGGCAAGCATTATTGTTATTAGTATATTTATGTGTACGTGTCCGATTGGCCAACAGGTCCCAAGCACCTTTTAGCCATGTCAATGGCCAGCCAACAACGCAAACACAAATACACACACAAGCGAGATTCTGACAGTAACCGAAGCATAAACGCACACCAAATCGTGCTCTGCTCTGCACGGCTGAACCTGGCAATGGCTCTCAAGAGAATCCAGTTGCAACTATCATTAGAGAAGGAGTTCAGAGCGAGGCGAACTGCAGTTAGTCGTGGGTCACTGCCAGTCAATGTTACTATTATCGTACTTATGTGTGGGTGTGTGTGTGTGTGGCGTGACGTTGTTCAGATTACCAAACAGCATTAACAATTTGCTGCTACAAGAAAAGCATTTTCCAAGCCACAAAGCGCATATCTAGTCATGTGCTTAAGTGTGTGCGTTGTTGTAGTCGACTAAATCGTTGCTATTCGACTGAAATGCAACAGATGAATATCGAATTATTGCAGTTTCGATTATTCTTACAAAATATTCCTATATGAGATAGACTAGAAATGAAGCAACTAGTCAGCTAGTCAGTCCGCTATCATATTTTGTTTGCTGGGATGCAACACGCACTCGAAATGGAAGTTGAGCCAAATTCCACGAAATTGACATTGGTTGCCCCACAGCAAAATCCAGAGCAACAGCAACAGCAATAGCAGCAGCAGCAGCAACATCATCGTTCTCTGTGGCAGGGCAATTGCTTTTTAATCCTTCTGCTGTTGCCTTTTGACCAAAAACGCAACTCGCCTAGCAAAAGGCTTTTGCAGTTTTGCTTTTGCTCCTCCTCCTCCTCCTCAAACATTTAAGCTACCCAAAGTCCATCTCTGTCTGACTCTATCTCACTCTGTCGTCTGTCTTCTCGCTGCAATTGAGCGCAGTTCATTTTGACTGCCATTTCGACTGCATTTTGAAAAGGGCCAACAAGTTGTGTTGCCGCGTTTGGCATTGCGCGCACTGCGCTCTATGCAATTTTCGGGCAAAAGGCCATTTATGAAATCATTGCCATACAATTTGGTGTCCTGCGGACTCAATGTGAACCGTTTTAGTGCCATAGCAATGGCAACCGTCGGCATCAGTCGCATTAAAATGGAATCGGGCACAAATAGAAGAACTCTCTCTCTCTCTGTGTCCCTTGTACTGTGTGCATAAAGTGGCTGCTGCTGATGGACTTAGGTTGAACTACGCTGGCTGGCATTCCATTTCCACTTCAATTGCCAATGCAAGTGGAAACGCATTTTCCACGCCTCGACACTTGCAACTACTGCTGCTGCTGTTGCTGCAACAACGGTCAGTGATTGTTCTCTCTGCGGGCAATTTAATGCATTTATCATTTATTGCTGTTGGAATTCAGCTTCCTTAACCGCAAAACTGCTTCGGCCAGCCACAATTTTTTACGCATTAATATCAGCTTCAGCCTCATTGATCGATTGAAGTGCTCGAATAATTAACCCATTTAATATCGACATCAACTTGGCCTTTCGATTTCGTTTTTAATTTTTCCATATATGCATTTTCTTTTCTTGTGTTGTCCACAAAAGAACTGTTTTATTCCGCATTTCATTTTAATTTGCACTTGCTTAAAGCACGTGCCAAGGACAGCATGCGTAGTACCTCAGTCCTCAGTCTATCTATCTGTCTGTCTGTCTGTCTCTTTGACTGGCTGTCAGTCTTTCTGTGTGCGTGCGTGTGTCTGTCTGGCTGAGTGGCTGACTGGCTCGCTGATTGAATAGACAGTCTGTCATCTCTGGTGGTGCTTGTCTCTCCTCTGTAAATAAATGCTTAAGCAGACCCACACACATACACACACACACACACACTGACACACAGACAGCGGTCCGGCTCGTGACAAGGGCAGCAGCAACAGCAACAGCGGCTCGTTCACATGGCGACAAGATATCCCTTTTTTTATGCCTGAGCGCTGCAAATAATGAAATTACAATACGACCCGCCCACCCACGCACTCAAATACATTTTAAAACTTGTAAGTAGCTGCACTTGTAAATACCCTATAATGAGATTGTATTGATGTAAGCTACAAGGAATAAACAACTCAAATGTGATGGATATTTTCTTAGATGTAGTTTGTCTTGGGTGTCTTTGACCTCTGACTGACACAATCAACTCTTTGGCAAATATTTGTTTTGTTAACGTTCTTTTGTGGCGAAAGATAATACCTGACGAGTGGCATGTGGCAGCTGAGAGGTATAGAACCATGCAGGTGAACCACTCACACACACACTAATATTCAAAAAGGGATGTGGCATCAAGTGCCTTCGCTTATGAAAATTTCTTGGGCGGCGGCGGCGGCAGCCCATCATGGATCAGTCACTAATGCTGACATCATTTTGAAGGCAAGCTGACGCTGCTGTCAACCCAAACTCATGTGCTCTGTTGTTTTTCGGAGGTGAGTTTGTTTTTCAATTTCGCTTAACTTCATCTTCAGTAATATGATGTGAATGATTGAATGGTCTGTGTGTGTTTGTGTGTGGATGGGAGGGTAATTGTTTGACGGCCAGCATTAAGTGCTTCCAACTCATTACACAAATGCGGATTAAAGCAAGTTTAAAAAGAATGTAAAAAAGAAATGCATATAAATATGTGTGCGGCATAATTCATTTAAATTATCAGCAACCCCTTCGTGCAACCCTCTTAAAAAAAACAAGTAAAAAGGCTGCAGTCGAGTGTGCTCAACTGACAGATACCCGATGGCCATTTTTTAATAAAACCATATTCAGTAAATGTACCAAAGATATATCGCAAAAATGTTAAAAACATACCACAAAATACTAAAATATACCACAAAACACTAAAATATGCCAAAGGCTTTGTTTTTGGTATATTGATAACGCACTGCACTCAAAATATACTATGGAGTACAAAGTATACCTGATTGTCAGCTAAAGCAACTAAGTATTTCTCAATAAATTTCTAAAATGTACATCTACATATATCTCTCCTCCTGACTTCTTTTGCCTGGTATATACATTTCCTGCAGACACAAAGTTGTATTACCCTTCTACCCTGAGGGTAGCGGGTATAAAAAACAGAACTCAAACGCATTTGTGCAGTTCACACGAATTAAGTGTGTAAATTAAAGTTAATTAAAAGGAAGTATGACTAAACTAATAATCGATTTAGTATATTAAACTTATGAAAAGCGCTTTTAAAATACGAGTTAAGCATATTACTTGCGTAAAAGTGCACATTATCAGCTCCCAGGGCAGACCACGAATGAGGGTGAAATGCTCTCTTTGAAAGCCTGCAAAATTGGCGCAGCATCATCATCGCAATGCCACAACCTTCTAATTCCCTAACCCCGAGGCACTCACTACTCACTGCTCACTCACTCCTCACCGTTTTGCTATTGCGGCACTTGAATAGAAAACGTTGCACATTTAAGGACTAAGAGCAGGACACAACCCGAAGGGGAGGCCAATGGCAGTGCGATGGCAGGTGGAAAGTGAAAGGCTTCAATGTTTGTTGCTGTTGCTTTTGCTGTTTGCCAGGCAAATTTTAGTGAGTTTTTGCCGTTGAATACCGCTTCGAGTGTATGTGTGTGAGTGAGTGTCAGTGTGTCATGCTATCTATGTGTGTATGTGTGTGTGTGTGTCTCGTTGTCGCCCTTGTCATGGATGGCGCTTGGCGTAATTAAAGCTAAATAGCCGACATAATGAGCAAGTAATTAGCGATGCTTTTGCCACCAGAGTTTGTGCCATGTCCTACTACATAGTCTCTCTCTCTCTATCTCTCTCGCTCTCTCTATACTATATACGAACAGTGTCCTGTCCTGTGCCCGCTGCCATTACGTGTCTGCGCTGCTGATGCTCCTTTGGTACCTTCCTTTGCTTATTGCTCAATGCTCAGTAAGCTATGATCTCAAAATTGTGTAATTTGCATATTTCTGTGGCAAATCAGAATTGCTCTCGTCTCTGATTTTCCCTTGCTCGATGTAAAAACATCCTTGACTCCAGCGTTACGTCAATTGAATTGATGCATTTTAATTAATTTCGATTCCAGTGTCCTTGTTTTTCCCTTTTCAGTGTCGTGTTTCGATTGCTCTTCAATAATATTTGCTGCTATTTATGATAATTAATTGTTAATCTTTGATGTATTAAAGAATAACAATAACCGCAATAATTTCATGAAAATCACATCAACAAAACCAACAAAAACAAAAAAGAAATTTAATTATGCTACTTGAGCTTGTCTTTAATGCTGAATTAAATGGTGTATGAATAATGTAAATTCCAGTGAATTAATATATCTCAATTGAAAATTCGAAATAAATGTGCTGCCTATATTTAACTTGTGGATTAGTTTCGTTTGATTTAGCGCACACGAAGCACAAGATATCAAATTGAATTCATTTGAATTCTAATTTTAATATGGCCTTTGATTATATGCTAAGCTAGATAGAAGATATTAGGTTACCCACAATGAGATTCTGCCTGTAAACAATCTGTTTTTTGTTTGTGTTGTGCTCCAAGCAGCACAGCGCCTCGCACCTTGCCACATGCCACATGCTGCCATGCCTCCATGCAACTTGGCAAATAGAAGAGCGGCGTACAACGCCGAAAAACAAACTCAAATAGTAGAGTAAGTTTCTTTCTCATTAGGCGTCATGTTTACCCACACACACACACACACCTCTCTACACACACACACAGGCACACAGAGAGAAAGGCGCATGGCCAAAGCAATTTTGACACCAGCAGCTGAAGCTGCCTAATGAGTCCAAATCCGACGCCCGCACACTGCTCGGTGGGGAAAGGACGAGGGGTGGGCTTTATTTGAGCTAATGTCAGTGGACGACAACAGAGCGCAAAACAGAAAGCAACAACAAATGGATGGAAAAAAGTGCTCTTGATGGTGACAAAGGGAGGAGGGGGAAGGGAAGGGCAGCCCATCAACGAACGGATGGCATGTTGTTTGTGTAATTTGTTTAAAAGCTGGCATGGTAGAAATAAGTACATTCTATATAAATGTTGTGCTGGACGACAGCGACAATAACACCAACAACAACAAAAGCAACAACAATAGCAATAGCAGGCAACAATAAAGCGTTCATGTTTTAATTAATCATTGCCTGGCTAAACAAAAGTCAAGCTGCCAGCGGATATCAGCGGAGACAGGGGCAATGTAGAGGCGTCAAATCGAGTCTAGAAATACGTATTTGGTAAACAACAACGACGACAACGACGACGACGACGTCGACGATGGGCCAACAACGACAGAAATGTGAACAACAAACGTCTAGATAAATATGTCAACGACAAAATACGCGACCCATCCCTCCTCCCCATTTCATCCCCTCTCCCTCCGCCCACTAAACTGCCAAGCGGCCATTTTCTGTGACAGTTGAGACCCCAACTTTGTGCTGCATGTGCTGAAGCGAGGAGACAACTGAAACTGGAGAGAGAGACTGGGTCAACAACGTGGCAGCACAAATATTTGTTTCTGGGATAATCAAATTTACATTTCACTGAAGTAGAAAACGAAGCAGGTTTCTACATTCCCATTTACATCCACATACACATACACATCCACATCCCAAGTCCATTTGACCACTCAGCCAAAGTTGATGTCGACGACACCATCGGCGCTTTAATTGCGTCACAAATACGCAGCAGCAGTTGCAGCAAAAACACGAAGTGCTGCACCTGTGGCAACAACACGCGCACTTGCCCCACGGCACTTGGTTACTCATGTACACAGAAAACGACTTAGCCGCCGATTCAAACGAATGTGTTCTATCATCCCTTTTGGATTTTATTTACTCGTCTCCTTTTGCGATCAAGTGTTGCACAGCTGTCATGTTGCCACAAGGCGTTAACTGCACTTTAGTCACTGTGCTGTTTTTTTCAGTTTCAAATTATTTAATTTCATTGGCAAGTTGTAACATTTCTAGCATTTATGCTCATTAATCTACAAGTTGAGCCAAGTATGCGTGGCTTGTCAATGCTGCCACGCCCATAAAGAAGCATCGCATGCCTTTGCAGAGCCTACAACAAATGACATGACATTTGGGTATTTATCTCGCAGAAATACTTGCGGCAAGCAGAACACATCTAATAAATTAGAGGCGATACTACAATGTGGCAAGCGAAGAGTGAGAGAGAGAGAACGAGTGAGCTGCCACTATAGATTGGCCCCGCCCACAAGCGGAATGTGCCTTTGAATTGAACACAAAAACGAACGAACGACAAGTTGAACTGTAAACAAACGCGACAATTTATCTTACTTTCATTTAATTGTCAACGGCAAATTGCTTGCTTACAAAACGAAACGAGACTGAAACCGAAAGTCTACAGCAGCGAGAGTGAGATAGCGAATGCTAAAGTGGAACGCAGGCAAAGTAACATAATCTATCTGTCTCTCTGCGAGAGTGTGTGTGAGTGTGTGTGTGTATGTGAGGGGAGGATGCTGTATGTGTGAGATAATCAACATTAAATTAGCGCTAACAAATTGACAAAGCCGAAAGTGGAAATGTTTGCTTTTTGCCATTGAATATTTCAATATTACCAATAAGCCAATAACAACGCAAATGAATTGAAAATCGTTTTAAGCAGCAGCGCCCAAAAGTATGCAACGTTCTAGAGAATAGAGAAAAAACAGCGCTGAACTTGCATGAAAATGTGCATCACTTTTCGACTGGTGTCAGCTAAGCATAAAGAGCAACACGATGTGTATTGTTTGAAGCTAGCGCAAGCTTGCTTGAAATATTAAAGTTTATACATAAGCTAAACCTAGTAAAAATTTATTCTCTCTGTGAAAAATTGTGGAAATTGCAATATTTATATGCATTCTGAAAATAATTAATATTGTCTTTTTTATAGATTTCTGTAGATTTATAAAAATATTGAGAGAGTACATTTTAAATTATGCAAAAAGTATTTTAATTTCTATATAGTGGAATTTATCCCACAGTGCATTGTTATTGCCAATGGCATGGAAGCTGCTGGGCTGCTGTTGCTGTTGTTGCTATTGTTGTCGTTGTTGGTGACGTGGTGCTTATCGCAAAGTGGGTCAGTCGCTCACTGACACCATGACACTTAAGTGCACACACACATACAGAGAGATAGACTCCCGCATACACATGGAGAGCGAGACAGTTGCAGCGCTGAAAGTATGCAGCTGATGTAGCGTTGGCTTTGATACACTCAAGCGTCGACAGGCGCACTCAACAACAACAACAGCAGCAGCAGCAGCAGCAGAGGCAACAGCAGCAATGGCAACAATAACAATAACAACTGCAACAAGCAACAACAGACTGACACAGTTGACGTCTAGATCTGTAATGCAGTCGGGCAGGCACTCAGTCAACCTCAGAACCGCACAGCAAACGCAACTCAACCCAACCCATCCAACCTAACCCATTGTTGTCATTTGTAATTTTTTGCTGCTGCTGCTGTTACAGTGTTTAGCCAACAGTTTTCGAGTGTGTGAGTGGCGGAAAGGCAAGAGTGTCTCATTGTGCCAAGCCGGCCATCAAAATACTGCCAAGTACTTAGTTGCAAGCGTTTAAATGTTGATTGTGGCCAACATAAATTGTTTGTACTTAGTCGTCGTTGTTGTTGTTGTTGCTATTGTTGCTGCCTTTACCTTCTTCGGACAGCAAACTGTGCTCTAAAGATACCTCAGCTCATTTGAATAGAAATGTTCGTTAATAACCATTGAGTGCTCGGCAATAACAAACATACATATATCTACGCTAACTGAATATGTATGTATATCACCTGACTATTAGCTAGCTCCACTCGGCTCGACTCGTATCAAATCTAATTTGTTTTGTTGATTTGTGTTGCCAGTTGTGGAGAGGCAAGCAGCATTGTCACCGAGTGCTGAGTGCTGAGAAGTGAGGAAGTAAAGGACATCTTATGCCTGATTTTCACATTTGCAGCTCTTGGCACAGTTACTTGAGCTCGGGCTTCTGTTGCGGGTCAAGTGCGTAGCGCATGCCAGCAACAAAAGCAACAACAACAACAAAGAGAACAACAATAATAACAATGGGGCGACGGCCTTTGCCCCTTTTGCGTAACGTAACGGCTACCCACAAGACTCACCTGAGGCCTGAAGTCAGTAACGCACTAAGTGAAACAGCCAACACAAATAGCACACGTTTGCCCCACAAACACACACACACACACAGGCTTACATATATAGCCATAGCTTAAACACACACATATATCCACACACATACACACATGAGCATGAAACATGGCGCTTTGGCTGAACAAACAAATGTCAAGCGTTGCGTATACGCAACGTGGTCCATTGTCTAGCTTGCCAGGCGCTTTCGCATGTAAGAGCTTGACTTGTAAATGTGTGTAACACACAAATACATATATGTATGTAGTGTGTGTGTGTGTGTGTGTGTGTGTGACAATTGCCGCAACCACTCAAGAGCAGAAGGAGCAACACCACAAGTCTCGCTACTCTGCATTCTCTTTGCGCAGATCTCAGCTAAATTTTCTAATGCATTTTGTGCGTGTTTATTATTTTAATTACAAGCTGGCAAAACTTAAATGTCTGCTAATGCAAATTGCTGTCGTCTGCTCATCAGCTTTTGCTCTGCCTTCTTCAACCTCTTCTTCTTCTGCGCTCTTCGCTCTTTTCCCTGTATCGCTTTGCCACATAAAATTAACTATTAAGCGCTCGGTTTACTAATTAAAATGCATCATGATTATTTGCTTATGAGCTGTACTCCAACTCAACCAGACAGAGTCGCAGTCGTAGTCTCAGATTCAACAAAAGCAGCAGCTGGAATAGTTTCTATCCATTTCATCGTGGCGTCATCTGCTTCAGTTCTGTCTTCCTGTCTGTTTGCTTCGCATGTGTGTATGTGTGTGTATTTCTGTTTATGTGTGTGTGTGTGTGTGTGTGTTAACGCTTGCGTGCAGATCAAATAATGACAATAGCTGGGGTCTTCTTGGTTTCGATTTAAGCTCTGTTTCACAATGAATTTGCAATTCTCGTTGCTGTTTTAGTCTAAGCGAAGTGGGCGCACTGGCCACGCCCCCCTATGCCACACCCACACCCCAGTTTTGCAACATCTCTAACGAGTAATGACTGTAATGACTCAGCTCATTTGCCACTTCTGCTGCTGCTGCTGCTGCTGCTGAATGTTGTCTATAAATAAAGGCGACATTATTTGATTAATTTCGATATGCATTTGTTTTCATTAGTCTAATTTCATCACTGTTGTTGTTGTTCTTCTTCTTCTTATTCGAGGGGTGTGCACATGTGGGCGATAATTAAGTTAAATTTAAGCAAGTCTAAGTTTCTGCAAAATATTGCTGTAATTTATCTGTTCGCATGCTTGGTAAAATAATTTATGGTATAATCACAATGTACGAATATTTATTGAATACACGATCCGAAACATCTCAAACTACTTGACTCTCAAACATGGAATCCTTTCAATTCTATCGAATGTTCGAATGCTTCTCCATTGCTTTAATTACATATTTCAGTGTAGAACACATAACTGGGGGATTTAGTTATAATGTAGTTTAAACATTTATTCAGCTACACCGCAAAGTGGGCAACCAGACTGCGGCCATCAATGTGTAAATATTTCGACAAAATGTTATGAACCCAAAAGCATCATCTCCACACACACACACACACATACACACATGGACAGTTTGTGGGTAGTTGACTGGCTAACTGGTTGTTATCAGCTTTCATAATAATTGCAGCTGCAAATTGCCTTTATTTATTGTTTAGCTTCGCACAGCAACAACATCTGTTGCAGTATCTGCAGTTATTTTAATGATGACAAGTGTTTGCATTACCCCATAGACAGCAATTGCATATTGCTAGCTCCATATATGTGTGTGGGTGTTTGCCTGTGTGTGTGTGCACTCGTGTGCATGTAAATTTAAATCATAAACACACGGGACCTCAATAAACTCTGCTCATTACAGCTACTAATAAATTGCCATAGCCACAGCACGAATCTCCACATAACACAACATTCTCTCCCTCTCTCTCTCTTCTCTCGTAATAACTATTGTGAATCCTTGTGGGTCAATGCCTAATTTGATCCTAAACCTTGGCTCAGAGACGTCAACAAGAGTTTATTGAACTAGGCACTATTTGCGTTGGTGAAAATCAATTATACGAAAGTGCGAAAAAAAGAGTTGGAGCAATTTTGCAAAGAGGAACAAACACCAACCGAAAAGGCAGTCAATGTCCTTGTGGCAAGTGGCTTGGCATCATAAATAAAAAACCAATTAATATATCATCGTCTCAAAGCACCAGACAGTCAGCCAGCCTAGCTAGAGTGAGTGCGAAGCAAGGTTGAAGACGTTGGCGTTGGCAATGTGTCTATTAAAGAGCTGCTGGCAGAAAAGCACATAAACACAATGTTTGAGATACTGTTAGTTAACTTTGACTCCAATAAAAGTGCGCACCATAAATACTCTACAACGTTTGCTGGTTGGTTCGATGTAACATTATTTGGCGCAAAGTTGTTACACTCGACTGGGCGAAAGTGCTGAAGCAAAAGGCGTTAAACGAAGTAACTCTAATGACAACAGCGCACGCAGCGACAACACCAACAACAACAACAACAACAGGAAACAACAACAATGACAATGACAACAACAACGACAATAACAAGAACGATAGCTGAAGTAGCTATAGCTAGCCAAACACCATTACCCAGAGCAACAGTGGCAACTGTGTGCTGTTGGTTGGTAGTGGAAAGACATGTTACTCATACGCAGCGTTGTGCACGCCTACACACACACACACACACACACAACCACACACGCATGATATAAATGATCTGCCTTGTTACGGTGCTTTTCGTTGTTTGCGCATGTTTTACCTTTAGGTTGCCTTTTTTTTTTTTGTTTTTTGTTTGCTGTTGGGCCACATCTAAGACGCAGCGTAAGCCGCCAAATGACTTTGTGGCATTAGGCATGCAGCCAGGCAGCAGCCCAAAACACGCACATCCGGTGCGAGCATGTTTTTTGAGGGTACACTCGTATCTATACACCTGTCTTCCTGTCTCTGCTGTCCTGTCTCTGCTGTCTGTCTGTCCTGCCTGCCTGCCTCGTTTGTTATTGTGCTTGGCAACCGCTCACATTAGCGACTGTCGCTTAAATTTAAATTTGCTTGCTGACATTTGCCGCCGACAGCAGGATGACTCCTTTTTGCCCGTTAATCTTAACATTCCGCACCCCATCCATCCACAAAACTTCCCTTCTTCGTTCTTTTCCTATCGTCCTTTTATGTGTAACCCATGTGCCTAATGGTTTTTCGATAATCATTTGCAGTGTGAGCATATTTCTGCTTTAAGCAAGCACCATAACTTCTACTATTCACATATTGTCTTGAGTTTCTTTCTTTTGCTGTGCTAACTAATAATATATTTAGTAAAGTTTTGTCTTGGCGTTGCTAGCCATCAATTGGATCATCGAAAAGTGCGTTATGTGGTTAGTAGTTATTGGCAGGACGACCTTTCGTTCGTTTGGCGTTCGACGTTTGCGTTGGCTTTGCTTGTTGTTTGCTTTGTGGGTTTGTCACTTCCGCAAGGCAAAACATTTGCCATATCTGTTATGTGTTATTTGTTGTTTGCTTTTATTTGTTGTTTGTGCTTGCTACCAACAAAAATACACACGCACACACATGGCAAGTTGTTAACAAATGTTTGCGTTTAATTTTTGCGGTGCATGGCAACCAACAAACAGCGAACAGCGAACGGCGAACAGCGCAATCGACTGTCAGCTAGTCAGCGGCAGCAGTCGTAGTTGTAATAACAATGACAATAATAATGATGATGACAATAATAACATGCTAAATATGTTGTTTGCCTTTAACAACTAATTACTCATATTTATTTTTTTGGAGAATAGGTCGACGGGTCGCATGCGTGATATTGCCACTTGATGGCCGCATAATAAAACTATTTCTGCATTCAGCGGCCGCAAAACACGAACAGAGATTTCAACACACTGAGCCTAGGCATTTATCTAAACAACGAAACAGAGGAGAGGCTGCTGTTTGTAATAATTGGGTTATAAAAACAATGAACAACAATAATGTGCATAATAATTTTTAAACGTGCACTTATAGAGCGAGAAAACATGGTAGGGAAATGGAGAAAAATTGTGGAAAATCACACACACACACACACATACACTTATACACATAGACATGCTTTTAGGGTTAATTAGCACAATTTTGTGTTGCTTTTATGGCCCCAGCGAAAACAAGAGTCTGGCTGTACGCCACGGCCAAGTGCCAGATTCACATCCGGTTCCATTTCGACCCCTTTGGCTCCCTCTTCTCTTCCTCTATCCTCTCTTCTTGCCTCCTAACGAGTGTGGTGCCTTCATTTGCGGTTGCCTGTAGCAGCAGCAGCAGCCAATTTTCTTTTAACAGTTGTTTGGGGTTTCTCTTTTTCTGCATTCTTTGCCTCAGCTGCTGTTTCTGTTTCAACTTCGAAGTCCTTTTGCTGACCCCAATTTGTTTTGCAGCACGCCCGCGGGCACAGTCTACGCTTTTAATTGTTGATTTTTCAAGTGTACCGTGGTCGCTCTGTTAAATAATAAAAATTACGGCTAAGCGGCCATAAACGCCAATGAGCTGCAGTTAGCGTCATTCGCCCCGGCGGCGGCGTCGGAGTCAGAGTCGGACTTCTAATCCCATTCGATAGTCGTCTGCAAACTTTTGCGCCGTGTCGATGCTCGTTGCTGGTTGCTGCACAAATTTCAAGTGCCACACGGCGGCAGGTGGTAAAAAGTGTTTTTTGTGTTCATGAATCACAAAAGCTGCAAACACAATTTTCGGGCGTAAACAAAACGAGAGCAAAAAAAGTAAAAAGAATTGACTCGAAAAATAAAATAAGTGCAGAAAAAGAGAATTTCATTTCTCTGCTGCTTTTTTGTTGTATTTAAATGTTAAGCTACTCGCTGGCTTGGTTTTTGTTGTTATGTAAATTTGTGTACGGCTCGCTGGATGTTTTTGCTTCAATTATTAAAATTGTTTTTATGAATGCCATCGAAATTGTATTATTCGCGCCCATGTAACGACATTTGCATACGCCATGGAAATTCATTTCATTTCACTTACTTATGTATTAATGTGCGTATATAAGTTCGTATATTTTTGTCATTTTATTAACATAAAAAGAAGACACAGCAAACGTGTTACTCTTGGGGAATTATGTGACCGACTGAGCAATTGCAAAATCTCTACTCCTCCTGCTACATTTTATAAATAAATATGCCTCTGTTTTTATTCATTTTTAATACGTTCAATGGAAGTCATGGCATTAATTTTGATTCTCAGGAAATTACGTTTTCAAGGTGTGCGTCAATCGGCTTAAAATGTTTACGCAATTTTTGGTGATTTGAATGCTAATGTTTACTGAATGAACGAAGAAATATCTAAATTAGAATCCATATATCAATTGAGAGAGATTGAGAGACGCTTTACCATTTTGTTTTATTATCTATCGATTAACTATCGAACTGCGGTTGCTTTGGTCATTGGCACTCGTTAGGCACTTGAAAATTAGAATTCCATTCGAGTTATTCTAATTTGAATGAAGCCCCCCGAGTGTCCTTGTGCCAGATTATGGGAATGTGTGAGTGAGTGTGATGGCAATTAATTTGTGAATTTTACAAATGAGCATAGAGAAAATTGTGTATGTAAATTTTGGGGCGAAACTGTTAGGTGACAATGTTAAATTGGTATATAGAATTTTGCACGTGGTGGCAAAAACTGAATACATCCTGCTAATTGCTTCATCTGCATAATTTATGCACATTTGATGCAATTCCAATTCAATTTGAGGTGTTGCCTATTGCTTATTGCCAACTGCCAACTGCCGACTGTCGACTGCAATTGGAATTGCAACTAGAACTGCAATTGACATGCTCGCAAAATAGGTTGAAATTATTGTCATTACGGGGAGAGTGACGCTTAATTAAGCAAAACTAATGATTATTTTGCATAAACAGCAATAAAATAATCGAGATGTGAATAACTAAAATTTAAATGGCAAATTAAATTGTTCGCTTGACACACAGAAATGAGGTTGCTGAAACCCGAAACCCGAAACCAGAAGCGCGAATGCAAAGTTATTGGTTAGTGGAGTCGCGTTATTTAATGTCCTCAAATTGAGCGACACGCCCAAAGGAAGCATGCCTTAAAGCTTGGCGGGCAATTTATCAAAATGAAATGCCAAAATGACACAAAAAAAAAAGCAAAAGAAAAAGTAACAAAAACAACAACAGAAAATGAAACGAACGAAAAGTGAAAAATATTGCAGATCTGAATTTGTGTCTGTCATCGTTTTGGCTGTTGCCTGCAAGTTGTCAAGTGGGAGACTGAGTGAGGAAGGGAGAGTGCAAAGTCAACTGATTGGCTGCCCCTCTGCAGCCATACAATCTGACTCTCCTCTTCCATCTCCATCATCTCGGGCAACTGCAGACTGACATTGAAGTTGGCACAAGAAGTAAACAAATGTTTCGACTACTTGTGCAAGTTGAAAAAGAGAAAGAGAGGGAGAGAGAGATGTTGCAAGGATTCAAGTGCCGTTGTCCCCAGCGTCACAAATCATTTAAAGCCACTTGACGACATTGTGGCAGGCACTCTGGGTTTTATTAGTTTGCTGGATTTAATTGTGGAACTTAGTTGTGCATTGAACCAAATTCGAAAACTTTAAAATCTGGCAGACTGGCAATTACATTTTTAATCAATCAAATTGCAATGTCATATGCAAATTTGCTAACGTTCGCCCAACGCCCAACGGGTCGTATGCTTAACATTAATTAATATAAAATGCCCAAGCTAAGCCCAAAGATGACTGCAGTACAATTTTCATTATAGCTATAACAATGAAACCCTGACTGCCTGCCTGCCGTCTTGTAATTGCAAAAATTGTAGACACAGCTTTCGTGGTCGTCGTCATCGTCATCGTCCTTGGACTGCGACTGCGGCGGCGGCGGCGGCTGTCGCTGGTTGGCTCATTTTCACCCACTTGCCGTTGGGTTCTTGGCCACGTTTTGTTTGCTAAATGCCACTCGCATTCACTCCGAATGCACCATTTAAATACGAAGAAAAAGAAGCTGAAGCATCGAGCAAGAAAATCGAGAAAGAAAATTTGGTTGGACCGCAACAAACTGTGCAGCAACATGGACAGGACAATGACTTTATAAACGGACTTTAATTTCGTTGCTCGACGCCCAGCACAAAAGTTAACTTCAATTCTTATGTCTCTTGGCGCCAATGCAGCACAATTTCCGCTGCTTTATATAGCCCAGAATGGAAGATGCTTTGCTTTGGATGCAAAAAGTCAGCAAGTTTAGCAGTTTGCTCGCCTCTCTGTCTGTCTGTCTCTCTGGCTGGTTGCTCAGTCTGCCTCAGTGTTATTTCCGTGCTGACTTTTGGTATGTCTATTTGGTTTCTGTTTTTTTTTTGGCACTGGCTTTGGCACCAGAAATCCGTTGCCATCATTTTTGTCCTACGTTTGTTCGTGGTTGAGCCACAGCAATTGGCACTGCAATGTAATGCTTTTGTAGCTTTTGAAAACAGGTAAAAGTTCCTCGAACATTTGCGCTCGAAAAGTTTTATCAATAAAACTGAATGCCACGCCCACGCACTTGCAGTTCGAGTTGCTTTTTATGGCTCTTGGTGTGGTGTGCGATGACTGTGTATTGAATTCGCTTTTAAGTGTTGACAACTGCAAAGCAATCAAAAGGATGCTGTTCGAAAAGAATACGCACAAAAAAAGTAGAAAGAAGAAAGCTATAGGTCGAAAGACAATGCAAATTAAGAACGCAGCATGATTTTAACAGGATTCAAAGCAAAATAGAGGACAGCAAAAGACGTCATGGAATTCACAATCAGAGAACTATACAGAGAATGGGAGAGAGAGTGAAAGAGTGTCGGAGAGACTGAAAGAGTAATCAAAGGAATGGCCATGTGCATGCCTGCGCCTGCTGTTGCTTTGATGAGGGCAATTCAACAAATCGTTGTCGTTCTTCCCAGTTCTCTTCATTTTTTTTTTTTTGTTTTGTTGGCAAAAGTCAAAAGCAGAAAGGCCTACACACAGACAACAGACAGAGAACGCCTTCAACTTCATCTTCATTTTCATTCGCATGGCCATCTTTAACTGAGCAGTGGGTGGGGAATAGAGGTCTGTGATCAATTCAAAGGCATTGACAGCGCGTGCAAAGTATTCGCATTAATTTTGTGCTTGAGAGCTAATGAAATGCACAAGTGTTGCACACTAATTAGTTGCACTTGTGTGCAGCCACAAACTACGAATGACATTTCACACCAATCGACTACAAAACACTCTACAAAAAAGAGAGATGACTGTGTGAGTGTTAATCAATTTGCCAGTCGTTGTAGTTGTTGCTGTTTTTCATGGCATGTCTGTAAACTCCGTATCGTGCACTGAAATCAATTATAAATTGTTAATTGAACGACCTGCTAGCTACTCGTTGCCTCACAAATTGTCAGGTAACGCAAATTGATTTATGTTTATGCTTTTTGTTCCTGTTGTTGCTGTTGCTGTTCCTGTTGCAGCCACATTGTGCCGCATTGTTTGTTAACTGGTCAACTGGCATGCAAATTGGGACAGCAACGCCCAATGGCCAACTGTGATTTGACCACAGTCTAAAGGCCAGAATGAACTGTGCAATAGCCAAGACGTTTATTTGCTACTAAACTGTAGTTGCTCTCGTTGTTGTTGTTGTTGCTGTTGTTGTAGGTGTGTAAGTCTGGTCATTTTGTCGTTTATTTGCTTGCTTGGCTCGTATATGAGAGTTTTGGGGTTTTGTTAAGTTTATGCAAATGTCCTTTCAGCAATTAGCAATAAATGTTTGCATTGACTAACACTCGACCATGTGTGTGTGAGTGTGTGTGTGACTGTGTGTGTTTCGGGCAGCAACTCGTCCATTTGTGGCCTATTTGTGATACAAATCATGCGGTATACATTTACTGCGGGCCACCAGCTGTTTGAACCCCCGCTCCCCACTCCCCATCTCCGTTTCGTCTTTAAGTTAGTTCACTCTCTCAACGCCTGGTCATCGCTGGCCGCCAACTGTGACTCAGGAAGTGGGTGGTGGTCATTGGGCGACGAAGCGACGACGACGACGACGATGCCGACGACAGGCTGGTGAACCAGCAAATGTTGCGGTCAACGTGCAAATTGTGCGCTAAATTGGCTTGCCTTTTGCATTTGCATAATTTACTGCGGTCGCTTTTGTTGTTGCTCTGTTTTGGTTCTTCAACTTGGCCAACAATATCCAAGACACTCTCTCTCTAGAGCACTCTTTGCAGCCTTTTCATCGGCATCGGCATAAATTTATGGAAATTTGAAGCAGTTAACATAAGACTTGAATGCTGACTCGGTACATCCCTTTGAACAAAGCATCCGCCTCTCTAAAGCTCTGCCAGTTATTACCTACTTAGAACAGAGCCAGGCCCATCCAATTGTCTGCAGAGCAACGCAGAGCAGAGCAGCGAAGCCCCGTTTTAACCGTTTGCTCTTGTGGGATTTGACTTCAGTTCAATCAATTGCAGCCCACACACACACACACATGCGAGCATTAATTGGACAATAAACTTGCCTGTGTGTATGTGTGTGTGGCAATCAATTATTTCACTAATTAAGAACCTCAAATGTGGCCAGCAAGTCGCGGTGTTCTACGCACCAATTGCTTTGCATCTAAATCGAATTTTCATCCCAACCCAGGTTGACCCAGTTAACAATAAGTTTTCAGTTTTCTGCGACGTTCGACGCTCGATAAATTATTGGACAAAGTTTTGGCCAGGATATAAAACTTGCAAATCAGTTGGTTGGCTTCGCATTATCTTGCGCTGGGGTGCCAAGAGCTATTAATATTGCGAATAGCTCGGGTCCCATATCAATTGATTGATGGATGATAAGGAGCGTAACACGTTTTCCTTATGTAGCAAGGCAGAAGGCCATTGCGTTGCCAGGGAAAGCCTTAACCAAAGAGGCGGCATAATAATGTGAGTTTATCTCTGCTTGGTTACCAATTTCCAGCAATTTGATTTATGTATTTTTTTGTTTGTGCTTCAGAGTCATGATGTTACTTTCCTTCTTTTTGTTGTTGTTGTTGTTGTTGTTGTTGTTGTTGTTGTTATAGCTGTATCACTCCTCTATCTCTTCATCTTTACTAAGTATATATGTGTGTGTGTGGCATACGCATGACTTGCTGGCCTTCCCCTCGGAAAATGCTATCATCAAAAGTCCTGATTACATTTGCCGCCGTTTTCTCCAATTACTGAGCTCACGTTCCCTCTACTCTTTGACTTTAGTTCACGCCTCCCCCCCCCCCCCCCCTAAAATACACTCCTTACACACACATGACTTAAGTGTAGTCGCTGCTTTGTTCTGTGCTGTGTAGCGAGTGGGTCCAACCTAATTAGTTCAATTTGACAGGAAATACGGCGCCTGGCAACGATTTCGACTGCTTATTGATTAGGAAGTGAATATTCTATATGCTCACTCTCTGCGAATAATAGCTTTTGCATTTTTAAATTAACAACAGCTCAATTTCGTGCAAGTTTATTGGGTATTTTATGCACACACACAGAGATTTGTCTGACAAGCTTTAATTGGACGTTCCACTTCCTGTGTGGGCGTGGAGTTGCCTGGAAACTTAGCTGCCTCCCCCTTAAAGATTTTGCTTTTCCAAGGGATTTCGATTTACGCTCGAGAGATTCAATATTAAAATCGGATATAAATTGTTTCGAAACACACACACACATGCATACATATTCACATGCCAGGCATAACAAGTGGTTGACAACCAACACTCACACATACACACACACTCAAACACACTGACAGAAACTTACATGAATACGAAAATCAGTCGTGCATTTATTTAAATGTATGTAAGCCTGTTTATTCAAATTGTATTGCATTTATTTACACAATTGTTGCTTTTGATTTTACTGTTGCCGTTGTCGAGCACAATTTTGGAAGCACTCGTAAAATATTCATGGCCTACAGAGATAAACATTTGTTGCCAAAGGCTATGATCATATGATAGTATAAGCAGTGACAAAATTTAAAGTCAAATTCAAGAGCTGAAAATCAATATTCATATAAGATACATACCATATACATATGTATATGTGTGTGTGCAGCCTATTAAATTGATCAAATTATTCATTAGAGCTGTCTACATGATATGCACCACACACACACACATACACTGACACACACAGCCCATAAATCAGGCATATTGTACATGAATGTCAAGATACTGTGACCCATTTACAGAGACAGAGAACCATTGACTACTTATGTATACTATATATGTATATGTGCTCTTGTGTACTTGCCCAACAAATTGATTGATCACGTTCATTGTGTGTGTGTGTGTGTGTTACTAGTAATTAACAGACGAACACATTGGTCTTTTCACATGATGCTGGTGGTAATTGTATCAGCCAATAAATTGATAAATTGACAAACTACAAGGTAAGCCAGCCTATAAGCCAGTCTCTTGATTGCAAGTGCCATAACTAAAGTCATAAACATTGCTTTAAAGCCTCCACATATTAAGTTATAGATGCGGCTAAATGCCCAGAGAGACAGAGAGAGGGTGGCTGGCAAAAAAACCCTTCAAGAGTCGTTTTATGGCCTGAAAAGTGTATGACAAATGCGTGGCTCGTAAAACTTGCGTTGCCGTTGCTGTTGCCGTCGTGTGTTAATCTCGACATGCGGATGCGCGTTTGCCAGCTCTTGTTTTATTGTTGTACTTATTTTTATTGCCACGCACAACGACTCACGAAATGGACACAGATCAAGAGCAAACTGAGAGAGATACATATAGTATATAAAGAGAGAGAGTGGGAGGGCGTCAGCATTCTGCTTGATTAAATTATAAAAATCTTATTATATTCACACGCCGCGTACATTGAGTGAAAGCGATGCATAATCGAATTTTATGAGCGCACAAAAGTATGCTTTAAAAAATGGGAAGAGCAAAATCGAAAGCGAATGAACAAACGAACAAACGAAAGAAGAATGAGGAAATGAAAGCAAACCTGGCCACACTGGAAAGCACTCAGGGACTTCGACAGTGGCTTAATTGGCGCCATGTTTGCTGTGCCATTGTCAGAAAGCTGGAAAAGCATGCCTAACCACTGTTGTTGGCCTCACCTAACTGAGACTGACAGCACACCCAAGATGTGCAAGATGGCAAAGACAATAAGAAAAATACACACACACACATACACATACACGCACGCACACTGAGAGACGACGACAGAGAGTACAAGGCAGGCAGAGGAATAGAAAGAGAAAGCTGCAGCATGGCATCTTGTGCATTTTGTGCTCGCTTCTGCTTGGGTATTTGGGTCAAAGCTTACATTTCTATTTACATTGCCTTGGACTACTCCTCGACTGCTCGACTGCCCGTACATAAAATTTAATTTAAAACTTTTGCTCATTCTTGGGTAGCATAAATAAATGCGTATTTCAAAGGATACTTGTACAGGCCAAAGCCAACAATAATGCAGGCTTAGCACATGTGCTGCATGCATTTACTTACATACATACTTCTTCTGCTTTTGTATACACATAAAGTCTTTCGCATTGTTTCTTATTTATTTACAGTTTGCATTAAAACTCACTTAAATTTGAATATATGTCGAGCAGAATGAAAACCGTCCCATAAATGTCTTATAAACATCTTTAAAATCTCCTTTGCTGTCCCGACTCTGTGGTTTCATTAAGCTGAGAGACGAGCAAAAAAAGCAGTTTGCAAGACGTGTCAAATGCAATGGGCCAAGTTGAAAGCTAGAGAAAGTGTAGAACTCACGTGCATTTCTCTTTCACTTTGCAGCAGGTTATTTCCTGTTTCAACACCCAGCAAAAAGTTACGAAAAGTAACATAAATGGTTAAACAGACTAATAAACTCGGTGTCTGTTCTCGCCACACTGATAAGCCTAATAAACTAAACGTAACCCTCGGGTGTGGAGGGTCAGAAGTTAGTAATTTTTGAGATGCCCGCTCAGTCGAGCGGAAGCGGAAATTGTCTCTGTCTCTGGCAACAAAAACACGACAATTCCTGCGACATTTTTTTGTCCCCTCTTCTTCTGCATCTTCTTCTTAGTCTCCATCGTCTTAACTTGCCACTTTCATTGTTATTGTTGTTGTTATTATAGCGAGAGTCTGAGCCAGTCTCTGAGCCAAAGCTGCTGCTGCTGCTGCTCTTGCTGGCCAGAAATTGGATTTATCTGCTTCGTTAGTAAATTGGTTGTGATAGGCGCAACATCACGGAACTCCCCGGAAAAACCAACTTGGGCGTATTGCCAACTGCAGGCGGCATTGACATAGTCACCGAAATTGGTAGCACAATGGGCAAAACTACCGCAAAATCCCATTAAATCGCTTGAGCACAGTTCTTTTTTTTTTTGGCAAAGCAGTGCTTGTCTAATGAAAATCATGCAAACTGTGCTTAATTTAACTAAACAAATTTCCTAACAAGCTGCAGCTGACAAATTAGTCAACAAACAGTCCACGGTCCACTCGCGAGAGTCTCCACTGTAGTGCCACTGTCAACTGCAGCAGCTGAGAACTGTTGCCTGCCACCAACTCGGATGCGGCCTCTCGTCCGGAAGTTGCACAACTTTTAAGCAGCTTGCTTTAATTTCTCCTGCTGTCACATGATCTCTCTCTCTCTCCCGTTCTATCTCTCTCTTACTCTTCAAGGCGCTCCCTCTCTTTCAGTGGCAGCGGCTCCGGGCGGACGGCACAAGTTTAGCAACTGTGGCGGGTCTAAAGCCTGTGAAATGTTTTTATGCGAATTTTATTACATTTAGTTGCTGCCCCCCGCTGCGTTTGGCGCTTGGCGCTGCCTCAGACCGAATTACTCTTGATGTTGTTGCTGCTCGGTGTTTTCTTTCCTCCTTTTTTTGGTGTTTTTGGTTTTTTTGGTAGGCCGTTTAAAGCCATGGCCTGTTGAAATTTTCATTATTGACTTTCAGCGTTGACGTTGGCGTTGAAATCAGCTTGAGGCATTTCAATTTTTGGACAAAAATGCTTCATGCTGTTGTAGTTGAAGTTTCGTTTTTATGCAGATGCTGCTACTTCTTCGTTTTTATTACAGTTTCCATTTGGTGTTTATAATTTGCGTAGCAAATTGAGCGACAAAAATTGTGAGAGCAAGAGGAATATATAAAGAAAGAGAAGGAGAGAGAGCAAACGACTAATTTGGTGTCCCAGTTGGCAGCTGAGCAAGAAGATGATAATGATGATGCGGATGAGGACGTTGGCTATGGCGATGACGACGATGACGATGACGATGATAAAGTGCCCAGAGGCAGCTGATTTATGTGTGGCTCTGATCGGAGCGAAGCTGAAGCAAAACAAAGCTGCAAAAGGTTGTGGGTCATCATCGTCATCGTCGACGTCGTCGTCGTCGTCGTCGTTGTCGCTGCTGTCCGAGCGTTCAACTGCACGGATTAATGAGCCACAGCAGCAACCACATTGGGATTTTTGAGGCCTGTCCATTTGAAATCACGTTGGCTTTTTCCATTCTTTTTTGTCTTTGTTGTTGTTTTTCGTGCAAACCACGTTTGCATGGCAGGCGCTTTGCATGCCGTGGCGAAATGGACAAAAACTCAGTCAGCCAGGCCGCAGGCAAGCAGCGCAAGCTCGACAGGATGTGCTATCTGTCTGCCTCTCTGTCTCTCCGTCTGTCTGTCTGTCTGTCTCTCTGTGTACCTCTGTGTGAGTCGCCATGGCCGGTGGTAAAAATTAAATTATGACAGCAAATGAACAACCGACGATGAGCAGCAACAGCAGCATCAGCAGCAGTAGCCAGTCAGTGAGGTTGGACAGCAGACATTTCTAACAAGGATGGGGCTGAGAGCCGGAAACGTTGAGCCGTTGTTCTGGCTGTAACGCTGCCTAATAATGAAATACATGAATTTTGTAGACAATAATCGCAGCGGCTTAGCTGGGATTATAATAGGCCAGCACTCGCCAGGCAGCAAGGATAATGAACCAGGTGAGACCTTTGTGGTGCTCCTGCTTCGCATTCGCCACATAGTTTGCATTTCTGATTACGCTTTAAGCCAATCTAGCGAGAGCTTTGATAAGAATTTCTTACTTTCTATAACATTATTTATATTCAGTTCAGACATTAAATTTCAATAATAAAATAAAAATTGAAATTTGTATTAATTAGTTGTCATTTTGCGAGTCATCTAATCATTCCCATTTGGCTACTGTATAAATTATCAATATTTATGGTAATAAGTTTCTAATCAATTGTTGTTTTATATAAATAGAGTGCAGCGAGCAAACACTAGATTCAATTAAACAGCCTAATGGCCCACATGCAATAACAATTTATTTGCTTCAATAAAATCAAAATATATTACAAAAATAGCTACAACAATACGAATTTGCATACGTATTTATCTATTGCATAAACTGCAGTTTACCAAACAAGATTTCCCATGGGAGTAATTGGCATTTTTCACAGCGAATAAATGTGTGCTCTGAATGTTCTGAATGCCAAGCAAATCGATTGACCAAAAATTCAGGTCAGCTGATGCGTTAAACATGCGAATTATTTTCAATTATATTATCCAGATGTTATATGTATGCATATGTATGCATTTTGAATCTATGCATCAAATACTAAAACAATACTTTTGCTTTCATTCAATGCACTGTCAAAGGGTTTTCACAATTTAATAACCAACAAATTTTACAATCAAATTTGATTGATATGCCAGCCAGAGTCAGTTACAAGATGAAAAAACAATAACTCACAGCATCAAGTCTCTGCTTATATTGTCTCACGAATTATTTCGGACCAACTGATTTTGGCATTTCAATTTATTCCATTTTGATGCAGCAAAATATTCGAAAAAGTTTACTTGCATCAGCATAGAATAATTAAATAATAAAATATCAATTCCCTGGCTACAATATTCTAGTTACAAAAGATTTTTGATAAAATTGACATTTGATTGTGATTATGTAAGATATGTCGTAACTATAAATTGCGCCATAAATTTAATTTAAAATCGAAACATTAAATAATATGCCAGTTGAAATTGGTTTTTTAATTGATGACTTACATCGAAAGATTGGAAATTGTATTTGATTATGTCTGGTATATTTATAACTCAATAAATTCTCTTTCAACTTAAGAAATTCTTATTTTAGAAATAACCTTTTTCATTTGCGCAATATTCCGCTGGAAATAGTTTAAGTTGTGACTTATTGACACAACGATTCCTTTCGCAAAAGTCAAAGCCAATTTATGTAATTGTTTTTAGCTTCTTTGACAGCCGCCAGTGGCCATGGCAATGGCAATGTTGAAATGGGGCAATGCGAATGCCAAGTGAAAATTTGCTTGAGGGCGCAATGAATCTAATAAAGAAATTACGCCAGACTGTGTTCTTCCGGCCAAGGACATTGCCTTATCAAAATGAAAGCTTTGCTCTGTTTTGTTGTAGTTGCCCAAGTAGTTGTTGTTCTTGTCGCTGTTGTTGTTGTTGTTGTTGCTTTGAGGATGTCGCCAATTGTTTGGCTTTAATGTAATGAGCTGAATATAAAGTGTGTCTTAAGCAGACTACAAAATTGTTTATTGCTACAAAAACAACAAGGCAAAAGCAAATAAGAGTTTCTGGGCAAAAAACTTTACTCGACTATGAAATACGCTGCATAAAGACTTTACTCCTTCCATTATATAAAGGGTATAACAAAATCGAAGAATATATACATATATTTCTAAGCAACTTTGACTTGTGTTCTCTTGCCCACGCACTCTGCCTGAAGGGCATTAATCGTTCGACTTACTAATTTACGCGTAATGGAGCTGGCCGAAAAAAAGCCAATTATGTTGCCAGGGCCATGAAAATGTGATGTGATGTGAGGAAAGTGATTCTTCATGTGCCACACGTGCCATTTGTTGACACTATAAAAATACTACAATCTGATGGCCGAAAAGCGGCTAAGTAAACTTTTGTTCGTTGCCTGAATTGTTGGTTGGCATGATGATAGCGTCGCCTGCGACATTGTTTTAGCTTTTTTCTTTTGCTGACTTAACACAAATTGACAGAGATCGAATAGCTTAACAAATATTTGCCATTTTGGAACACAAAGAGTGAGAGAGAGAACAATTGGCAAAGGAGGCCAAATATTTTGAAAGATAAACAAAAAAGTGAATGAGAAATGTGATATCATTGAGTTTGAGTTCGATAATGTTTGAAACTTGTCTCGATTCGTTTTTCTTTTGCAAAATTTACATATGCTTCCATTACGCAACACTTAAGTTAAGGCGCTTAAATGTGGGCGTGGCATTAAGTGTCATTTCCGGTATTTCGCTTTATTTCTTTGGCTGTCTTTTGTTGTTTGGCGCAACAACTTCAATTGCACAACATTTGGAAAAGTTTTTCATAAATTTGCTCGCACTTAACCGAAACACAAAACTGCGCAGCAACAAAAAGGAAAACGAATCTCAAATGCAAAAGCGTGCTACTTATGGGGCATATTTTATAGTTTGTTGTTGTTGTTGTGTTTATTGTTGTAAGTGCTGGGAAAGTTTTGCGCCACAACAACGACAACGACAAGAACAACTGAACAGCTGAGCTGGTCGCACATCAATAAAACGAAAATTGCAGCGAAATTGTCGCGCTGCTGTCGTTGCAAACGAGCTGCAAAAGGAAGTTGCTGGTGGAGGGGGGCGGGCGGCAGTGTGGGGATACTGTTTGCCTGTCAATAGGCGTGGCTGGGCGACGGCTGCTGCGTTGCAGGGAAAACAATCGAAATTATAGCAAACAAGCGCGTAAACTTTACGCTTTCACTTCACCATGTGTGAGAATATGCAAGTGTGTGTGTGTGTGTATCTCTCTCTGTGTATGTGTGTGAGTGTGTGAGTGAATATTCGCCTGGCTGCAGTTTTATTGCTTTGCTATTGTTGGTGCGGCTGTTGCGGCGACTGTGGTTGCCTGCTGCTGGTTGCTTTCACAGCGGCATTTAAATTGCTCGAACAAAAAGAGCTAGCAAACTGCCAGCCTAATACCAATACACACACACACACACAGTTCGACATGGCATTAAGTGTGCCTATGTGTGTCTATGTTTTGGTTTTTGGTTTTTTCGTTAGCATTTACATACACACGGTCGTATCAAGAACGGTTTGTATTTTCCTCTTTCACTGATGGCGCGCAAATTCTCTCATTTGCGTGAACATTTTCGCAGCATACTTTTTGGGGCAGGCCGCAACAAAATGTGTGTCAACAAAAGTCGACGGCTGTGCTGCACCGTTATAGTTGTAGTTGCAGTGTTTTATTTTGTTTTGTTTGTGGCCATTGCCATAAATGAGAGAGAGAGAGGGAGAGAGAGAGTGAGAGGGAGCTCGATGGCTTGCCGTGCCTATTCAAAATCTAGCACCCTTTTTTCAAGTGCGGCCAGCCAGATAAAATTGCAATTAGCTCTCAGCTCGTTTGTTGTTGCTGTTGGCCTTTAAACGGTATTTACACAACCCGTTTGACTTGAATTTTTCGTTTGAAACTAGTTATATGAGTATGTGTGTGTGTGAGTGTGTGGCATAATTACATGTAAATTATAACCACATGACCAAAACTGTTTGTACATTTATTAATTTTATGCTTAATTAGGCCACAGCTGACTTGCTACATTCGGTAACCTTTTTCCAAGAAATGTAATTATTTTTAATTATTTTTTACAAAACTCACACACAACAATTGACTTTGACACAACGTTCGCACGTTCGTTGTTGTTAGGTAGGTTGTGTGTGTGTATGTGTGTGTGCGTGTTTTTGAATTAGGGAACCTCATTAACGCAAATGACGTCAAGAAGCATGTAAAAGCAGAGCCTTTTGTAATTCTAATTAATACGAAAATAACGTGTACCCGCCACACCAAAAGCAGCAGCAACAGCGATCTGCTGCAAAACCAATAAAAGATAAGTAACGTCAACGTCACCGAGAATCGGCAGGGAATGCCCAACTGCCGAATACCCTGCGCTGATAAGATCAACTCGAAATCAACTAGAAGCTTTCAATAATAATAAAATTGAATTGACCTTTTACTTGCGATTATCTTGCACATTTAATAAGCTCGAGCAATTTATTTAAGTACAGGGTAGAGCAACAACAACAATGAAACAACTAAAGGCATGTCAATTTTGTGAGCTCTTATAAAGCTTTTGGCTTTTGTTTTGCAATTTGTGAAACGTGTCCACATTGCGTCTTCATTGCATTAAAAATTCCATTAGCTGCAAACTGTGCGCATTAATTAGTCCCGCCATTGGATGGAAAATTAGCTAACTGGACCGAAGAAGCAACACCAGCAGCGACGAGTCAAGCCTCATCAACTGCTTCTGCTTCTGCTGCTGCTCATAGATTCACTTTCACTTAACGATTTCCGGGAAAACAGAAACTTGGAACTTGGCACTTGAAACTTACCGAAAATGCGTCCCGCCTCGATGGATGGCATTGATGTTGTTAGCAGCAACACAAAGCCGTAAATAATGAGTCCAAGATGATTTCTCGATTTGGCCGATATGCGCAGCGTCATTTTGTGAATGTTATTGTTTGTTATTTGGTTGTTCTTTGTGTTGTTTCTGTATTTTTGTGTTTTTAAAGCAATTGTTTTGCGGTGGTTTACGTTACTCTTTTTTTGGTATAGTTTTGGTTTGTTTGATTTGGTTTTTGGTTTTGTTTACGTTTACGTTTTGGTTTTAGTTTCAGTTTTAGTTTCCAGCTTTAGTTTTGTTCTATCATTCGCCCATTGGCCTTCAAATTGAATTATATTTTGTGTTTATTTTCAAGCCAATTTGTTACTGAGTTAATTTCTTTCTTGTTTTTCCAATCTTTTTGTTTTTTGTATTCAATATTGTTGATTTGTTAGCATTTATACTTTGCCCTAGGTGATCATTTTGTTAGAGCTGCAAAAGTAGAAAAAAAAGAGTAGGAATTTTATTCAAATATGTTGTATTAGATAATGAACAGTGTAAATTTAATTATAAGCATAAATGCAGTCAATAAATAATATGCGCTGTGACACAAAAGTGCGACTGCTGGCATTTTAGAGTTGCGGCTGCAAAATTAACCAAAGATGTCAAGAGCCAGAGCAGCAGGGAACATAAACATACACATATATGTATATGTATATGCCACACATATATGTATTATATATGTAGTCCACAATGCATTTGTGTGCGTATAAAAGTTATATGTGCAAAATGAATTTGGCTTTTTTATAACAAGAACGGCGCACTCGGAAGTCTGACAACATAAAATGAAGTGAAATCTCTGCTGGTGGTGCCCAGTGAACTAATGGTGGCTGCAGCTGGGGCAAAGGATTGGGTGGCGAGGAGGCGAAAGGGGAAAACTGTCGGTTGCAACAGTATAAAAGTGCCGTAGATCCGCCAACATAAAAGTGAAATTCGCCTGGCACAACTGCAGCAGCAACAACTACAGCAACAACTATAGCAACAACAGTGGCAGTAACAACTACAACAAGAGTGGCAACGGCAACATGAACCACAGCTGGGGGGTGCACATTTAATGCGGCAACAGTTACAACATGTGGCAACAAATGGCTGTTATTGTTGTTGTTGTTGTTGCTGTTGCTGCTGTTTAAGCAACTTGGCGTGTTGCCTTTTGACTATAAAAACTGCCAACTGAGCGGTGTAAGCACCTTAAAGCTGCCACTTTGATGCCATACACAACAAAGCACAAGCAGCTAGCAACTTTAACATTAACTACAACTTCAACCACAACAGCAACAGCAACAGCAGCAGCATCAACATCGAAATCAACAACACAAACAAACAACACAACACAACACAGCGAAACCTGCCACACATGACGTAAATGCTGCGGTTGCTTTTAAAAACTTTGTTTTAATGTGAAATGAAAACTGAAATGAAAGTTTCGCCTTTCTCGTACCTTTTAATCCCCGACACCCCGATGGATGCCAAATGGTTAAATGGAACACGCGGGGGCAAAAGAGGTGCCATTGATACGGCTCAACCTCAAACAGCGATGCGGAGTGGAGCGAAGCGGAGAGAGTGCCCAATAATTCAACACTATTGATCCATGTGCCATCATTCACTGTCTCTTTCGCAATACAAGTTTAAAGCTCTACGCATTTAACTATTCATTGAATGTGGTACACTGCATTTGAAGCTGTGGACTAACTATGTTTCTAGTTTATTATTAACTGCCAACATAGAGCTGGGAAACTGAAATTTGAAGTTTGACAACTTGAAATTTCCAGAGTAAATGGGCAGCTTAATAAAAGCTTAATAAAAGTCCGAGTTGCAATCACGTTTATAGAGGGAGAAGTTTCTAAAATGTAAAACCTTTCTAATCTATTCCAGAGAGTAGTATGTGTAATTACACATAGAAATGAAATGATTCAACAACCTGGTTTCAGGTTCAGCTCTTTAATTTAAGTCAGTAACATGGCAACATAAATTGTTGGCTTTTGCTTTGAATTTTTTCGTAACTTGTTTCCATCACGTAGCTGGTAATTAAAGTTATTTTAACATATTACACGTCCTGCCTGTGAGTGTGTGCGAGTATGTTGAAAAACTTGCTGCAATTTCTGAATTTCAACGTGAACAAGCAACACACACACACGAATATTATTTACATATCTGACCATATTGTCAGCACACAAACAATTTTACAGCATCATTCTTTATTTTATTTTTTCCATACATTTTTTTAAGTATACGTGTCTAGAGACAGAGCTGGCACAAGTATGGAAAAGCACAGATATATATACAGCACACTCATGTATAAACATAACATAAAATCAAAATAAAAAAAACACAGAATTGAAGTTCAACTCTTTTCTGCCAACGAACCAAGTATTCTTTTTCAGGTAGAAACAAAAAACGAAAGCTTTGCGCACAAAAAGTTGAACACGTTACAATCGTAATATACAGGTAACTGGTAAGGATATCAAAATGATTTTCCAACATTTCCCTTCACACTTCGTTTTTTTTTTTGTTAATGAAATCTGCAAGTTTTGGTGTAATATTCGTTGAAATGTTTTTTTTTTCAGTTGCGTTGAAGGTGTGATTCTTAATTTCACTTTAATTGAATTATTCTATTTAAACGTTTATTAAGTTTTCAACATAAATTGAACCATGTTTTAGGCATCGCTTGGAATTATTATATTAGGTTAGGTAAACAAATTTCCCAAGACAAACGATATTATTTCAATTCTTAAATAATTCTTGGAATTATTGTATTAAAATCTCCTCAACATTATTTTTTAAGTTGATATTATTGCTAAATAAATAAATAAAATTAATGTGTGGGAATTGTAGTATCGTTGGTCTCAAAAAATTTTTGGCTTTAGACAACGCTGCAAGTCTTAGAATTATTGTATTAAATAAAGTAAATATTTTAAGACAAATGCTATGAGTTCAGTTCTTAAATAATCCTTGAATCTTGATATTTTCAAGTCTTGGAATGACAGTAATAAATTAGATAACCAAATTTCATAAACATTATTGTTTCAGTTAACATTATTGTTAAATATTTCCTGCATCTTGATGAAAGTGATGGAATTGTAATGACCCTAATAAATTAGATAACCAAATCTTCTATGACAATCGTTATTATTTAAGCTCCCTAAATAATTCCTGAATCTTGATATTTTCAAGTCTTGGTATTATTGTATTAAGTAAGGTAACCAAATCTCCTAAACGTTATTGTTTCAGTTGATATTATTGTTAAATAATTCCTGAACCTTGATGAAAGTGTGGGAATTGTAATGACGCTATCGTTGGTCTCACAAAATGCTGCCACAACAGTGAATGGGCGCAGGTGTTTACGACCCGACATTTAACGACAGAATTCTCCACCTAATCCTAATACTTAGAGACGCTGCTGACTGCCCCATGAAGCCCTAATAATGGCAACAGTTACAGTTAGAGCCCGCTGCTGCTGCTGCTGTTGTGGCAGCCAAGGAAACGTCTTTTGCTAAGCACCTTAACGATTCAGTGGGGCGAGAACTCATCAACTGGACGCCAACTGTCCGCCACTCAACAAGTTCACCCCGCGTCGAATGTCTAACCAATCTACCCGTCTACCTGCCTGCCCCTAGGCTAATGACCACTTGAAGTTGTAGTACAGAGCAATTAAAGTGACTGCTAGTCGTGAGCAGTAGTTCAGTTCAGCAGGTTTTACAATTTTTTTTTTCCACATAATTCCAACCGCGCTGACTTGTGTAGTTTCGCCTCGCACTTGTCATTTCCTATGCTTCCACCGATCCCCTTCATTACTTCCTTCTCCATTTGGGTGGGAGGTGTTTTATGGACGAATGCGTTCAGAAGTAGAACCAAGCGGGGGTAGTAATTGGTAAGCAGTCCAGTGCTTGGTGCTGTTATGACAAAGCCAATCGACTTCAAGAGCTACCAGCCACATAATGAAGAACGAAACGCTATTTCAAGTTGCAAACATGAAACTTAAATTGCTGTAGCAGCCGTGGCAGCTACAAGCAACAGCAACAGCAATGGGCAGGTTGCTAATGAATAGCACTGAGTACTGAGCGCCGAGCACAGCAATGTGCTGCAGAAGGCGCTGTGCTAGAGGAGGAAGCCAACAGCAATGATATACATATAGAAAGCAAAAAGAAATTGCACAAAAAAATATGCACAGCACAAACGACATGCCAACAGCAACAGCAGCGACAGCGACAGCAACAGCAGCAACTGTTGCTGTTGTAATTTACTGCTTATTTACGTTTGAAATAAAAAATGAATTAAGCCAGCGAAAAGAAAAGTTGAAAAAAGAAAAAATGCATAAATAAATAATGAAAGGAGTAGAAAAATGGCTGCAAATAAGCTGCAGATAAAAATTAAATGTTTTGACATGAAAGAAATGCATTCACATAAATAGAAGCTTTAGTGTCAACAGCAAAATTTCTACGCCTGCTAATTGCACTGAAATATTTTGTAATAAAAATAAATAATTTTCAATCATGTTATTAATTGAAATTCGTTAGAGCGTAAAATAATTTTGTAGAAAAACTAATCACAAACTCAACCACTAATCAAGTAATTTTCAATAATAAATTCCATGTTGTTGATTGCAAAAATAAATACATTTTTAATCAACTCCAATTATTGCATACATTTTTTTGTAATTTTAAAATATTATAAAAAATGTTAATATAAAAACTTTACTAATTATTTACGCATAAAATGCAAAGGCTGCAAAGCAATCTTGACATAGAAACAATTGCTCTGAATGTGGATTATGATGCCACGCGCGCTGCAACAAGATGTCGCACACAATAGGCATCCTACATTGCAACAAGAATAGCGCCAACTGCAGCGACATGCAACTCAAGTGCAACTGCAACGCCTTCAGTTTTGTATACACGACACAAAAGTAGTCACAAGTGTTGCGTCACGAATAAAATAACAAAAAAAAAAAGAAAACGCCATTGCAATTTCGAGTGCAACGTCAATTGCTGTTTTCTGTGGCAACAACAAACAAACAAAGCGTGCAACACAACAATTCCTCGCGTTGTCTGCGCCACTTGAGAGATTGTTGTTGCTGTTGTTGTTGTGCGAGACTTGTGGAGATTTGTGGCATGCCACTCACATACTTTAATGGCTACCTAAGCGTGCCATAAACTGCGCTTAGCCAGCTGCCTAAAAAGGCAACCAGCTAATTTGGTTGCACAACTGTCGACTAGTCTTTCTCCTTCCCTTCTTCCCCCCTCCCTCGCCCATTTTAGCAATCCTGTCAAGCTCTTACAAGGCATCCCCATCGCATATGCTGCTGGAGTTTAGAAGTCCAGAAAACTTGGAAACGCGTCGTGAGGCGGCTTACAATGAATTTATTATTTGCTGATGTTTGCTATTTGGGGCACGTGCCACAAATTTTAAAATACTCATAGTTGGATCAGGCACAGCACCGGACGTGGCACACTTGAGCAAAATATGGCACACACATACATATATACGAAAGAGCAAGAAAAACATTGAGTTACATACAAAGTATGTGAGCGTCTTGAGTTGCCTTCAACTTAGTTTCTTGGACCATTTTTATGCTTCGTTGCGTTTGTTGACAAACATTTTTGAGTAGGGCAAACATCAAATGAGGCAATCGAGCAATGGGCCAATGGCCAATGGCCAATGGCCGGCACAGCCAGCAAAAAAAAAACAACAAAAATCAGCGCAAATTTAGTGGCAAAGTAAATAAATTTCTTTTAGTTTGCTTTCACTTGATGTCGTTGTTGTGCCATTTAGGGCCACGAAATGTCTTAAGTCGCTGGCTGCTTTTATTGCTCGACTGGCCAAAACGGGGCACAAAATGGCCAAAATGCCAGCACAAAATATGTACAGCAATTGAATGAGCAACGGCTCCCGTCTCCCATCTCTCGTGTCTCACTCACAAGCAAAAGAAATGCGAGTGAAATTAAGAAAAATGGACGCAAAGGGTTCGCTTCGATTCGAGCCACTCTGGTTTTGTTCTGGCGCGCTCTTAGTGTTTGTTAAATGGCACATGCACAGTTGATCGAGGTCCTTTTTGTGTGTCAGCGTGTGAGTGTGAGTGCGAGTGTGTGTGTGTGTTTGTGCGTTTGTTAATGCCTAGCTATTAGCCAATGGTGGGCGTTGAACGTTGAATCTTGGGTACGCAATTTCGAAACTTTTCAAAGTCGTTTACGAAATGCCAAAACAATTCTATGGTTAAGTAAAAGTGCCAACAGCCACTAATTAAACTAATTAATTGGGAGCGCGGGCAAAATGGGAGGGAAGATTTGAAAGGTTATTTCAAACAAATTGATTATGAAAATCACCCAAAGTGGGTCAATCGAGCGGAATGGCTAGAAAACTTTATGCGGCCAAATTATGCGAAATATGTTGGCGGAAAAAAAAACGCATTCGCTTGGCCTTTTTTTTGCCGCTTGGCCGCTTGGCCTGGTTACGAGCTATGAATGCTCGAATTTTAGCCAGACTCTAAGCGCTAAATTATTGAGCCTTTAAGGCCAGAGCCAAGGCAAGACACACACACATAGACAACTTTGGCTGTTGCTGCAACGCGAATGGGTGGAAAGGATGAAATTTGCATTCATGCCGCGTGGCATTTAAGTGTGGAATACTTTGTGGCGCCTGATTTACATACTCGCCGCCGCCGACTCTTTGAATGCCACATGAGATGAGTTATGAGTGCTGATTGTGGGTCAGAGAAGTCTGTTTCAGTCTGTTTCGGGGTCGGGTACCAACCAAAAATGAGGCGCACCTTTTGCTGTGGTTCCCTTCTTGATTGCCACACGGACTGATTGCGGCTGACAGCCGGTTGAGGCAAAGCACTAACGACGCGTTCAGATTTAATTTCATTTTTCTGCTTTATGTATGCTTTTGCTTTTTCTTTGTTTGGGCAAAAATCACAAATATTTTTTATATATATTATTATTTTTTTTTTTTGCTTGTTTCGCGGTATTCATTCATTCATACACTCTTGAGACACTCTCGGCACGAGGCCTTCAAATATTTGCTTGGCTTGGTCGCCTTTAACTTCGGCTTTTCAACGTTGCCAACAACGTTACAGCACAATACACGATAACTTGGCGCTTGCTGCTTGGCGGCTGTGGCAACATTCAACTTGCGGCTGAAGCGTTTCAGCGTCCTGGACGCGCACACACGCGACGCGAACGCACGAGGTCCGTCAGCGGTTGCGGACACATCCTTACGAGCGCACAACAAACACGAAACTGAAGCACATTCGGTTTTTGCGCTAATAAATTCTCAGCTCATCAACGTTCAGCGTCGAAGCACAGCTCGAACTTCGGCCCACACGACCCACAGCGACCCGAACGTATCTGCGTATCCACCACGATGTTGCCGACGCTGTCGACCCGCTGTCGCTTGCTTTACCGTTGTTGCTTTACAGTTGTTTTTGCTACTGCTGCTGCACTTCGTTTCGTTTGCTTGCCTTGATTTCTGTGCCTGTGTTTCGCTTCCTACTCGGTCCGGTCCTTGGTAGCACACAGCTCTGAGCTCTCTGAGAGCTGAAGTAAGCAAGAGAGCGCCGTTTGTCGACTCCGAAATACACCACGATTTCCGAAACACACTCGCACACAGTTCTGATAAGCCAGACAACTGATAAGACTCTCTTAGCACACGATATGCTCGCGACCTACACAAACAATTTCTGCTGTGGCACAATTGTTCAAAGCAGAAGCAATATTTAGCTAGTGGACAGACAACTGGATATCTAATTAGTAGGTGTACTAACTAAATCGAAATCTAAACCAAAATATTTATCGATACTGATTGAAAAGTATTTGTTTTCCAAATATAACGACACACATTATAAAAAAATATATATTTAGTATATTCAATTTAAAGAAGTTTAATGCATAAAACTATTTAACAATAAAATTTTAAAAATAAATTCTTTGTGTTTCTTTTAACTGAACACCTGTTGGCCTAAGTCAATGAATCCTTTACGACATAAGTCCTTCACATAATGTTAAAACTAACATACCAGAAAACCATGTCAAGGGACAAAAACTGTTTTCTGAAGTACCCCAAGCTGTTAGACGATGAATTTTAGCAGTTGTCCTTCGAATACACGGCCAACCTAGGTGAACAGAGCTGTTTACATTTACTGTTCTGTAAAAGTACCCCAAGCTGTTAGACGATGAATTTTAGCAGCTTTCCTTCGAATACACAGACAACCTAGGCGAACAGAACTGTTTACATTAACATAGCTCTGTAAATTAGCTAATGTGGCTGGTACAGACATTTCGAAATTCGAATATTCTAAAACGACCCCTTCGTTATGCTAACAGTCAACGTTCGGTAGAGGAAAACAATATTCTACAGAACTGTTAAGTTTAACAGACAGCTGTTATCGTGCTATTGCAGTACAGGGATTTCGAATATGAAAAAATCACCCCTTCGCTTAAGCTCTAACATTAAATGTAAAGCAAGATAGGCATGAGGGTTACAGTTCATGTTAGAATACGTAGACAGGCACCCCTTCGCTTAGCGTAAATGTTGCTTGATATGGAATTTAACATAACAGCTATAACTAGAGAACTGAGAAGCAGAATCTGTTGTTACTGTCAGTTCAAAAAGTGAATTTGATTTTTACTGCTATGAAAAAGGGATGTTAAGATGTACAGCATTGTTTGAGACTGATTGTTAACATTAACATAACATGTTGAACATTATACCCCAATTTGAATGCAAACATTTTACTTCCTTTCTTAATACAGTAACAGCATAACCAAGTTATCATTTTAAAACTGCTAAGCAAAGTAAAGCACATTTTGAAGATTATTCTGAAGGAATGCAATATTAAAATAATTTTAGATAAACTGTGAAGCTTAGCGTGAATGTTGCTTGATATGGAGTTTAACATAACAGCTATAGCTGGAGAAGTGAGAAGCAGAGACTGTTGTTACTATCAGTTCGAAAATTGAATTTGATTTTTACTGCTATGAATAAGGGATGTTAAGATGTACAGCATTTGATTGTTTGAGACTGTTAATTCTCCTTGTAATCACAGCAATAACATTAACATAACGTTCAACATGATATGCCTTTGAATGCAAACATTTTACTTCATTTCTTAATACAGTAATAGCAAAACCAAGTTATCATTTTAAAACTGCTAAGCAAAGTAAAGCACATTCGAATGCAATAAAGAATTTTTAAACTGTGAAGCTCGTGAATTGCTTAAATACAGCTATAGCAGAAGTAACTGTTGTTAATATCAGTTCGAAAATTGAATTTGGTTTTTACTGCTATGAAAAAGGGATGTAAAGATGTACAACATTTGATTGTTTGAGTCTGTTAATTCTCCTTGCAATCACAGCAATAACATTAACATAACATGTTGAACATTATGCCCCACTTTGAATGCAAACATTTTACTTCCTTTCTTAATACAGTAAGAGCATAACCAAGTTATCATTTTAAAACTGCTAGGAAGGAATGCAATATTAAAAGTAAACTTTTAATAAATTAGGTGATTTTATACAATATTTAAATAATCCAGAATATGCAATTCTTATAAATTATGTACTATATGCTATGCTACAATAATTTTATGATGAGCAATATTATGACGCTCATTCATTTAATTTGATTTCAGATTATGATTATATTGTAATGTATGCCAGCACTCAACTACTTCTGTTTGTGTTACATTCCTTAAATCAACAACAGCCCATGTTGCCTCAGCAGTCTGTTATTTTATTTTCCTTGCTTAACAGTTTTGTATTGCTGCAACAGAGCGAATTGCGCTAACAAGGAAAGCAGATTCACCATCAACGCTTATTTGTTGACATTACGTATACGTAACGCTCTGTTATGGCAACAGAGTTGAGCAGTAGGGCTATTACAGAGCAACTGTTTGGCATTCCTTAACGAGCACCTGCTTCCTGCCACAGACATAAGTAAACGTTAGCGACGCCCCTAGACCAACCTCTCTGACAATTTAATTGCAATGAGCTGTAACGTAAATACAAAATGCGTTTACACCCACCAATAAATGCCATCCTCCCTCCCTATCTGCCTCACCAGCACTCACCCTCCCTTTGCTGGCTGCAGTAAGTCGAACATGTTTGCAGTCATGTTAATCACAGGCTGTTGCAGGCTCTGATGTCGTGTAGAACTACGAGTAAAACCGCTGTCAACGCCTTTGTAGCTGGGAGTCAACCCCTAAAATGAAGACAGCGTCAATTAGAGCAAAATTTTAAATTGCAAAAAATTGCAACAATGCAGCAACAAGGGTGGGGAGAGAGAGGGAGAGGAAGAGCGAGTACATCAGGCGTAACCGAAACTAATTCGCAACAAGCGCAATAAAAATTATGAACAATAGCGGAAATTAGGCATGCCAGAGGCCTGCATACACACAGGGATACAGATACCGGAAGGAAGGAAGGGAGGATAGATAGACAGACGGACAGATGGACGGACGTAGAAGAAGTCACTGGTGGCAGGACTTTGTTACTCACTTGCGGTGCTACACAGCATTGACAGCGTAACGAAACGTTAACCAAAGCGTAACGAATGTACGCGTGCTGCTAGAGGAAAGCAAGGGGGAACGGTGGAGGATAACCGAAACTCAGATTGGCGACTGCCAGACGGCGACTGTGACAGCAGTAGAAACAGGAGCAGCAGCAGCAGCAGCAACATCGACTGCCATTTGGGGGCAACACTTTCGCTGCAACGGGAAATGGCGGCTTGCCCGGCGGGCCAAAGTTCATGGCTCCCGCCAAGCGCAAAGTTTAATTAGCAACTTTTTTGTTTGTTGCTCGCGTTGAGTGGTTGCTGCTGTCGATGTCGTTGCCGTTGCTGCGGATGCTGCTGATGCTGCTGCTGCTGCAGTTTCCGGTGATGCACCTTTTGGCTCCCGGGCGAATGCACATGGTTCGTGGTCGTAGTAAACTGATAGCTCAACTCCTTCGCTTGTGTGCGCACCATGTGTGTGATTGTGTTAAAAAACTTGCTGTCGAACCGAGCAAGGATAAAGGATGCTGTCGTTGCTGCTGCAACTCCCTGCTTCTACTGTTCTTGCTGCTGCTGCTCGAGAACGACGACGACGACGACGAGGGCGAATGACACTTGACAGTGATTTATGGCCGAGGTCACTGATAACCCGACTAAACTGAGCGGCAAGTGCAAATCTGGGTCGATGCGGCGAAGTAAAGCGGGTAAGTACTGCTCTGATTCGTTCACTCCCCACACTTTTCCCGCACTTACGCTCGCACTCGCACACGCCTTGCTGCCCTCTTGAGTTGCTCTGGCAACATTGTGCCGCTCTCATTGTTACGAATTTTGTTTCAGAGTTCAGCAACTACGACGAGTATTTTCATGCCGCAAATGTTGCAATTTTGAGCCGAAAACGCTCACATGTGCAATCATTTTTTATCGTAAATCTAGCCGCCCAAGATCTAAGCGGCTGTTACGAATCGCAGTCATGTGGTGCGGTTGCCGGGCTAACTTCAGCCCCTTGCCCAGCGGGGTGTTAAATTGCCGCGGCAACTTCCCCTCTCTCTCTCATTCGTTGCCATTAACCTTCTGTCAATTTCAATAAGGCAATTTCACAAAAAACTATCTCGCAAATCTGTTGCAAGCTGAGGCATAAAACGCATTAGACATCCGTTGACAGCACATTGTCAAGATGTAACCGATAAATCTGCCACATAGCAACGTATGCACTCTTCATTCAACAGCAGATTTCCGCTTTCAACTTATGTCACAAAATGCAGCTGCAAGTGAAGTTCGCTTGAATTATAGATCACATTAAATGGATCATTTGACAAAGCTGCGACACATGAGTGCATTTTGTTGGTTTATTAAACTGATCTAGCAAAGAGTTGAAATGCATACAAATTAAATTAGTATTATGACATAAAATTACATTGATAAATCATCAATTAAGAACTGATTTGTATTAAAGTTAAATACTTATTGTAAATATTAATGACTTGAATTTTTAAAATATTTAAATAATAATATATTTCCCTCTATAGATATTCAAAGACTCCCAATAAAATATTTCTCTCTATAGATATTCAAAGACTTCCCCAAAGACATTTCCCCACAGCAGTTTGTGCTTTTGGGGTCAGATTTTATGCGGTTACCATTATGGTTAATTTATATTTTCACTTCACCGTTTGTGAACTATTGTTTCACCTACACACAGAGCACGCCAATGGAGGTGGTTGTGGGAGAGGGGGTGAAAGAGGAGGAGCAATGCTTGTTGCCATTTCCGTTTCCGTTCGCCACTGTCGGCTTCATGTCTACATGTTCCGTTTGTTCTGTTGTCGTGTTTGCCAGGACACTGTGTTGTGTTGCACATAAATCGTTTAAAATAAAGTGATAATTGCATTTGTGTTTCGTCTGTCAAAAAGGACGTCAGCTCAGTTTGCAACTGTGTGTGTATGTGTGTGTGTGTATGTGTGAGATGGGTATAACACCGAAATGAAACAGGTCGGTCGACTGGCAGTCTGGCCGTCTCGCCGCCGCCACTTGCGCGACATTTTATGAGTGTCGCCGCCATATGAATAATTGCTATAGCAGCCAATTTGAATGCCGTTGCGATACCATTCAGAGAGAGGAGCAGAGAACCATCCAACCAATCTCTCTTCCTCTTTTCACGCGGCCCCTTTGTCGACCAAACGAATTCCGGGCTGACCAAATTTTCGGGGGTTGTCGATGTCACTGTTGCATCGCATGCGTATCTTTCACTCTCTATGTGTATGTGTGTGCGTGTGTGTGTTAATTTCGCTGTCACTCTGAAGTGGATTAAAGTATTTGCGTCGACTTACACCCTAACACGAGTGCAACATCCAGCCAACCCCTCTGCGCATCCCCCGGTGAGAGTCAACAGTCGCCGACTGCAGATGAAACATTCATGGAGTTCATGTTAAGCACTTTCTTTTTTATTATACTCTATATAGTATGTATGTGTATGTGTATGTGTATGTATGAGTATGAATCGCAACTCGTACCTTTGCCAGTACTCTGATTAATATGCGACGCCCCGTTGTTATCCACAATGGATGCGACTCGCGCTCGTCTGTTGCTGGCGTGTGAATCGGCCAAGTGTTGCCTCACCGCTCTCTGCCTTTGCCACCTTAAAGCCCCTCGGAACCCTCATTCAATTGAAACGTTAATCAAATAGCATTAATATTTATATTGTTTTCTTTTTTTTTTTTTTGCGCCCCGAAAAGGGGGTGCAATGTACTGTTGACGTCGACGTCAATTGCGGTGTTTTGTGCCGCATTCGGTGAAGGGATTCAACTTGAATGCAAATATTGCTTAAGTGCCGCATTTTCCAGACACCACACCGCATGTGGCAAATTAGGCCACTTTCGATGCAAGCTCAGGCAGGCGGCATTGCGCACTCATTACATATTCAGCATGTTGATTTCGACTCGAAATGGAGTTTCAATTTCATTTTTCAATTGCACTTCGTTTACTGAACCTCATCACGGAATTGGCTTCTCTTTTCAATAACCTCTTCTTGCAAAAATGTCTTGGCCTTGTCACGCCTCCAATGTACGAGTATTTGACCTGACCCACAAAGTGTATGGGGTTAAATGCTAGTGAACCTTGCGTGCCGCCATTAAAAAAACGTGTCGATTTGATGAATGGCGTTTATTAAGTAAACAATTCGAGCTATTTGCAGCCTAATTGAGGCCCATGCATCAACGTGTTGTGGCAGTTAAATGGCTTATTAATATTTAACGACCATTTATAAAAAAACAAAAAAAAAGAAAACACCTCAAATAAATTAAGCACAAACGCAACATGTCGCAAGTCGACGAAGCCCACCAAAGTGACCAAGAGAGAAGGCTTCTCATCACATGTTTAATTGTTGACCATTTGCCTAATTTTTTTGCAGAGGAAGTCAATTTGACGCGCTGCACCACAACAAGGACTATGACAAGGGGCATGCACCGCTCGCTGTCGTTGCATGTCCGATTCACCTACAAAAAAAAAGCGAGTGAGTGAGAAAAAGTGGCAAGAGCACGAGCGAGAGTTCTCGCTGAGCAAAACATGGTAAATAACTGCAGTTGTGCGGGCTTTTAAGTGCTCGTCAGGGGAAATGAGTTTCAGTTTCAGTTTCAGCTTCAGCTTCAGCTTTGCATGCAGCACGCTCATTTTTTTCTATTCATACTCTGTCGAAATATTTATGTCCATATGCACTTCATGTGAAACACTAACGAAATCAAAGTAGTAAAAAATGGTCGTGTTTAAGTATTAAGTGGGCAAAAAAAAAGCATTCCTGGAATGAAAGCACTTCTGCTCCTGTCACTAACGGCCTTTGAAATGTGTGTGCTTTGGACTCTGCTCTCTGTCCCTAGCAAACGCAAAAATATGTTTAAAAAAAACTTGTATATAAAGCATTCAAATAGTCAGAGATAAGGCAAGACTGATTTGCGAAAAAAATTATTAATTAAATTTCACAAAGAGTAAACATATATTTACAAAAAATTATGATTTAATATTTATAGTATAAAAAATAAATGGAATTTTTTGTAACGTTTCTTCTTCTGAATTAAAGAACTCAATCTACTTTTTGCCAACATGCTATTTATGCAAAATAATACGAAAATCGTTCATGATTATGTCGCACTTGATTATACAGGTTTATGCCAACCATATGTGGACATTTCATCAGTGTGAGCAATTGCTGTGCTTAGTTTGCTTAGTTGCTAATGCCTGACAACTGCTCATTGTGCGATTCGTAATTCTCTCTTTTTTCACATTATAACTCAACACCACTTAAATGTTGGCAAACAATTTTAGCATTTGAGGCAAAGCTCTCCAACTACAGTTGCTGTTGCTTCATCATTTCCACTTTCGGTTGCGAAATCATAAAAATTAAATAAAATATGCATTATGTACAAAAAGTTTAACTAAAAGTACGCCAAGCGTTGTTGCCTGACAAGCTCATTTCTATGCAGCAGCATCCCACACACACACACACACACATACACACACACAGACCACACATCCAACTGGCAACTGTAGTGACAATAAATACATATGCAGCCAGCAAGAGAGAGAGAGAGAGAGAGAGAGAGAGAGTTGGCGGCAGTCTCGTCCTTGTCCTTATCCTTATCCTCTGCCTCTGCCTCATCCTCGTTGGCATTATAGAAATCCCGTTAAACCCACTTAATTCAATAAAACACCTTTCACACACTTGGCGCTAAAGCCGACAACAAACTATAACATTTAGCGTTTGAGTATAAGTGTGCATATGTGTGTGTGTGCGTGAGTGTGTGTGTGTGCGCCATTGCTTTAGAGTGTGCGCCAAAAGCTACTTCATGACTGCAATTTACGTTTAAAGTTACTTAAAGTTGCTAACGACAAAAGTTATAATTGCATAACGTGCTCACGAGGTGGGGCAGAGTGAAGTGCCACACACACTCACACACGCGCACACACACTCACATATGTAGTAGCGCGCAGTTGCAACTAACTAAAATGCCGCCATTGCCTGGCATTCGCATGCGAGGCAGCAGATGGCAACCGGAAATGAAACGTAAATCAAATAAGTAAGAAGCGTAAATGCGCACACACACACACACACACACATGCAGGACTCACACTCATTCCCTTGGCGAAAGCACACAAGTGTATTGTCATTAGCGACAAGGACGAGACATCGCAACGACAACGACATCAAGCGAGAGCTGAACGAGAGAGTAGAGTAGTGGGAGGGGGGGAGGGGACGACAACGACGAATCTCTGGCGGCTACCGAAAGTTTATGGGAAGTGCATTTTTCGTGAAAGTGGCAGCATTCATTGTATAGTTTTGTGCGCCAAGGGAAAGCGATGCAGGAAATTGTTCATATTATAAATAAAAGCGGAAAATGTTGCGAGTTTTGCTGGAGCAAGCGAGCGAGCAGGGCAATGACGGATGTGACACACCCAAAACGCATGTCCTGCTGACTGTCGACTGTCGTCCGTCGACTGTCTTTTCATTGAGTTCAGGCGAACAGTGTCAACAGCACGCAGTTGAGGATGGTGGGAACGTAAGGTGAGATGGGGTGAAGGGGCGTGCAAGTATGTCGCAACGCCCGTCAATTCCTTTTCCCATTTTCATTACTTTTAAATGCGTTGCGCTGAATTAGAAGCATTTCATTTCATTTTTACAACTACATTTTCTCGTCTTTCGTCTGCATCCCACATTTTCGGGAGGCGTTACAAGAAGGTGTTAAAATGTTTAACGTCTTAATAGCCCTTCGTTGTGTGTGCCCCAAAAAAAAAAAAAACAGAAACGGAAAACTGGGCGTGCGTGTATTCTGCGTCTTTTCCTTTCGCACCTCACACCTCTCCCCCCCTCTGTATCTCTGTGTTCTTTCTTTTCCGCACATTATTCTCCACTTTTGCTGTCTTTCGCACACGCAGCGTCGCTTTTGATGTTGCCATTCTATTTCCGCTCTGCGCCCGACAGTATGCGGAGTTTTTCCTTTTATACGTTTTTTTTTTTTTTTTTTTCTGTTCTTGTTGTTGGCGTCGAGCTTAACTTTGGAATAATCTCAGTGTGAGACATGGTCGTTGGCTTGACTGAAGGGTTGCATACGAAACGAAAAAAAAAAAAAATTCGTTTTAAGTAATGGCCTAACGAGTTGGCATTCTTTTTGATTGAGAATTCTTCAATTAACGCTGTGGGAGTTGTGTAATTTGATTTTGCTCAAACTTGACTCAAATTGTCATATTTAATTGAGTTTTGCATAATAAGTGAGAAGTGAGTTAGGGAAAAAACAACCAAAACACTAAACACCATAATTATGCAAAAAATAAACAACATTTAGTCTATGGGGAATAGACCAAGTAAAAAAGCTACAGTCGAGTATGCTTGACTGTGAGATACCTGTTACCCATTTTCAATGAATCCTTACTTTAAAAATTTACCAAATAACAAAAAATACTGACAAAAAATATATATATCTACATATGTAGAGTAGAGTAAACCATACTAAATGAATTAACACCACAAAAATACTAAAAATATACCGATATTTATTTATATGTGGTATATCGTAATAGTAACACATTCAGAATATACCATAAAGTACAAAATATACCTTATTGTTAGCGAGAGCAACCAAGACCCGTTTGCAGTAGGCATCTATCTGCCTGTTAAATATATTTTCCTGCGGTTACAAAATTATAACACTCTTCTACCCTATAAGCAGCGGGTATAATAATCCACAGCAAATGTAAATTGAATTGTTGGCCATGAAAATCACGAGCTGTATCTGTGTTAAAAAAATTGAATAACTCAAATCTGTATAGCATTAAACTTCCGAATATTTGTCTTGCTTAAGCAGTATTTGAAAATATGAATTCATATCATACATTCTGTAAATGGAAATGTAAAATCGAGTATTTTACTTGAATTCATCGCATTTAAATGCATTTTGTCTATAACTTTGCTGAATACCAAATGGCTACATTAAGCAACATTTATGTGCACACAAAACACAACACGTCTGCCCACACATCCCCTTAAGATTATATGAATGAGCAGAGGAAGCAAATCGGCTTATCAATGTCTGAACAGCAATCTAGATGCCTAGACATACATACATATATAGATAGTATGTTTGAATGCGTACAAATGGAGAATTTACTATTGCCAAATGATGAATATTCTCCCTACACATACGTAATTCGAATTTGCAATTTCAATGGAAATTAAATGCAATTCTCGTGTTAATTTCTAAATCGGCATTGCCAGTAACAAAAAAAAAAAACTGAATATATTCTACGTATTTGGGAGTGCTCATCATTTAATTTACACCGAAACTGCAAATGCAAAATGAGGCCAAGCAAAACATAATTTCAATTTCCGTTGCAATTACTCCCCGTGAACAACCCCAGCTTAAATAATTCAAATTAGATGTAAAAATATTTTAGCTGTATGTAGTGACAACCTGTCGTCGTCATTATGGTCATCATGAACTCAATGCAATATTTTTGGTTAGGAATTAATTTAGTTTCGTTGCCGCATCGCAATGAAATAATGTAGCCCCCTTCCCCCCGTCGACGTTGTTCGAGCTTTTGGCAAAATATTTTAATAATTTATGAGAACGACACAACATTTCAATTGTTCAGTCGTGTTCAATTGATCGCGACCCCTATTAAAATTTACACATGAAATATTTAGGCGATTGCAGGCAGCAGTCGAAAGCGTAATGAACGTAACAAACAGTTCCACATCAAATGCTTCAGATACTTATGTGTATATGTGGTAATTACATGATTTATCGCATTCAATAATGTGAGCAGCAATGTCATAAATCGAGTTCGTGGGTCCGCTGAGCCTCGCGGCCAAATTATATGGGCGCGGTTCACTTAATCAGGCTTCATAAACAAGACTGGCAATTTAGTTGAAATTAAAACATTGATGGTCAATAAAATGCCTTCAGAATGCTGCCAGGCCTGGCTTTAATATGATTTTGTTGTCATTCCTGTTGTTGTTGTTGTTGTTGGGTAAGTGTGCATATTGCGTATGCGACATGTTGGTGAAATGTCAAGTCAGCGGCAGCAACAGCAGCAGCAGCAAAAACGACGCGATTTCGTCTATCATTTCACTCATCTATCAATTTAGATAGGCCTAGGCAAAGACACCAAAAACGAGGCGTAGTCGTTAGACACACAAACAGACAGAAAGACATACAGACACACAGCAAGACAGACTGATAGCTAGGCAGACAGACATATTGGGAGACTGAGCGACAGACTGTCGTTTGACAATCAACGCATTGGACTGCTTTAGCCACGTTTGGTATCTTAATGAAGTATCGATTTCTCGCATTCTCGATTTCCTTTCTCTTTTTCTGTTTGTGTGCCTTGTGGCAAAATTCCTGCGAGTCATGTAAATCACTTATTACATTCGTTTCTTTCTCGCTTTTGCGTTGCGCTACGCTGCGATTCCATTCCATTCTTTTGCTGTCTCTGCTTGTGCTCCGGTGTTCAGATGCCATGTTTATTGACGCAAAATTTTGCTTTTCCTGTCCTGTCCTGTCCTGTGTGCTGTTCTGCTCGGAGATTTCTTGTGCAAATCTGTGAAACTTAATCTGAAATTAGTTTTAAGCTCGTAACGAATTTTACTAACCAAATTGTCATAATGGCAAATAACAACGGAAATAATGACCTAAGAGAAAATGAAATCAGGCAATGAACCAATCTAAACGCATCTAAATGTGTTTGTGTGTGTCTGATGCTCATATCTAACCGACTGACTGTCTTGTTGTCTCGCTTCGCATACATATCGCATGTGCTGCTGTGTGCGGTGGCGTATACGTGATGACTTTGCAAATAGCATTGGGGGGCAATCATATTGAAAGCTGAGCGAATAAAAGTGTATGCTGTGTGATATGCGTTATTCGTTGTATTTGTATCTGTATCTGTATTCGATGACCAACACACTGCGAAGGAACACTGAGCTTCTGATAACACAAATGTAATTTCGGTAATTTGTTTCCTGCTAATGCTCAGCCGGATATGATTTCTTTTAGTAATAATTGAATAGAGCCTTCGACTCTCGCTCGCATATTTGCTTTGATTCTATTCAGTGAAAGTGTCTACTCTGCCAGCTTAAAGGATTGCTCTCTCACTCTCACTCTTCGCGTGATAAAATCCAAATTAAGTTTTACTCTTTCTATTATATCCAAAAAGAGAGGAAGAAGCAACGATCCCCCAGTCACGACGCTGCTTGGCACTTAAACAAATGAAGCTGTCGGCGTCGCGTTATTTATTAGCGCTGCTGCAGTTGAACATTTTCAGCCTCAAATGCTTTTTTATTAATTTGTCTTGTGGCCACTAGCACACACACACACACACACACACACACGTTCTTTAGAGAATGTGCGAAAAGTTGCGGTGGGCTGAAAAAGAGATGAGGAGGAGAGGAAAGAGAGCCAACAACCGCGACAATCAGCTCTTATTCATTGGCTGCAATCTCGAGTCTGTTGGCTACAACTACACTTATTTGTCTGGCCCGAACTACGCGCACTCTCTCTCTCTCTCTCTCGCACTCTATTTGCCTCTCTGTCTAGCTCTTAGTATATTTGCTTCTTTATCGTATGTTAAAGTCAGCGTTCATGCAAAATTTTTAAGTGCTTTGTAGAAAGTTGTGCGCAGTGGCGTTCAAATGACGTCGCTTTGTTTAAAATGTTCCGCCTGCTGAGCAGTCAAATGTGGGCGTGGCAGTCTACACACACACACACATACATACGTACAATCGTTCACACACACAATGCTAATTCGCAGCGGGTGACAAAGTAAATTATGATATTCGTTTCCCGACTAACAGACTGCGTGCACTTCCTGCCTTATTTTTTCCTCTCTCTCTCTCTCTCGTTTTCTCTTGCTCTCTCCCTTTCTGTTGCTGGCTGGGCAGTTGGAGTGCCGGCTTTTCCATTTGTGGCGGTCGGCGGCTGCGACGCGTGATTTGTTGCGCGGCGCGGCGCGCGTTTGTCGCGCCTCCAACTCAGACTCTTTTGCAGTGCAAACCAAACCAGCCAAGCGGATGAGCACTTGGAAGTTTCGGCGTATCTGTTTTTGAGCTTCTTAATGGAAAGTTTTTGGGGGCGAAATTTACGATATGCCAAGGTCCGCCGCCGTCGTCGCCGCCGTCGCCAGTCGCCAACCGGCGTCATGTGAAGATAAGTAATATTCAAGGTGGGGCACTGCACAAAATTGAAACTGGATTTATATTTGGCTTTAAGTGAATTAGTTTCAAGTTGAAATGCAAAATGCAAAATGAAGCTGATCTTCATCTCCACCATCAACTGCTGCTTGTCACATCGTTTACGATTTTAATGTCACTTTGATGTTTGTTCTTGCAACGTGCACGTCACAAGGGTGCAGTTCGAGTAAATTAACAAGCAGCTTAACTACAACAAGAAAAACAACAACAACAAAAACATGCAACAGTTCTTCTTACACCGTTGCTTGTCGACAAACAGCTGAAAATCTGCTGTCTGACCAAACAAAAGGTCCGCACAATTTTCGTGCAAACTTTGTTAACTATTTAAGACATAATTTAGCAAATTATTTTCTTCCACACGGTCGGAGGAGCATGAAGCAATGGCTCACAAGTAAATATTATGCAAATGAGCGCCTGGGGTTATGCTACGAAGTAGAAGTACAACAAAAAAAAAAAAGAAAGAGAAAAAACAAAGGGGTAGAAGGGTGAACTTAGCTTAGTTAACCCCTTTGGCTGCTCACAAATGCAGCGAAAGTTTTAGGGCAGCAGCTGTTGGCGCGCATGTCCTTGCCATGCCAGTTAGTTTTTTAATCCTTTGCAGTTATTAATTTAATCGCACAGCTGCATCTCAAGCCCAAAAGAGTGTGCGTGTGCGAGAAGTGAGAAGATGATTGCAAGCTTTTTATGCCCCCATCCAAAGTGAGCGATGGAGTAGGCGTGACTGCCACTCAAGCAGCGCACTGTGGGGTAAGGCGTCTATTTAGGCAATTAATAATGTTGCACAATTAATCTGCAAACAATTTATTTGGCAACTTTAGAAAGTATTAAACTTGTCAGTGCATAAAAATAATATAATTTATGAATTCAGATTCTTATGCAAATGTTAATTTGATCCACAGTGCAGCGTGACAAGCGCTTGACACACAAGTGTGACGTTGACTTTAATTAGTTCATAGACTTTTGGCCTCGGGCAACAGTTTCCATTTGAAATATTCATGCATGCGGTGTTAAGGTCATCAATAATACGCAGCACTGTTTAATAATTTATTAACTGTACTATATAAAAATGCTTTCCAATTGAATGCAGAGAATCCAGAGCTTCAATTGATTACTCGCTCATACTCTACTTTACCCGCAGCATATTGAATATGTTGGCCATGTACTTTTGCATATATTTCTGTGTAATATTTGCTTGCGTTTGCAGCTCCTTTTATTTATTGGTTTATGTCCCTGGTTGCTGTTTTAAATAAAGAGAAAGAACACAAAAAGTCAAACAAAATACACAAAAAAAAGAAGAGAAAGCTTTGCATAAAACACATTTGAGTCGTTATTCGGAATTATGCTTTAACTGATTTTCGCATTCAAATGATTTATGTCTCCCGACTGACTCATTCACTTTATGCTTCAGAGTTCAGAGTGTTTTTGCTACCTGCACAAAAAAGTATTTATTCTCTGGGGATCCTCTCTCGCTCTTTATATTTTTGCTCATTTTTCATAATTTTACATGTGATTTGAGTTCGAGTTTTGGTTCTTTTTTTTGCTCGCGCTGAAAAATCGATAGGGAAAATGGTTTTTGAATCGCGCTCCATTCATATGAACTGTGACTAAATATTTATCAACAGGTTAACAAGCAGCTTAACAGCTGTCTGGGGTGCTAACGAGTGGGCGGCTGACTGCCACGCCCACCACATTGGCTGTGCTCAGTCATTTCAACGTCTATATACATATATCGAAAGAATTTTACAAGCTAACAAAATCATTTTATGCATCATTAACGTTTTTGTGTTTCATATGCAAATTGGCGTTGTTCTTGTTGCTTTTGTTGTTATTGTTGTTGGAGCCGCAGACATCCGTCCAAAGAAAGTCAAACTTTTGGATGTGCGAGTGTGTGTGTGTGGGTGTGTGTGTGTGACTGTATGACCGCAGCATTAGTGAGGTTGAGTGCACAACGAACGACCCAACACATAACTGACTGGGCGAAAGTCAGCCGAAAAAGCTTGAGCGAGTCTTGTCCCTTTGCCTACTCAAACATTGGCCACATTATTCGCACGCAATGAGCCTTGAAATTTAGTTTTCGGTTAGTTTTAGGTCCTTGATCCTTCAAGTGGGTCCTCCTGAGTCTCGCCGCCCATCTCTCTGGGTCTCTGCATCGGACAGTTGATGGCAACTTTTCCATATGCCTTTGACAGCATTTTGATCATTTTTCACCAACGACGACGATAACGATTTTTGTCGCGTCCGCCAGACCTGAGGAACTTAATGTTGCATATCTATTGAGTAAGTGTATGATGTCCATGTGTGTGATTGTGTGGAGCTATCATTAAGCAAAATTAATTGCGTCAAAGGTAAGCCAGTTGCAATACACACAAAAGCCATCGGGGCATTTCGGCAACGTTTAATGCGACATTGCGAAGACAACTGAACGCAATATGCACGACATTTAAACAGTCATTAATTAATTGTAATTAAAATCATTTTCTGCATTGTGGCAGGTCTCTCCCTACTTGCTTTTGATTGTGGCCTCTGTGATTGGAACTTAAATTGCAGCAGCAACCAGTAAAACCAGCGGCAACACAGCAATGGCAGCCGCTGCAACGCCTTTGTTCTTAAGCCGTGGGCGTGATGCCAACGAACAATGGTCGCGATAATTAACATTAATGCATAATTATATCAAGCGGATGGCTGGCATTGTCAGCTTATTGTAAATTATGCAACGCAACGATAATGTCACAGGTCAGCCCGAAGATGTGAAATTCTTGTCATTATCATACAAAGAATTTTACTTATTTTTATAAAAAAAGAATATTTTCCTTTTCAATTATTTATTTGACGATGAACCTCCCCTTAAAGACCAAATTAATTTACGAGATTTTGCGGTGCGCTGTTTGTGTGTACTTCAAATAAAGTTATTTTTAAGAGTCTCGTGTTTGCCAAGCTCCAAACGAAAACAAATTTCAACTTACTTTTATTTATGTTAATTTGTGAAAATCATTGAACTGAACTTCGCTTTCAAAACTTGTCGATTGTATATCATTAGTAACTAAAACGAAGTCAAAAACGCTGAAAACAAACATTAAAAGAGACGCACACATACATACAAACACACAGACACAGACACACACACACAAAAACACACATAGATGGTAAACAGATGTTAAAGTGTCTGACATTCGGTTGCACATTTGTGTGGTGAAGTTTGGCGCCAATGACGGTGAGGAGATAAGTGACATTTGAGTGAAAGCTTTGGCTTTGAATATTGAGGCGTGGCAGTTAGTTCGTCTATCTATCTATGTGTGCGAGAGTGTGTGTGATATGTGTGGTTGAGTTTGTATGTGTGTGTGAAGTGAGGGAGAGAATGCAATGGTAAGCCAACAAATATTTATCTATGCCAGTGGCCATTTTGCCAGTGCCTGCCAATAAAATTGCCATTGCTGTCATTGTCAGCTTAACAGCAAAGTGAACAACAAATGATAGTGTCTACAACAGCCTGTGTGTGTGTGTGTGCGTGCACTCGATTGCCTGCGTGTGTGTGTGTGTGTGTGCGTGTGTGTCGATGTGATGAAATGCCGTTTGTCACTTGGGCTGTTTGCAGTAGTCAGTAGTCAGAAGCCGGAATTCGAGTTGGGAGTCAGTGTCGCATTTTGCTGCGACAATTGATTACATATGCACAGTGTGTGCAATTATGTCAATTAAATGAAAATTACTTTCTACAAGTACTTAGCCCAACATTTGCTCAAATCAAATCAAATCAAAGCCTTAGACTCTTAGAGACTCGACTCTTAAGTGTCTCGTCGACAACAGCACACTCACACCTCGATGGCATAATATTGAAATTAGCATTGACATTGAGTGGAGAAAGTGTCTCTTGCGCATTTTCACGCCAGGCAAAAGGCCAAAGTTAATTGGCCTTATTGAGACGACGACAACAGCTGAAGCGTCAACAAAAACCACATCAGAATTAAGCAAAACTCTCAAGTAGAGGCAGCCAATAAGGCGAATACATAATTCATCATTCTAATTACAATTAACGTGTAAATTGCTAATTAATTTATTGAAATCTCGACATCAATTGATCCATAAATGACCGCTCATCAATGCGCACTCGTGCGTGACAATCAAATGCAATCATCAGAGATTCATAAACACAAACAGACACACAGACGGCAATTTAGAGAAACAACAATATGCATACATCTCGTTTTTGTGCGACAATTAAATCCTTAATTATTTAACAGTCATAAACAGTTCAAAGATAGAAAGTCAGATACAAATAGCAACATTAGATGCACGGCTAAAGATACACATGCCATGTGCTTTGGGCCGCCCGTCTCCCTTCCCTTCCTCTCCCTTCCCTTTCATTCCCACACTGTATCGCCCTGTCTGCCTCCCAGTCCTGGCGCGCGTGTGTTAATGGCAAAAGCGTTTAATGTTTCCAGTCACGTAATAAATCTAAATCTGTGCCCTGTGCGCTGTCACTTGCGTTTTATGATTTAATTTGTAATTTACTCGTAGTGCTGCTCATCGTTTCTCTCACTGCCAATCTCTGTTCTTCTCTCGCTCCATCTCTTGTTATTCTAGTTGTTGTTTTGTTTTTGTTTTCTGTGTTTTTTTTTTGTGCTTTTTTGGCAGTTGACTTGCTTTGCTATTTTTGACAACGACGCCTAAGGGTATGCTATGAAAAATAGAATGGCGAATGCCACAACAACAAAAAATGTGTCTGGGCCACGCATTTCGATTATGAGAGCTAATTTTTGTACGGGGAACAGTTGTTGACAATAGCCTAGTTGATATTTTCGTCTATTAAAGTAGACAAACTGCAGACAAGTGTGCTCGACTTAGAGATACTCCTTACAAAAGTTCAATATAAACAGTCAAGAATTATCATAGAAATTTAACAAATGAATATACTAAATATTGAAATGTATAGTTGGTATATTGAAATACTATAATGTAATATTATACTTTAAATATACTAAATAAACCAAAAATAATGAAATATATCAAAATGTATACTTGGTATATAGATAGAGTACTATATTGAAAATATAGTATAAAATATACCAAATCGTTAAAAAAAAAAACAATTAAGAATATTTCTTGAATATAATGTTCAAATAATCATAAAGTTATAATACCTATCTACCTTATGGGTAAAATAAAAATGGGCTTTTCAAATCCCACAAACGGCATACGGTCAATTCGTTACAGTTGAATCACATTTTGGCCTCTTCAAGTGGCAGCTACTTTGCATATTCCGCTTATCGAGCGCACAAATTGCATATGCAAAGTTTATTATGCCACAAACACACACATGGAGTTTTCGGTTGCAGCCAAAAAAAACTTGGTAGCTGCAACGTGGGGCAATTCATTTTGGCCTTAGCTAGCCGGCTCAAAGAGAAATTACCTTTTCAGCAGCTTATAGCCACAACCCTTTTAAGTCAGACACGCCTACACGGCAGGAGCACAGCATTTAAAGACCTTCTGCAGTCGCTTCTACTGCCTGATGTTGCCGTTGCCGTAGCAAACTGCCTTTTCACGCTTTGTAGTCTAGAAAATGTTCACATTTTTAGGCACGTTTGCCACGTCTCAGTCTGGATGCGTTTGTCTGGCGTCTGCTGTGTCTGCTTCATTCACTCTTCTTTCAAACTTGCGGGTGTTAGTCTATATTTTTGCAACGCCAATTGCTTTCAACACCTCCAACACACTGCACACATACGCGCATTCAGTCTTTTGTTGTTGACCCTATGCTTGTGTTGTGTTGGCTTGATCCATGAAGTCGTATTCGTATCTTGGCCTGCCAGACCAGCTTTCACCGTCCGACATATTGCATTTGCCTGAATGGGCAGCCTAGCTGCGATGTCTGCTGATAGTCTGTGTGTGGCCAATGCTTCCGTTGCCTTCGTGAAAACGGAAGCCAAGCGCACTAAACGATTTGCTTGTTTCATGTGCTGTTGAAGATATTTTAAACTGCATTGACCAGTTAGACATTTTGCTGTAAAATTAAGAGATCTGCTGCCTATCTTTTGAAATATTGCGTATACGCCATGTGCTCGATAGCGTTTCCAACAAATTTATCAGTCCAATGCAAAGCAACTTGCAAATATGTCTACACTAGACTCTGAAGTGGAGTGTAGGAGCAGAGGTCAACCTTTGTGGACAGGCGCAAAACGATTGCTGGTGTCGTTTATTAATGCTGCTGCCATGAAATATGCAGCACGTAAGCGACGCTGAAGAGCAGCTGGCCGAAAGGACTTTGGCATTTTATTGCATTGTCAATTTAATGGTGTGGAAATGCTTTACTGAACAGCAACAGCAACAGCAATAGCAACAGCAAAACTAAAGACCAGCGCCGAGAAAAGCTGTTGGCAAGACTCTAAGCACAGGCAGAGCAAACAAATACAGAAACAAATACAGATACAGAGACTTGAAGCACACGCATAAACAAAGCAAACACAGAGCTAAGCCGAGTGCTAACTAAGGCAGTTAGAAGATGTTCAATGCTGGCTGGCAACGCCCCCCGTTCGTCCTCTTTCGGCCTCTGGATTCACATCAGTTGCAAGTAAAAATAAGCCAAACGTTTAATGCCTGCACAATATTTATTGCCATGTTTCATATTCGTGTAGATACTTTTTTTGCCATCGCTACAAAGTAGCCGTACTCGTAGTCTCTGTCTGTCTCTCTCTGCTCTCAGATCTCTCTGCCTTGCATTGTTTAGTTTTGTACTTTCACTTGGCATTGTTGTTGGTGTTGCTGCTGCTTGTGCTGCTGCTGCTATGTCAAGCGATTTATAAAATGCCAGGCAGAAGCAAGTGGAGAGGCCATAGAAGTAAGCAGCCATAAAAACAACAAACGGAGAGGCTGTGGCAGTGGCAGTGGCATTGTGCCACACAGCCCAGACGTTGCTAGTGCGAGAGATAAACGGAAATTATTAAAGTGCTGCCAGATTTATGAAAATGTATTTGCATTTGGCTCAGCCTCTATTCTTCCCGCATCTTCATCTGAATCTCAGTTAAGGGTTTTACTCTGTCGAAGTGCATTTTGAATTTCTCGCTCTTTCTCTTAGTCCTTCTGTAGTTAAAAGCCAACAAATATTACTTTGGCTATTTGTCTATTTATCAGATTTATTAACTCGACTACCTGCTCGGACATAAATTTTATAATTAAGTCAAGGCAATACTACAAGATGCTCTAATTCAAATTTGGACTAAAAGTCCAACATCAATTTGGATCAGTGAAAAACTTGCAATCGCAAATGACTAGCTTTGTATTTTAGATGTTTTTTGTTTGTCGGCATTCTGAGTAGTTAGTTGTAGTTGTGTTGTTTGGTCAGAGCAAAGCACTGTCATAAATCAAATTATAAAATATATTGCTTATAAAGCCCATTGCTCAATTGTTTTGCAGCTGTAACCCAGGACAAAAACATCGAGTCGAGTCGTGTCGAGTCGAATCGACGGCCACCTCTCGCCGGAAATGGCGATTCATTATGAATGCATGCTGGTAATTTAATCGAAGGCAATAAATTGGCATTTAAATGTAATAAAGACATGAAAAATAATTACAATTGCTGAAATGGATGCTTTATTGCGAGTATTATTATTGTTATTGTTGCTGCCATCAGCGAATTTTATACAATTTTTGTATTATGCGCATATTTTGGACTTCATTTGCAGCACATCTCCCTTCCTCTCTCTCTCTCTCTCTCTGTCTTTCATCCTCTAGTGCTGCTGCTGCTGATGTTGTTGACCAAGCGCATGACAGTTAAGTGACATTTAACGGTTAATAAGCCTGACAGATTTACAACTGTCAGCGACGTTTAAAAATAATGAACAGCAAAGTCAGACACACAAAAAAACGAGCAGAAAATAATAAAATAAAAATATAACAACAAAAACAACAGCAAAAAAGACAACAGCAACAAAAAAAGGGAGGCTGACTGAATAGCCAAGCGATTTGGCCAAATTGACTGCGCAAAGTGAATTATTAATGTCATGTGGGCTGGCCCAGTCGTTACTTAGGCTGAAGAAGAACAGATTCTCTAGCCTCTATCGAAATGACACTAAATGTGCGTCTATTTAGTTCCAAGTGTTGAAAATTTACTGTGCGTATTAAATAAATGCGATTTTTCCGGCACGTGAATGCGTCGCACTATGTTAACAGAGATCAGGGCCAAAAAAACAGCTTCGAAACAGCGCAAGACAAAAGCAAAAACTAAACGAAACAGAAACTGAAACTGAAATCCAACACTAAACCGAAACGAACTGAAACTGAACTGAACTGAAGCAAAACTGAAGACAACAACTGAGGACAACGCTCATAAAACATAAATTTAATTTATGTGCAATTTTAGCAAGTCGTATAAATTTTCGCAGGCGAGAGATGAACACAAAAAAAGCAAACACAAAAACAATAACAAAAGCATGAAACACACAGAAACACAACACAACACAAAAACAAAAAAAATAAATAAGAAATGCCAAAGTGGCAGTGGCCAGCTGGGCAAGGAAGCAACTCTCTCGTTCTCGTGCTTGTTCTTCTTCAAAATGTCCTTGAAAATGTTGCTGTTGTTGTTGTTGTTGTTGTTGCTGCGCTTATTTATAACCCAACTCGCTTTGCTCGGGTTGAAAGGGTATAAAAGAAAAGATATATGCTGCTCTGATAGATATCCTTGTTGTTGCCGTCGTCGTCGTTGTTGCTGCTGCTGCTGTTGCTGCTGCTATTGTTGGCTTATATGAGCAATTTATGCTGCCGGCTGCTTGAATGTTAATGAATTGCTACAAATTCATTTCGGTGTCACAATTTCGGGCAAAACCGTGCTGGCTTTAAGATGCCCGCCTCCAACTCCAAGAATCGCAGTCGACGTCAACAGATATTAATTTAATTAAAAAAGCCAACAAACAACGCACAACTACTTACATACTAAATATATATATACTATATAGTGTAGCAACAACTGTAATTCAAAGGCGTCAGTTTCATTTTCATTTCGCTGCAGCCCTGCTCAAAGTTTGCTTTAGCCATGAAGAGGTGGAGAGTTTTGTTTGTTGCAGTTGTGCAACTTGTTAATAAAATAAATTAAATCTTAAGTACTCCACTTGCACTTCCGCTTCCACTTAAGGTGCCTGCAACAACAGTCAACGGACTGTGCTTTTAATAACTCACAAATTCTTAACGCATGCCTCTTGCCTCATGCCGCAATCAGGCTACTTGACGTCTGATGGTTGAGTATGCGCCTGTGTGTGTGTGTGTGTGTTGTGTTTCATCATTATACCCGCTACCCATAGGATAGAATGGTATTATAATGTTGTGCCTGCAGGAAAAAGAAGGCATCTCTGAACCTATAAAGTATATATATTCTTGATCAGCATCATCAGCTGCGACGTTGTGCGTCTGGCAGTCTGTCTGTCCACCTCGAACACCTTGTTTCTCGAGACTATAAGAGATAGAGTTAAAATTTTTCTAATGAAGTTTGTTTCGCATTTTTACCACGCCTACATCTGAACCAACAAATCGACAAAAATCATATAAGAAGTTTAATTTTGAAGCAGGGTAACGCATTTTGGTATCTGGTATATTTCAGCCTCTGTGGTATATTTCGAATGTAGTACTTCATCGATATACCAAATATAATTAATATATAATTTAGTACTAAAATAGGCGGCGGGTATCTCACAGTCGAGCACACTTGTTTTCAAATGGAATTTATTTAACATTTAATTTGTAAATTCCTATCGCATAAACTTTTTAGCCCCCCATCAACAACAGCAGCAGCAGTAGCATCAGGGAATAAGGCATTTTAAAAAAAAGACCCCCTACATGTATGTGATGTGTTGTGTTCATAACAAGTTCTCACTTGTTACTACAGTAACACACATTCAAGTGGGAGAGGGGGCGGCTTTTAAACAATTTAATTGCAAAATTTGGAAGTGAAATATTTTTGTATGGAAAAAAAGAGTATTTACTCTATTGAACAATTCACACTCGAAAGACAAACATTTTATGAAATAACCTAAGGCAAGTTATTTACAACAATTATTTAAATATTGTTAAACTTTGTGTATGCCAAATATTTATACAGATTCAATGTTTAATGCCAACAAATGATCCGATTGAATTTATATGCCAAAAGGCAGCGATTTTTTGATCTGTTGCCGATGTTGCTCGATAATAACTCTCACTATATTGTTAAATATTTTATGGAATCGAATCTGCAAAACCCTTTCATAACTATGTATTTATTTATCTCTTCTTTTCTTTTTAGGTTTGTTGTATGCTGAAGGACGCGAAATATTTAATAAACGAAGAGGCGTAAGCACCCAAAATAAAATAAATAAATGCAATGACAATGAACAAAGATGGTGACAATGGGAGGTTTTTATCAATATCGTTCATCATTTTATCAATATTTTTTTGGGAAATATTTATGTTTTTCATCACGCGGTGGCGCATGCACACATATTGTCAAATTATTGCAACTTTTTAAAAATGCATGTTTAATGAAAAGTTGCAAAATAAAGCAGGAAGGAACATTTAAATGGCCATTGGCCAAAAACATTTTGTGCGTAAATCCTTTCTGCTGAACAATTTTCAGCACTTTTTCTACGATGTGCTGAATCGGGTATGACAAAGGGAAACAGTTGATGCGATATTTAAATTGCATATAGGGTAAGTTATTAGTTGATCATTTGGCTGCAAGTAAAATACGTTTTTTTTGCTGTTATTTTAATTTATTAATTATTCGAAATCTGAGTGTGCAGCGAGGAAACCTCGACAGTGAATGAACTGCTGACAGCGATTTTATCAATAAATTAAAGTTCGACACGACTAAGCTTGAATTTAAATGCCATGTGTATGTATTTCAATTGTTTGGAAAACTAATTAAGAGTACGTCTACTTCTGTGTGAATTAGAATCACACGTACTACTACAGGAAGAAGACGAAGAAGATGGGGTAAACATGCCGCCCGCATATCCTGCATCATATTCTCCCACATCCTGCTTATCTAAGCTTGCCCCCGGTCCCGAGTCCCGAATCCTGTGCAACCAGCCCGAGAGATTCGCGTACTAAATCCGCCTTAACGCATCCTTTGTGTGTTTACCTTGCCGGCGGTTTTGTGTGCGACAAAACAAACACAAAAAGGAAATAGATTTCCAGGCAGACTCTTATGGCAAAGTCCTTTGCACTTAGTCGTAAGCCGCTCGACGACGACGTCTTCGCCACACCGCGTTGTCCCCGACAACGGCCGCCGAAATGCTTTCAATTATTTGCCGAGTCTGCTGTTAATTAACATAAATTAAAAATCAAAACCACAGCATTTCAGCTAAGAGCGGCTTGTGTGTATGTGTATGTGTGTGGCAACAAAGATGGGGGACTTGGGGCATGAGACTTCGCCTATCGCGAAGCTTTTCCATTCGTAATGATGTGTGCTCTACATAATTTTATGAGACTCTGGACACGTGTCTTGCCGAGTGGCTCTAATCGCAGCATTTGGCAGCTACGCACGTTGCAACCATTAAAAAACAATTTGAGCTTTGACCCATTAGAAATTAATATTTACTTATGCCAAAGCTAGAGAAGAAAACAAAAACCAAATAGATACTTAACAGACGAATACTTAAAAGATTGCAAGTCCAATGAAATCTCTGCCATAATATTTAAATTTAAATTTATTTAAATGCTTCTCTACCCTCTGCAGCAAGTGTTTTGAAATTCCAACAGAAATCTTTGCAATATTTGTTGTATATATTTACGTTTTGCAAATACTCACGCGCTGCATTAATGCTTTTTATTTTGTGCTTTTTAATTTTATGATGGCTCGCTTAAACGCTTTTTGACCTCTGACTTATTTGCAGGCACTCGTCGTTATTGTATGCATACGTTTCATTCGAAATTGCAAAGGTATTCGTTAAGTTAAGTGTAGTTATGCAATTAAAACACATTATGGCGTTCAAGTTGGGCAGCTTATTAAAAAGTTAAGAACGTTAATGCATTATAATGAAATGCACTTCAGGTATTTGCATTGTCACTTAACGGTCTTAATTAATTTACGCGACAATAAATGTATTTATAAAGCAGGAAAAAGAAACTGAAGCCTTGAGGCGGTAGCAGGAGCAGGAGCAGGTCAAAGTCCAAATAGTCACAGCTTAATTATAGTCTTCCCACTCTCCTGTTCTCAGGTCTGCTGCTCAACCTGTGGTCACATTTAATGACAGTTCAGTAGTCAGTCTGGTCGTGAATCAACGGTCAGCGGTGGATTTAAACAATATCCACGACGATGACGATGACACCAATCAGTTGAGGATTTATTGATGGCCTGCGTTGTCTGCCGTTCGTTCGTCTGCTGTCGACATTCAGACAGACGTCTATGGATTCAATCAATGACACCGCAACCGCAATATCAACTGTTTAACTGGCCGCTCACAGTTCGCTCGCTTGCTCGCATTGTGCGGTAAATTATGAAAGTTCCTGTTGCTACTGCTGCTGCAGTACGACTTCAATTATTGTTAATTTATTATGATTAATTGGCAGTTTTGCATATACGTAGAAAATTGCACAGTCTTAGTTACAATTTATAGTTGAAGAGTTCCTTGTCTATCACATATTTGTATCTCATCTATGTTGCTGCTTTATGCTGTGAGTCATTTCAAATCTGGCTCAACATATTTGCGGTTAACGGTTGATAGCTTTTTGAATATGTTGGCAGTTTGTGTCGACGATGTGTGTGGTAAAAGTTTTCTACTTCTCAGAGATATGCTGGAAAAAGCGTTGTGGTAAATATTTGTTGTCTGTCCCAAACTTCTCATTGGCTTTGCCTATGTTTTCGACATTTCATTTGGCAACACAAAACCAAAAACACAAAAAAAAACCAAAACAAAACAACAAACAGCAAAAAAATCTATGCCCTGCCATTTGAGGGCATCGTAAAAACCAAAACGAGAAGCGCGTACTTCACATTGGAAAAAAAAAATGGTTAGGAAAACTGCTTAGGCAATTTTCAAGTGATGTCCTTCTCTGTTGGTTGCGATAAGTGTGCTTCACTGTCCCTCGCTCTGTGTGGAGCATTTGTGGTTAGAAACACACATACATACACACATATTCAACAGACATACACACGCACATCACTTGAATGGCGGCCGGCAAATCCCCAAACTGTGTGGAGTGCTTCAGCTCTCGGACCTCGCCTCGACTGGAGCTAAGTAACTAAAAACAACGACAACAAAAAGGCAAAATGCCCATAAAATGGACAACAGCAAACGCGCGCTGATAAGCTGCAAATAATTTGTATGTTGGAGCAAAAGAGAAGGCGACAGATGAAACATAGACAAAAGCATCAATATCAAAGGCGCTTCAAAAACAAAACAACATTCAGAGACCAAATGTCTCTCTGGCTCTATGTAGAGTGTGAGTCTAGTATATGGTTGTTAAGGCTTTATGTGCGCTGTCATATCTCTAAGGTCATAACACAAGCAAAACTGATGCCAGTTGAAAGATATGTTATACATTCATTCTGCCACTGAAGCAGCTAAGCAACAACCAACTGACCAACTTGGCAACTCTTCTGACTTCTGTTGAGAAGGAACTTTGTCATACAAGTAAGTGCAACATTAGGCACCACATCATCAGCGAAAGAGGCCTAATTAATTGCAATTATTCAAGTGTGAATAATACACCAAAATGTTGACAGCTAGCGCCAACATTTCGAAGTAATCGTTAATTATGCTAATTATGGAAAATTTCTCTACTTCTGCTAAGACAATTTGCAACGCAGCCATCCAGAAATTCAGCGTAAAATAATGATAAGCTAATTGGGAAGATGTCACATAATCCAGCAAAGATAATTCTCTTTTTTCTACAACCGATTCTCTCAATTTTGTTTCAGGCTGTTGTTTGTTTACTTTTTGGCAACATTCATATCAAGTATGGATTTACATATCAGCATAGCATTACATTACTTGCATCTCGTGAAGCGAATAAAATTGTTGCCGCATTGCATGCGATAAGCTGCCACAACACACACACTCGATGCTATGCGTTGCGTTGCGCTGTGAATGCAACTTTGCAACATTCGCAATTTCGCATCCAATAAAATTTGGGCTAATGCAAACATCGCTGCAAAAGCCACTCGTAATATTTGCATAGAACGCGTTTCATTCTTTTTTTTGCTCCTCGTTCAACTCGCACAAAATGTGACCAAAATGCTGAAATGAAATCGGAAACTGCCATTAACGACTGCAGCAGCAGCAGCAGTTGTTGTTGTTGTTGGCCGCGAATTTGTGTTTGCCTCTTCTGCCAATGTATCCCTTTCCCTCTCCGTTTCCCTGCACCTTTCCCTTCCGCTTGTTCAATTCACAACCTGTTTGTGATCGGTTAACAGTTTAAAGCCAAAGTTATGTGCGAATTGCGTTTCATTGCCAACCATCGATTCTTGCCGACGAACTGCGGTTTAAATTTCAATAAAATGAAAATCAAAATATTGCCAACGCGGCCGCGGAGAGAGACGTGTGTTGAAGGCAGTTTTCGAGGGATTGCGGTAATGGGCGGGTGGAAAGTGGGGAGTGGAGAGCAAAGAGAGGGCGGGGGTGGCACGTGCATGGCACTGCGTAATGCTTAATACGAAATGACAGAAAAACAGTGGCACACAAATCGCTGCCACATACAAATGCGAAGAAAAAACAAAAAAAAAGAGCAACACCAACTGAAATGATTCAAATTTTTGTGAGAAATGTGAAATACACTTACATTAAATAATTTATAAGAACAATTATTAAAGCTGGGTTAAATCTCCAGCTATCTTCATAATTCCATTAGTTTTCCATTATCAAAGCTTTAGAAGAGAACGGTAAATTAAATACCCAACAAATAGAATTTACTGAAATTATATTATCAAAAACTTAATAAGAGATATTCAAAGTAAGGTTAAGTAAAATTAAAATATTAGTTAGAGTATCATTATCATTAAATGTTTTCTAAAAAATGTAAATAACATTTTTGAAAATTTGGGTAGCTATATCTAAGGATTAAGAATGTTATTGAGTGTTAATTGTTACTGCAATTTAAGTGCAGTTAATATTAGTTATTACATTATTATTTTGTTATTTTTAATTTAAATTGAAATCAGGATAAAATACATATTATATAGATATAAGAAATATTCAATGTATTTTTTATTCATTATTGTAAACTTTATTAAAAAAAAATGTTAAATATACAGTATATATTGATAGATAACATAAGTCAGATTAACACTATTCTTTGGATATTAATACTACTTAATATCGTTAAAAATTAATTTT